>NC_041382.1:426739598-426813809 GCF_002162155.2 Triticum dicoccoides
CGGCCATGGCGAGGCGGCTCCGACGAGCGGACGAGCGGTGCGGGCTCCGGGCGGCATCCAATCGGCGAGGGGCGACGCGGTCGTCAGGGAGGCGGGGTAGTTCGTGCGGGGCGACGGGGATGGGCGCCGTGGGCTCGTTCCCTCGATCCAAATCTGGATCGGGGAGGGGGAGAATGAACGAGTGTGGGGGGGAGTGGTGGTCGTGGGGCAGAGTGGGGAGATCGTGGGGATGGTTGGGCTCGGGTCTGAGGCGACTCGCCTCTGTCCTCGGTGTGCGGCGGCGCGAGAGGGAGTGGGGAGAATCGGGGGAGTGAGTGGGCAACGGGGTTAGGGTTTCGGGTGGGAGGCCATATAGGCCATGGGGTGGCCGGTTGGGCCTTTGCCCAGTTGGGCCAGCCAGCTGGGCCATCTGGCCCAGTGAGGGAGGGGAAGGTTCCTTTTCCTCTCTTCGGTTTCTTTTACTTTTTATTTATTTTTCTGATTTTGTTTTCTTTTAGTTTATTTTTTCTGTTTTAGCTTAGTTTAAATAAAATACAAAAGTGGCACCTAAAATAGTGTTACAATTTATGCCACTGCCACAAACAGTTTAGCACTGAAATAAAATAGTTTTGGAATTGTTTATTATTTTAAAAGCATTTGAACAACTGTTTTGCCACTAATTATTTATTATAGTGCATCTAACTACTTTATAACAGTGTGTCTTCTCCACCAATATTTATTATGAATTACTTGCTACATTTAGAACATTTTAGTTTTGACTTTTGAAAACTTTTCTAGTTTAACTTTAATTCAAATTTGAATTTGAACGAGTTTTGAATCATTGCGAGATTATCAACAGTAATCGTTGTGACGTGGCCACATTAGCATAGGTTCACTGTTGCTTAATTATCCGGGCGTCACAGGCTTGCAGCTGGACCGGAAGCTCCTGCACCGGACCCGGATCAGTGCACCCGTCGGCGCACCGCGGCCCGAGGGGCGGTGACCTCCAACCCAGTGCCAGCCACCAAGTGGGTGAGGAAGAGCTGCGCCAAGTCCACCAAGGCCAAGGTGGCGTGTCGCAAATCCCCTCGCCTCGCCCAGACCAAGGCTCCTTCTGCCAAACGGCCAGTGGCCACGGAGGCAGAGTCTAGCCTTCGCTCCGGCTCGAGCTCCTCGCAGAGCTCAACTTCCTCGGAGCTCCTATCGTCACGACAGGCGCCGAAGCTGCTGTGGAGTTCCATCCTCCCGCCTCTGAAGAGAGGACGGGAGTCTCCCCTCCCACGGAGTTCAACTTGAACTCCATGCTCATCGCGAAAGAGTAAGGAGGGTTTCTCTTGGTGGCAGGCATCTACATAGGTGAATTTAATACTTTGGCTGACTAACCTCTCATTTTTGTTGTTGCCGGTAGGGAAGTGGAGGATGATACGAAGTCCCTCGTCCACCATTCTCGAAAGAGGCTCCGGCGCCTTAGGTTGCTGGAGGGCACAATGGACTTGGCTTCGGCAGAGAAGGACGCAGAGGACCCTATGCCGAGCCCCCAGCCTAGCCCCCGGCCTACGAGCGAAGACTTGGCCCCGTCCGCCGGAGATGATGGAGGCAGCCCCTCCGCCCCCCACACAGAGGAGGGGGCGAGACGATGCAGGGCGAGCCCCTCCCTGAGGGGCATGCCTCATCTGCCACTCAAACCGAAGAGATCGTCATGGAATCGTCTGCGGCAGAGATTGTGCAGAAGTCTGCCGAGCCCACCCCGGCAGAGGATGAAGCCCGTGACCCAGCAACAACTGCCGCCGGGGAAACAGAGACCCCTACCTGGCAGACTTCCCTAGGTATCTGGCTGAACCTTTCTTTTCTTTTATGCTCTGGTTGCTTTCACTGGTTTGTTCATCCGCTTGAGATTTGCATTTCTTCACTATTTCCTGGCCTTCCCGCGTGCAGCCCCCCAAACTGAATAACGAGATTTGCTGGCGGTGGTGGCTGACATAGCGAGGTCTTCCGCAGACGAAGCCATGAGGCTCTCAGCTACTTAGGGTAAGTATCCTGCTGTTGGGGATGTTCATGGCTCCTTGGCGATGATGGAGTATTCTTAGGTGGACTCCCCAGTAGGGGAAGCCGTCGTCGAGATGAAGATCCCACTCCAGACCATGAGTCCGCTTCCCACTGCCGGGACCATTGCTGAAATTCTGCCGCTACAGGCCGACCCCCAAGAAGGAGAAGAGCCCCTCGAGTACGTTGTCAATGGTGCTGTCACCACCGGATATCGGAGCCCTTGGCCCAATCCTGATAGACGCAGAGCTCGACGAAGAGCTTCTGCGTCTTCTGGCACCACTGCATCTGGGAGGCGGGGAGGCCGACGACTCAGCTGCCATCACCAAGGATTTGTCCTTCATGGAATCCATGGCGGCATGCGTGAAGGAAATGCAGGCCCGGCACCGCCGGAAGTGGTAGGAGCTCAAGGAACAGCGCGAATCTGCTGGCAAGGTAGATCAGGGGTTGAAGGACAAGTGCCTGGAACTGCATGAATGTCATGACAAGTAGTTCAAGGCACTCATGAGGCAGCAAGAGACTCTTCAAATGATGGGGGAAGATGTCATGGCTCGGGAAGGGCGCCTGGCGGACCACAAAGTATCTCAGGATGCCAGGGAGCGAGAGATTTCCCTTCGGGAGGAGAACCTTGAAGCTACCCTCCACGCCAAAGATGAAAATTTGGAGGCCTTGGTGCAGTAACGCACCAAGGAATTGGTGCACAAGCATGAGGCTGCTCTAGACACCCTTTCCACTGACCATGCTGCCCAGCTGAAGAAGCTCGTTGAAGACTTGGACGCTGCGTCTTCCAACAAGGCCGAGCTCGATCGGCAGGTGGCCAAACTGAATGAGGAGCTTGCTGAGAGTGCCAAGAAGGTGGAAGCACTCAAAGAGAAGGCATGGCAGGCAGAGCTTCACCTAGCTGACGTGCAGTCGCAGCTCTCCTCCAAGACCCAAAGCCTTGAGACCGCCAACGACAACATCTCCGACATGAAGGCAAGGATCGGCTCACTGGAGTAGTCAGCGAAATCCCTTGAATCCTGGTACCAGTTGCTGTCCAAGGACTTGGAAACCGCCAAGCGTCTCTGACATGATGCAGAGGATGGGTTGAAGAATTGGGTCGATATGAACAACCTCTGGATCAAGAGCCTGGTTGACATTGCAGAACGTCTTGGCGCCCAAGCTGCGGCGATGTGCATGGACAACCCAGTCTACTCAGCCAGCGAGCAGGAGGTGCCGAGTGTCAAGTTGGGGCTCTTCTTCGACGAGTTGATCAACAAGCTGAAGGTGCATGAAGAGGGGAGGGCTGAAAATTTCATGACTGAGTCAGGGAAGCTCGCTTCCAACACCCTCTTCATGGTCTTGAGCAACATCGCCTGCTGCCACCAAGAGCTCGATTTGATGACGACTTCAAGAAGCCGCCAGTCGGTGCTGACGTCGCTGCTGCTGAGGAGAAGGCCACCCCCTGCGCCGACATGGTTCTCTATGTTTAAGTTGTTCTTCTTGGTCACAGGGCCGTGCATCGGGCCTTAGTCACTTCCACGAGACCCCGTAATGAAGACATGATATATATTTTGTGTTTAGTCGTTTTATCTCAAGTCTTTTTTGTGAGACTAATACTTCTAGCTGGATCTTTAGATGCATGTTTATGAACGAAATATGCCCTAGAGGCAACAATAAAGTTGTTATTTATATTTCCTTATATCATGATAAATGTTTATTATTCATGCTAGAATTGTATTAACCATAAACGTGGTACATGTGTGAATACATAGGCAAAACAGAGTGTCCCTAGTATGCCTCTACTTGACTAGCTCGTTAATCAAAGAAGGTTAGTTTCCTGACCATAGACACGTGTTGTCGTTTGATGAGCGGGATCACATCATTAGGAGAATGATGTAATACAAGACCCATCTGTTAGCTTAGCATAATGGTCGTTTAGTTTCATTGCTATTGCTTTCTTCATGACTTATACATGTTCCTCTTACTATGAGATTATGCAACTCCCGAATACCGGAGGAACACCTTGTATGCTATCAAATGTCACCACATAACTGGGTGATTACAAAGATGCTCTACAGGTGTCTCGAAGGTATTCGTTGGGTTGGCATAGATCAAGATTAGGATTTGTCACTCCGTATATCGGAGAGGTATCTCTGGGCCCTCTCTGTAATGATCATCACTATAAGCCTTGCAAGCAATGTGACTAATGAGTTAGTTGCAGGATGATGCATTATGGAACGAGTAAAGCAACTTGGCATTAACGAGATTAAACTAGGTATAATGATACCGACGATCGAATCTCGGGCAAGTAACATATAGATGACAAAGGGAACGATGAATGTTGTTATGCAGTTTGACTAATAAAGATATTCGTAGAATATGTAGGATCCAATATGAGTATCCAGGTTCCGCTATTGGTTATTGACCGGAGGTATGTCTCGGTCATGTCTACATAGTTCTTGAACCCGTAGGGTCCGCACGCTTAATGTTCGATGACGATTTGTATTATGAGTTATGTGATTTGATAACCGAAGTTTGTTCGGAGTCCTATATGAGATCATAGACATGACGAGGGGTCTCAAAATGGTCAAGAGGTCAGTATTCATATATTGGGAGGCTATATTCGGACATCGGCAAGGTTTCAAGTGATTCGGGTGTTTTTCGGAGTACCAGGGAGTTACGGGATTCACCGGGAGAAGTGGGCCTTATTGGGCTATACGGGAAAAGAGGAGGCAGGCCAAGGGGAGGTGGCGTGCCCCCATGGGTCCGAATTGAACTAGGGGAAGGGGGCGGCGCCCCCCTTGCCCTTTCCTACCCTCTCTCTCTTTCCCTCTTTCCTTCTCTCCTACTCCGAAAAAGGAAAGGGATTCCTACTAGGACTTGTAAGTCCTAGTAGGACTCCAAACTCTTGGTGCGCCCCTAGGGGGCGGCCTCTCTCCCTCCCTCCTTTATATATGTGGGAGGGGCACCCTAAAGACATACCAAGTCTTCTCTTAGCTGTGTGCGGTGCCCCCCTCCATAGTTACACACCTCGGTCATATCGTCGTAGCGCTTAGGTGAAGCCCTTTGCCGGTAACCTTATCATCACCGTCACCACGCCGTCGCACTGACGGAACTCTCCCTCATCCTCAACTGGATCAATAGACTGAGGGACGTCATCGAGGTGAATGTGTGCTAAACACGGAGGTGCCGTGCGTTCGGTGCTAGGATCCATTGAATCGCGAAGACGTTCGACTACATCAACCGCGTTACTAAATGCTTCCGCTTTCAGTCCACGAGGGTACATGGACACACTCTCCCCTCTCGTTGCTATGCATCTCCTAGATAGATCTTGCGTGATCGTAGATTTTTTTTTGAAATAATGCGTT
This sequence comes from Triticum dicoccoides, assembly GCF_002162155.2. Classification (NCBI taxonomy): domain Eukaryota; kingdom Viridiplantae; phylum Streptophyta; class Magnoliopsida; order Poales; family Poaceae; genus Triticum; species Triticum dicoccoides. The sequence continues at coordinate 426,744,971 of NC_041382.1, forward strand.
CCCAAACAGTGGCATCCGAGCCAGGTCTATGCATAGATGTTATATGCACGAGTAGAACACAAAGAGCTGTGGGCTATAATAGTCATACTGCTTACCAGCAACGTCTTACTTTGATTCGGCGATATTGTTGGATGAAGCGGCCTGGACCGACATTACATGACCGCGTTCATGAGACTGGTTCTACCGACGTGCTTTGCACACAGGTGGTTGGCGGGTGTTTGTTTGTCCAACTATAGTTGAATCGAGTTTGACTACGCCTGGTCCTTGTTGAAGGTTAAAACAACACACTTGACGAAAAATCATTGTGCTTTTAACGCATAGGTAAGAACAGTTCTTGCTAGAAGCCCGTAGCAGCCACATAAAACTTGCAACAACAAAGTAGAGGACGTCTAACTTGTTTTTGCAGGGCATGTTGTGATGTGATATGGTCAAGACGTGACGAGATATAAATTGTTGTATGAGATGACCATGTTTTGTAAAAGTTATCGACAACTGGCAGGAGCCATATGGTTGTCGCTTTATTGTATGAAATGCAATCGCCATGTAATTGCTTTACTTTATCAGTAAGCGGTAGTGATAGTCGTAGAAGCAATAGTTGGCGAGACGACAATGATGCTTCAATGGAGATCAAGGTGTCAAGCCAGTGACGATGGTGATCATGACGGTGCTTCGGAGATGGAGATCAAAGGCACAAGATGATGATGGCCATATCATATCACTTATTTTGATTGCATGTGATGTTTATCTTTTATGCATCTTATTTTTCTTAGTACGGTGGTAGCATTATAAGATGACCCCTCACTAAATTTCAAGGTATAAGTGTTCTCCCTGAGTATGCACCGTTGCTACAGTTCGTCGTGCTGAGACACCATGTGATGACTGGGTGTGATAAGCTCTACGTTCACATACAACGGGTGCAAGCTAGTTTTGCACACGCATAATACTCGGGTTAAAGTTGACGAGCCTAGCATATGCAGATATGGCCTCGGAACACTGAGAAAGAAAGGTCGAGCGTGAATCATATATTAGATATGATCAACATAGTGATGTTCACCATTGAAAACTACTCCATCTTGTTGGGGAATGCAGTAATTTCTAAAAAATTCCTACGCACACGCAAGATCCATCTAGGTGATGCATAGCAATGAGAGGGGAAGAGTATGTCTATGTACCCTCGTAGACCGAAAGCGGAAGTGTTATGAAATGTGGTTGATGTAGTCGAATGTCTTTGCGATCCAACCGATCAAGTACCGAACGCACGGCACCTCCGCGATCTATACACGCTCAGCTCAGTGACGTCCCTCGTACTCTTAATCCAGTTGAGGCTGAGGGAGAGTTTCGTCAGCATGACGGCGTGATGACAGTGATGATGAAGTTACCGACGCAAGGCTTCGCCTAAGCACTACAATGATATGACCGAGGTGGAAATCTATGGAGGGGGGCACCGCACACAGCTAAACAATCAACTTGTGTGTCTATCGGGTACCCCCTCCCCCGTATATAAAGGGGGGAGGAGGAGAGGGCCGGCCTAGGAGGAGGCGCGCCCAAGGGGCGGGGCAATCCTACTCCAAGTAGGTTTGCCCCCCCCCCTTCCTATTCCTACTAGGAGAAGGAGGAAGGAGGAGGAGAGGAGAAGGAAAGGGGGGCCGTCCACCCAAACCCTAAACCAATCCGGTTTGGGCCTAGGGGGGCGTGCCCCACCACTTACCTGCTGCCCTCTTTCTCCACTAGGGCCCATTAAGGCCCATTGACTTCCCGGGGGGTTTCGGTAACCTCCCGGTGCTCCAACAAATGTCCGTACTCATCCGGAACCATTCTGGTGTCCAAACATAGCCTACCAATATATCGATCTTTATGTCTCGAGCATTTCAAGACTCATTTTCATGTCCGTGATCTCATCCGGGACTCTAAACAACCTTCGGTACATCAAATCACATAAACTCATAATACCGATCATCACCGAACGTTAAGCGTGCGGACCCTACGGGTTCGAGAACTATGTAGACATGACCGAGACTCACTTCCGGTCAATAACCAATAGCGGAACCTAGATGATTATATTGGTTCCTACATATTATATGAAGATCTTTATCGGTCAAACCGCATAACAACATACGTTGTTCCCTTTGTCATCGGTATGTTACTTGCCCGAGATTTGATCGTCGGTATCTCAATACCTAGTTCAATCTCGTTACCAACAAGTCTCTTTACTCGTTCTGTAATGCATCATCCCGTGACTAGCTCATTAGTCACATTTCTTGCAAGGCTTATAGTGATGTGCATTACCGAGAGGGCCCAGAGATACCTCTCCGACAATCAGAGTAACAAATCCTAATCTCGATCTATGCCAACTCAACAAACACCATCGGAGACACTTGTAGAGAATATTTATAGTCACCCAGTTACATTGTGACATTTGATAGCACACTAAGTGTTCCTCCGGTATTCGGGAGTTGCATAATCTCATAGTCATAGGAACATGTATAAGTTATGGAAAAAGCAATAGCAATAAACTAAACGATTACAGTGCTAAGCTAACGGATGGGTCAAGTCAATCACATCATTCTCTAATGATGTGGTCCCATTCATCAAATGAAAACTCTTGTCCATGGCTAGGAAACTTAACCATCTTTGATTAACGAGCTAGTCAAGTATAGGCATACTAGTGACACTCTGTTTGTGTATGTATTCACACATGTAGTAAGTTTCTGGTTAATACAATTCTAGCATGAATAATAAATATTTATCATGATATAAGGAAATATAAATAACAACTTTATTATTGCATCTAGGGCATATTTCATTAACATCTCACGTGACGATCGGACATGGTTTAGTTGATATGGATCATGTGATCATTCAGATGACTAGAGGGATGTCTATCTAAGTGGGAGTTCTTAAGTAATATGATTAATTGAACTTTAATTTATCATGAACTTAGACCTGATATTTTTTGCATATCTATGTTGTAGATCAATAGCTCGCGTATAGCTCCCCTGTTTTATTTTTGATATGTTCCTAGAGAAAAATAAGTTGAAAGATGATAGTAGCAATTATGCGGACTGGGTCTGTGATCTGAGGACTATGCTCATTGCTGCACAGAAGAATTATGTCCTTGATGCACCGCTAGGTGACAGACCTGTTGCAGGAGCTGATGCAGCCGTTATGAACGTTTGGCAAGCTCAGTATGATGACTACTTGATAGTTTAGCGCACCATGATTTACGGCTTAGAACCGGGGCTTCAAAAATGTTTTGAACGCCAATGAGCATATAAGATGTTCCAAGAGCTGAAATTGGTATTTTAGACTCATGCTCGAGTTGAGAGGTATGTGACCTCTGACAAGTACTTTGCCAACAAGATGGAGGAGAATAACTCAGCTAGTGATCATGTGCTCAGAATGTCTGGGCACTACAATTGCTTGAATCAAGTGAGAGTTAATCTTCCAAATAAGATAGTTATTGATAGTGTTCTCTAGTCACTATCACCAAGCTGCTAGAACTTCGTGATGAACTATAATATGCAAGGGAAGACGAAAATGATTCACGAGCTCTTCGCGATGCTGAAATCTGTGAAGGTAGAAATCAAGAAAAAGCATCAACTGTTGATGGTTGACAAGACCACTAGTTTCAAGTAAAAGGGCAAAGGGAAAGAAAGGGTACTTCAAGAAGAATGGCAAGCAAGTTGCAACTCCCATGAAGAAGCCCAAAGCTAGACCCAAGCCTGAAACTGATTGCTTCTACTTCAAAGGAAATGGTCACTGGAAGCGGAACTTCCCCAAATACTTGGCCGATAAGAAGGATGGCAAAGTGAACAAAAGTATATATATATATATATGATATACATGTTATTGATGTGTACTTTACTAGAGTGCATAGTATCCCCTGGGTATTTGATACTGGTTCAGTTGCTATGATTAGTAACTCAAAACAGGAGTTACAAAATGAACAGAGACTAGTTGAGGGGGCGAGGTGACGATGTGTGTTGGAAGTGATTCCAAGGTTGATAATATCACCATCGCACACTCCCGTTACCTTTGGGATTAGTGTTGAACCTAAAATAAATGTTATTTGGTGTCTGCTTTGAGCATAATATGATTGGATCATGTTTATTGCAATACGGTTATTCATTTAAGTCAAAGAATAATTGTTATTCTGCTTACATGAATAAAACCTTATGTGGTCATACACCCAAGGTGAATGGTTTATTCAGTCTTGATTGTAGTGATACACATATTCATAATATTGATGCCAAAAATGCAAAGTTGATAATGATAGTGCAACATACTAGTGGCATTGCCGTTTAGGTCATATTGGTGTAAAGCGCATGAAGAAAGTCCATGCGGATGTATTTTTGGAATCAATTGATTATGAATCATTTGATGCTTGTGAACCATGCCTCATGGGCAAGATGACTAAGATTCTGTTCTCCAGAACAATGAGTGAGCCACTGACTTATTGGAAATAATACATACTGATGTAAGCGGTCCGATGAGTGTTGAGGTTCGTGGCGGGTATTATTATTTTCTGACCTTCACAGATGCTTTGAGCAGATATGGGTATATCTACTTAATGAAACATATGTCTGAAACATTTGAAAAGTTCAAAGAATTTTAGAGTGAAGTGGAAAATCATCGTAACAAGAAAATAAAGTTCCTAATATCTGATCCCGGAGGCGAATATTTGAGTTACGAGTTTGGTCTTCATTTGAAACAATATGGAATAGTTTCACAACTCATGCCACCTGGAACACCATAGCGTAATGGTGTGTCCGAACATCGTCACCGTACTTTATTAGATATGGTGCAATCTATGATGTCTCTTACCGATTTACCACTATCGTTTTGGGGTTATGCATTAGAGACAGCTGCATTCACGTTAAATAGGGCACCATCTAAATTCGTTGAGACGACACCATAAGAACTGCGGTTTAGCAAGAAACCTAAGTTGTCGTTTCGTAAAGTTTGGGGCTGTGGTGCTTATGTGAAAAAGCTTCAACCTGATAATCTCAAACCCAAAACGGAGAAATGCGCCTTCATAGGATACCCAAAGGAAAATGTTGGGTACACCTTCTATCCCAGATCCGAAGGCAAGATATTCGTTGCTAGGAATGGATCCTTTCTAGAGAAGAAGTTTCTCTCGAAAGAAGTGAGTGGGAGGAATGTAGAACTTGATGAGGTAATTGTACCTTCTCCCGAATTGGAAAGTAGTTCATCACATAAATCAGTTCCAGTGATTCCTACACCAATTAATGAGGAAGCTCATGATGATGATCATGAAACTTCAGATCCAGTTACTACCGAACCTCGTAGGTCAACCAAAGTACGGTCCACACCAGAGTGGTACGGTAATCCTGTTCTGGAAGTCATGTTACTATACCATGACGAACCTACGAACTATGAGGAAGCGATGATGAGCCTAGATTCCGTGAAATGGCTTGAGGCCATGAAATCTGAGATGGGATCCATGTATGAGAACAAAGTATGGACTTTGATTGACTTTCCCGATGATCGACGAGTCATTGAGAATAAATGGATCTTCAAGAGGAAGTCGGACGCTGATAGTAGTGTTACTATCTACAAAGCGCGAATTGTCGCAAAAAAATTTCGACAAGTTCAAGGTGTTGATTACGATAAGATTTTCTCACTCGTAGCGATGCCTAAGTCTATCCAAATCATCTTAGCAATTGCCACATTTTATGAAATTTGGCAAATGGATGTCAAAACTACATTCCTTAATGGATTTCTTAAAGAAGATTTGTATATGATGCAACAAGAAAGTTTTGTCAATCCTAAAGGTGCTAACAAAGTGTGCAAGCTCCAACGATCCATCTATGGACTGGTGCAAGCATCTTGGAGTTGGAATATACACTTTGATAAGGTCATCAAAGCATATGGTTTTATACAGAATTTTGGTGAAGCCTGTATTTACAAGAAAGTGAGTGGGACCACTACAGCCTTTCTGATAAGTATATGTGAAAGACATATTGTTGATAAGAAATGATGTAGAATTTTCTGGAAAGCATAAAGGAGTGTTTGAAACGAGTCTTTCAAAGAAAGACCTCGGTGAGGCTGCTTATATATTGAGCATCAAGATCTATAGACATAGATCAAGACGCTTGATAAGTTTTTTCAATGAGTACATACCTTGATAAGTTTTTGAAGTAGTTCAGTCAAAGAAGGAGTTCTTGCCTGTGTTGCAAGGTGTGAAGTTGAGTAAAGACTCAAAACCTGACCATGGCAGAAAATAGAAAGAGAATGAAGAGTCATTCCCTATGCCTCAGTCATAGGTTTTATAAAATATGCTATGTTGTGTACCAGACCTATTGTGTACCTCACCATGAGTTTGGCAAGAGGGTACAATAGTGATCCAGGAGTGGATCGTTAGACATCGGTCAAAATCATCCTTAGTGGAATAAGGACATATTTCTCGGTTATGGAGGTGACAAAAAAATTTCGTCATAAAGGGTTACGTCGATGCAAGCTTTGACACTGATCCGGATGACTCTAAGTCTCAATCTAGATACATATTTAAAGTGGGAGCAATTAGCTAGAGTAGCTCCATGTAGAGCATTGTAAACATAGAAAATTTGCAAAATGCATACCGCTCTAAATGTGGCAGACCCGTTGACTAAACTTCTCTCACAAGCAAAACATGATCACACATTAGTACTCTTTGGGTGTTAATCACATTGCGATGTGAACTAGATTCTTGACTCTAGTAAACCCTCTGGGTGTTAGTCACATGGAGATGTGAACTAATCACATAAAGATGTGAACTATTGGTGTTAAATCACATGACGATGTGAAATAGATTACTGACTCCAGTGCAAGTGGGAGACTGAAGGAAATATGCCCTAGAGGAAATAATAAAGTAGTTATTTATATTTCCTTATATCATGATAAATGTTTACGATTCATGCTAGAATTGTATTAACCAGAAACTTAGTACATGTGTGAATACATAGACAAAACAGAGTGTCCCTAGTACTCTACTTGACTAGGTCGTTAATCAAAGATGGTTAAGTTTCCTGACAATAGACATGTGTTGTCATTTGATGAACGGGATCACATCATTAGGAGAATGATGTGATGGACAAGACCCATCCGTTAGCTTAGCATAATGATCATTTAGTTTTATTGCTATTGCTTTCTTCATGACTTATACATGTTCCTCTGACTATGAGATTATGCAACTCCTGAATACCGGAGGAACACCTTGTATGCTATCAACTGTCACAACGTAACTGGGTTATTATAAAGATGCTCTACACATGTCTCCGAAGGTATTCCTTGGGTTGGCATAGATCGAGATTAGGATTTGTCACTCTGTATACCAGAGAGGTATCTCTGGGCCCTCTCGGTAATGATCATCACTATAAGTCTTGCAAGCAATGCGACTAATGAGTTAGTTGCGGGATGATGCATTACGGAATGAGTAAAGAGACTTGCCAGTAACGAGATTGAACTAGGTATAATGATATCGACGATCGAATCTCGGGCAAGTAACATACCGGTGACAAAGGGAACAACGTATGTTGTTATGTGGTTTAACCGATAAAGATCTACATAGAATATGTAGGAGCCAATACGAGCAACCAGGTTCCACTATTGGTTATTGACCGGAGATATTGCTCGGTCATGTCTACATAGTTCTCGAACCTGTGGGGTCCGCACACTTAATGTTCGATGACAATTTGTATTATGAGTTATGTGATTCGATGACCGAAGTTTGTTCGGAGTCCCGGATGAGATCACAGACATGAAGAGGAGTCTCTAAATGGTCAAGAGGTAAAGATTCATATATTGGAAGGCTATATTCGGACATCGGAATGGTTCCGAGTGATTCAGGTGTTTTTCGGAGTATCGGGAAGTTACGGGAATTCACTGGGAGAAGTAATGGGCCTTATTGGGCCATACGGGAAAAGAGGAGGCATGCCAAGGGGAGGTACCCCCATGGGTCCGAATTGGTAGGGGAAGGGGGCGGCACCCCCTTGCTACTCTCTCTCTCTCTCTCTCTCTCCCTCTTTCCTTCTCTCCTACTCCGAAAAAGGAAAGGGATTCCTACTAGGACTTGGAACTCCTAGTAGGACTCCATACTCTTGGCTTGCCCCTAGGGGGCCAGCCTCTCTCCCTCCCTCCTTTATGTACATGGGATTGGGCACCCCAAAGACACACCAAGTCTTCTCTTAGCCGTGTGCGGTGCCCCCACCACAGTTACACACCCCAGTCATATCATCATAGCGCTTAGGTGAAGCCCTGCGCTGGTAACTTCATCATCACTGTCACCACACCATCATGCTGAAGAAACTCTCCCTGGTCCTCAACTGGATCAAGAGATTGAGGGACGTCATCGAGCTGAACATGTGCTGAACATGGAGGTGTCGTACGTTCGGTGCTAGGATCGGTTGAATCACGAAGACGTTCGACTACATCAACCGTGTTACTAAATGCTTCCGCTTTCGGTCCACGAGGGTACGTGGACACACTCTCCCCTCTCATTGCTATGCATCTCCTAGATAGATCTTGCGTGATCGTAGGAATTTTTTGAAATACTATGTTCCCCAACAGTTTATCCCTTTGAACACTATATGCTTGTGTTTGTATGGTCAACTCCTACTCAAGTTCTGGATGCCTGCCGATATCATATTTCCGCGATTGTCGTAAGTGTGCGATCAAAGAAACTAGGCAAGGTTCCATCGCACGAGGGATCTCTCGATACAAACACTTGCTAGAGCTAAGGGATAAACGCCTGCAAAAATCTGAAACGCCTCAACAAGAAATGACAACTTGAACTTAACTTTGGTTTTAAGCCTCTTTTTCATCTGACGGGTCACGCGCGTACGATGCGTCCGCGGCGCCTGGAGAAGTAGAAGGCAATTAGGTGGTTTCCTTGTTCCCGGCAAGGACCTACATGTGTTTCTTGCAACTGGCGGGCATCGGGGCACGGTGCCGGGCTTCTCTGGCCCTCTTCCCTTTTTCTCCCCTCCCCTCGAGTCAGTGCAGCGGCTGCCGTTGCACAGGCCGTGCCAATGCGGGCAGCCTCGCTGAGGTCTGCTTGCCGGGGCATCAACCGACGAACTTATACCAACGCTTTGCTCATGATTACCCACATTGGTGGAAATACTGGACCGAGTGTCGCATGGTAATCGTCGACATCGACGACGCCGAGGCTAAAGCGGGTCGACTGCTGGCGAGGTGGAGGGACGGAAAGGGGGGAGCTCGCGCCCGCATGTGTTGCGCCCCTTCCCCCAGAGGTGCCCGAATGGCGAGAACGCCATACGAGCCGTCAGGATAACTCTTCCGCTGTCAGCGGCGGTCTTGGCTGTAATTTTCGCTGCGGTGAAGCTTGGAGAACAACAGAATGGCGCGGGGGAGGCCCTCGCTTTGCCTCCGCCTCTCTGCGGGTGCCATGGTTGATGGCGCCGTCAAAAATGAAGGTGGTGATGAAGATGACGCGCTGCGCACACTTTCAGTTTCGTGCAAGCGAGCCCCCTACCTGGCGCGCCAAAGATTTCACGGGATATCCACAGCCACCGATGGGACCAGGAGGCCCCTTGCTGGTTCGGCAGGGGGACGTCACATTGCACAAAGAGCAGACCAGCGTGTGGCAACACAGTAGAGATCACACAAGCACTTTACCCAGGTTCGGGCCGCCGTGAAGCGTAAAACCCTACTCCTGCTTTGGTGGATTGATGGTGGAATGTGGATAATGCAACGCAGTACACTTGCTCGACAGGGGTCGCCGTATGGCAGCAGCGACTACGCGCGTATGCGGTTCGTGTTCCTCAGCTTTTCCCAACCCCTCCTACGGGTGCCATGGGCCTCCTTTTATAGATTAAGGGGTCACCACAATGGCAAAGTGGTCATTATCCACTGATATGATAGCAAATAGTGCTATCATACCTAACTCTACGGGCTGACAGGACGCATTAATTCGCCGCTTAGTGTCACATCACTTGTTGCCCGGCAAGGCTTGCCAGGCTATCTCGCCGGCACCGCGCTTGTTCTCTTGACACGTCGCATGACGGCTGTCATCTGTGGGTTTCTTTTGTAGGAAACGGCTGCCATGTGGCGAATGGCTGCCACTTAATCACCTTGCGGCTTGACACCACATTGATTGACAACATGGGTCGAACTTGAGTGGTTGGTCGGGTGGTTTTGCCTCCACGAGCCCCGGCAGGCCCTGCCGGGGCACCTTGGTTGCTTGCCTTTGGTGGTGGCCTTGCCCCTTGCCGGGCACGCCTGCCCGGCAAGGGAGGCCCTTCTCTTGCCGACATACTGCTCCTCTGGCTTGATCTTGATCCCTCTGAGCTGCATGTTGGTTCTTCAAATCTCTTGGTCCTTCAATCTCTGACTCAAGTTGATGCTTCAATTCTGTTCTTGTCCATGCACGAGTCAGGGGGAAATGCATACCCCTGTATATTTTCCCCGACACATTTATTTCGCAAAAATGAATGGTTTGTTGATCAACGTCGGTGCCTGTGGAAGAATGGAATGGGCTCCAAAAATGTTGAATTTCCTTTTGGAACTTCAGGTGATAGAGTAATCGGAAGTCATCATGTCAACCCCATACATGACTTCTCAGTGGTTGACCCCATTGCAAAAATTGTGAGGTTTTGAAACCAGACTTAGAAGTGGTAATATTAGTTTGTACCTCTCTGATATCCATGCTCAGTGGATCAGCGCGAGCGTTTGCAGCTGATGCGCTGAATTTCATTTCTAATATCAGTTTGAACCTTTTAATCTTTCAGCCATATAACTCAGGAAATTTGAACCTTGTAATATTTTGAGCTTTTGTGGTACAATCATTGAAATGGCATCATATGAGACTCGTATATTGGTAGCACTATTTTGACCTTAATATGCAATGGTCTTAGATTTTATTAACCATTCTCAAATCTGTTTACCTTGTCAATCTCACAGCACACGATCTGTATAGCTAACTCGACTGTGATCTTTGACATTATTGCACACAATTGGTTTCTTCCACCGTGTGCCCTGTAGAGCGCAGAATTAATTATCACACTCGAGTGTCCATCATCACCCTTCTTTGTAATTTGGCCTCATCACCCATGGGTAAACTTATGGCCGAAGTCATTACACACACTTTGTTTTTAGAAAGCTTTTTGCCAATAAATGCCCACGATTTGTCCCTCTTCTAGCCGACGCATGGCCAAACTAGTCGTGTGGGAAGCTTGCGCGGTAGACTGCACGGTATTGCGGGAATAGGCTCACCGACGATACATTTGGTGCCTCTTCGAGCCCACGGGTGTAGTGCAGTGTTGTCAAGCATGCACTGGAATCCTCCGCTATGAACGACGTGACAAGACGTGACGATTACAGGCCGGCCGGCCCCCATTTCTTACAGCGGCCATTTAACCCTTGTGTCTCTTCAACCTTTCGATCGCGCCCCACCATTGCAAGAAGCACACCCATGATACGTACATTTTGCATCATGTTTTCTTAATGTTATTTATAATGTTTTTATTCATAATAATGCTTTTTGGAGTAATTATAATGCCTTTTCTCTCATAATTTGCAAGGAACACACCAAGAGGGAGAACTCCGCTAGCTGGAAATCTAGACCTGGAAAAGCTACGTTAGGCCACCTATTCTGCACAACTCCAAATGAGCTGAAACTTCACGGAGATTTTTTATGGATTATTTAAGAAATACTAGAGCCAATAAACACCAGAGCGGGGCCACCAGGTGGGCACAACCCACCTGGGTGCGCCAGCCCCCCAGGCACGCCCTGGTGGGTTGTGGCCTCCTCGGCCCAGCTCCGGTGCCCATCTTCTGGTATATAAGTCATTTTGACCTAGAGAAAATAAGGAGAGGACTTTCGGTACGAAGCGTCGCCGCCTCGAGGCGGAACTTGGACAGGAGAACTTTTGCCCTTCGGCGGACCAATTCTGCCGGGGGAACTTCCCTTTTGGAGGGGGAAATCATCGTCATCGTCATCACCAAAAAATCTCCCATCTTGGGGAGGGAAATCTCCATCAACATCTTCAACAGCATCATCTCCTCTCAAACCCTAGTTCATCTCTCGTGTTCAATCTTGTTACCGGAACTATATATTGGTGCTTCTGGGTGACTCGTAGTGTTGATTACATCTTGTTGTTGATTATTATATGGTTTATTTGGTGGAAGATTATATGTTCAGATCCATTATGCTATTTAATACTCCTCTCATCATGAACATGTTTATCATTTGTGAGCAGTTAATTTTGTTCTTGAGGTCACGGGTGAAATCATGTTGCAAGTAATCATGTGAACTTGATATGTGTTTGATATTTTGATAATATGTATGTTGTTATTCCCTTAGTGGTGTCATGTGAACATCGACTACATGACACTTTGCCATATTTGGGCCTAAGGGAATGCATTGTGGAGTAGCAATTAGATGGTGGGTTGCGAGAATGACAGAAGCTTAAACCCCGGTTTATGCGCTATTTCGCAAGGGACCGATTGGATCCAAAAGTTTAATGCTATGGCTAGCATTTATTCTTAATACTTTTCTCATAGTTGTGGATGCTTGTGGGAGGGTTAATCATAAGTAGGAGGTTTGTTCAAGTAAGAACATCACCTAAGCACCGGTCCACCCACATATCAAATTATCAAAGTAGCGAACACAAATCAAACCAACATGATGAAAGAACGCTTTGCTTATCATAAGAGACCTTCTTGGCATGTCATTCGCCTCAAAAGGATTGCGATACCTTGCTGCACTTTTGTTACTATTATCGTTACTTGCTCGTTACAAATTATCTTGCTATCAACCGCTACTTACAATTTCAGCACTTTGCAGACAATACCTTACCGGAAACTACTTGTCATTTCCTTCTGCTCCTTGTTAGGTTCGACACTCTTACTTATCGAAAAGAGCTACAATTGATCCCCTATACTTGTGGGTCATCAAGGCTATTTTCTGCCACCGTTGCCGGGGAGTGAAGCGCCTTTGGTAAGGAAACATTTATATAGTGTGCTGAAAGTTATTGTCACTTGTTACTATGGAAAACAATCCTTTGTGGGGTTTGTTCGGGGTATCTTCACCTCGTCTGGAACCACAATTAGCAACCCCTCAACCTACTACAACTACTGAAAATATTTAATAAGAAATTTCTTCGGGTATGATACAACAACTGCTAGCTAATCCTTATGCAGGAGATGGAACCGAACACCCTGATATGCACTTGATATATGTGGAACAAATTTGTGGATTGTTTAAGCTTGCGGGTTTACCCGGGGATGAAGTGATGAAAAAGGTTTTCCCTTTATGTTTGAAGGGAAAAGCATTGGCATGGTATAGGCTATGTGATGATATTGGATCATGGAATTGGAATCGTTTGAAATTTGAGTTCCACCAATTTTTTTTCCTATGCATCTAGTTCATCGTGATCGGAATTATATATATATATACATATAATTTTTGGCCTCGTGAAGGAGAAAGTATTGCTCTAGCTTGGGGGAGGTTCAGTCAATGTTATATTCATGCCCCAATCAGGAGCTCTCAAGAGAAATTATTATCCCGAATTTTTATGCTCGACTTTCTTGTAATGATCAAACCATGCTTGATACTTCTTGTGCTGGTTCATTTATGAAGAAGACTATTGAATTCCGATGAGATCTTTTGGAAAGAATTAAACGCAACTCTGAAGATTGGGAACTCGACGAAGGTAAAGGGTCAGGTATTAAACTTAAGTATGATTGTGCTAAATCTTTTATGGATACCGATGTTTTTCAAAAGTTTAGCACTAAATATGGACTTGACTCTGGGATAGTAGCCTCCTTTTGTGAATCAGTTTCTACTCATGTTGAACTCCCTAAGGAGAAGTGGTTTAAATATCACCCACCTATTAAAGAACAAATTAAAGAACCAATACCAGTTAAAGAAGAAACTATACTTTATAATGTTGATCCAGTTGTTCCTTCTGCTTATATTGAGAAACCACCTTTCCCTGTTAGGATTAAGGAACATGCTAAAGTTTCAACTATGGTTAACAAAAGCTATATTAGAACACCTAAACCTGATGAACAAATTAAAATTGAACCTAGTATTGCTATGGTTAAAGATCTCCTGGAAGAAGATATGGATGGGCATGTTATTTACTTCTGTGAAGAAGCTGCTAGAATTGCTAACCTGATAAAAGAGATAAACAAAGACCTGTTGTTGGCATGCCTGTTATTTCAGTTAAAATAGGATATCACTATTATCATGGTTTATGTGACATGGGTGCTAGTGTGAGTGCTATTCCTTACACTTTATATGAAGAAATCATGAAAGACATAACACCTGCTGAGATAGAAGAAATAGATGTTACTATTAAACTTGCTAATAGAGACACCATATCACCATTTGGGATTATTAGAGATGTTGAAGTCTTGTGTGGGAAAATAAAATACCCTACTGATTTTCTTGTTCTTGGTTCCCGACAAGATGACTTTTGTCCCATTATCTTTGGTAGACCTTTCTTGAATACAATTAATGCTAAGATAGATTGTAAGAAATAAACTGTTGGTGTTAGTTTTGGTGATGAGTCTCACGAGTTTAATTTTTCCAAGTTTAGTATAAATCATCATGAAAAATAATTTCCTAGTAAGGATGAATTAATTGGTCTTGCTTCTATTGCTGTTCCACCTACTGATCCTTTAGAAGAATATTTGCTAGACCATGAAAATGATTTAAATATGCATGAAAGAAATGAAATAGATAAGATTTTCTTTGAACAACGTCCTCTGCTTAAACACAATCTGCCTATTGAAACTCTAGGAGGTCCTCCTCCACCTAAAGGTGATCCTGTATTTGAATTAAAACAATTGCCAGACACTTTGAAATATGCTTATCTCGATGAAAAGAAGATATATCATATTATTATTAGTGCTAACCTTTCAGAACATGAAGAAGAAAGATTATTGAAAGTTCTAAGGAAGCACCGGGTAGCTATTGGATATACTCTTGATGATTTAAAGGGCATTAGTCCCACTCTATGTCAGCACAAAATTAATATGGAACCTAATGCTAAACCCGTTGTTGATCACTAACGTCGGTTGAATCCAAAAATGAAGGAAGTGGTAAGAACGGAAATCTTAAAACTTCTGGAATCAGGTATAATCTATCCTATAGCTGATAGTAGATGGGTAAGTCATGTTCATTGTGTCCCTAAGAGAGGAGGTATTACTGTTGTTCCTAATGATAAGAATGAACTTATTCCACAAAGAATTGTTACAGGCTATAGAATGGTAATTGATTACAGAAAATAAAACAAAGCAACTAGAAAAGATCATTACCCCTTGCGTTTTATTGATCAAATGCTTGAAAGATTATCTAAGCACACACACTTTTGCTTCCTAGATGGATACTCTATATTTTCGCAAATACATGTTTCTCAACCAAATCAAGAAAAGACTACTTTTACTTGTCCCTTTGGAACTTATGCATATAGATCTATGCCTTTTGGTTTATGTAATACACCTGCTACCTTTCAAAGATGTATGACTGCTATATTCTCTGACTACTGTCAAAAGATTGTTGAGGTTTTCATGGATGACTTTTCTGTTCATGGGAAGTATTTTGATGATTGTTTAAGCAATCTTGAGCGAGTTTTGCAGATATGTGAACAAACAAATCTTGTCTTGAATTGGGAGAAGTGCCACTTTATGGTTAATGGAGGCATTGTCTTGGGTCATAAAATTTCTGAAAGAGGTATTGAAGTGGACCAAGCTAAGGTTGATGCAATTGAGAAAATGACATGTCCTAAGGACATCAAAGGTATTCATAGGTTCCTAACTCATGCTGGTTTCTATAGGAGATTTATCAAAGAATTTTCTAAAATTTCTAGGCCTCTTACTAATCTTTTGCAAAAGGACATTCCTTTTGTCTTTGATGATGATTGTTTAGAAGCCTTTGAAACACTCAAGAAAGCCTTAATATCTGCACCTATTGTTCAACCACCTGATTGGAACTTGCCTTTTGAAATTATGTGTGATGCTAGTGATTATGCTGTTGGTGCTGTTCTAGGACAAAGAATTGATAAGAAACTTAATGTTATTCATTATGCTAGTAAAATTCTAGACAGTGCTCACAGAAATTATGCTACTACTGAAAAAGAATTCTTAGCAGTGGTGTTTGCTTGTGATAAATTTAGATCTTATATTGTTGATTCCAAAGTAACTGTTCACACAGACCATGTTGCTATTAAATATCTTATGGAAAAGAAAGATGCTAAACCTAGACTTATTCGTTGGGTTCTCTTGTTACAAGAATTTGATTTACATATCATTGACATAAAAGGAGCTGAGAACCCCATAGATGATAATTTGTCTTGGCTTGAAAATGTGCTTGATGACCCACTACCTACTGATGATAGTTTTCCTGATGAGCAGTTAGCTGCAATAAATTTTGCTAATAGTACTTCTTGGTATGCTGACTATGCTAATTACATTGTTGCTAAATATTTACCACCTAGCTTTACATACCATAAAAATAAAAAAATTCTTCTATGATTTAAGACATTACTTTTGGGATGACCCACATCTTTATAAAGAAGGAGTAGATGGTATTATTAGACGTTGTGTACCTAAGCATGAACAGGGACAAATCCTACGGAAATGTCACTCCGAGGCTTATGGAGGGCATCATGCTAGATATAGAACTGCTCACAAGGTATTGCAATCTAGATTTTATTGGCCTACTCTCTTCAAGGATGCCCGTAAGTTTGTCTCTTCTTGTGATGAATGTCAAAGAATAGGTAATATCGGTAAGCATTGAGAAATGCCTATGAATTATTCACTTGCTGTTGAACCATTTGATGTTTGGGGATTTGATTACTTGGGGCCTTTTCCTTCCTCTAATGGTATACACATATTTTGGTTGCTGTTGATTATGTTACTAAATGGGTAGAAGCCATTCCAACCAGTAGTGCTGATCACAACACCTCTATTAAAATGCTTAAGGAAGTTATTTTCCCAAGGTTTGGAGTCCCTAGATATGTAATGACTGATGGTGGTTCACACTTTATTCATGGTGCTTTCCGTAAGATGCTTGCTAAGTATGATGTTAACCATAGAATTGGATCACCCTATCATCCTCAGTCTAGTGGTCAATTTAAACTTAGCAATAGAGAAATAAAATTAATTTAGCAAAAGAACGTTAATAGGTCCAGGAAGAATTGGTCTAAGAAATTAGATGATGCACTTTGGGCTTATAGAACAACATATAAAAATCCTATGGGTATGTCTCCTTATAAAATGGTTTATGGAAAAGCTTGCCATTTGCCTCTTGAGTTAGAACATAAAGCATATTGGGCAGTTAAAGAACTCAACTATGATTTCAAACTTGCTGGTCAAAAGAGGTTATTTTATATAAGCTCCTTAGATGAATGGAGAACCCAAGCTTATGAGAATGCAAAACTATTCAAAGAAAAAGTTAAAAGATGGCATGACAAAAGAATTCAAAAGTGTGAGTTTAAAGTTGGAGAATATGTTCTTTTGTACAACTCTCGTTTTAGATTTTTTGCTGGAAAGCTCCTCTCAAAATGGGAAGGCCCATACATCATCGAGGAGGTTTACCAGTCTGGAGCCATCAAAATAAATAATTCTGAAGGTACTAACCCGAAGGTTGTCAATGGGCAATGAATAAAGCATTATACCTTAGGTACGCCTAACAATGTTAGAAAGTAATATTATCCAAACTTTGACACCAGAAGAACACATAAAAACAGTCCTTCCGGAATACTCCAGAATCGTCAAAATAAAGAGATACGTGATACGGTAAGTAAACGGACTCCGAAAAATCCACAAAAATATTTTTTATCAGTTTAATATTTTAAAATTTTGGAGATACTTCCAGGAAGTGTCCCCAGGTGGGCACAAGACACCAGGCTTGCCTGGCGCGCCCAGGTGGGTTGTGCCCACCTGGGACACCTCCCGTACTCCGTTTTTCTAACATATACTTGTCCTCCAAGATAAAAAAAATCTATATATACTTCCCGAACCCGTTGATCACCATATCACGGAGAAATCCTTTGTTCTCTTTTTCCTTGTTGTTTTCTGTCAGATCCCATCTACCATGGCCTCTTCAAGCTCCTCGAAGGACAAGTTCTTCAAGAACGTCATCAACCCATATTTGCGGGAAGTGGTGCAGCACCCTTAGGTCATCCAGATGCATGAGGGGGTGCTTCACCTCCGCGATTTGCCGTGTCCCAAGGGGACGGGAACCATGGAGGCCAGGCTTGAAACTATGGAGCAAGATTTCTTCCAGTGCAAGGGGATGGTGGAGCGTGGGATCAATGCCAATCACCTCATGATCACGGACCTTTCCCGTGATCTCAAGGTGGATGGCAAGCCCATGAAGTACATCATCTTCACCCTCAATGAGCAAATCAACTTTATCCCAAGCCAGATCTATGATCTTAAAAACCAAGTCTTTGAATATGAGGCGAGGTTTAAAGGTATGAGTTTGGTTGCTGGTTGTAGGACTCGTGAGACTCACTCCTCCTCTTATGATGGTGGGCCACTGCCATGGAAATCTGAGGACAAGATCTCTCCTTCATCACCACCATCATCTTCTTCACCACCAAAAGAAAATTGAGTATAGGGTATGGCCACTCCCCTTGGCTTTCGCCAAGCTTGGGGGAGGTGCCCCGGTATCGTATCATCCCATTATCTTTTTTCTTTTACTTATCATAGTTTGATCATTTGCTTTTAGATAAAATAAAGTTTAGTTCGATCATTTCTTATTTGAGAGTTTGCTTAGTGATCTATCCTTGTAATCGTGTGCAAGTTATATAATAAAATTAGTTTGAGTTTTTTCTTTATTTACTTTCAGGTTGCAAATAAAGAAAAGAAATAATAAATAAATAAAAAGAGAAAGGAAATAAATGAAGAAAGGAAATAAATCAATAATATTATATACTAATCATATGGTAGGTGATGGTACCACATAAGGAAAAGTATAAGTAGAAAATTTTATTAGAGATTGACAAACATATCATTAGTCAATGATGCAACTCATGAAAGAATTAATAAGGGAAGAGAAGATTCGCATATAGATATACTATCCTAGAAATCTTCTATGATTGTGAGCCCTCATCAAAATAGTATATGCCAAAATTGTTGACGTTGGACAAGGAAGACAACTTAATGGTTTATGTTTGTTTATATTCACATAGAAGTCATATTGTCATAGATCCTTTAACATGTGATGCTTGCCCCCTATCTTTGCTAGCCAAAAATTCCGCACTAAGCAAAGATACTACTTGTGCATCCAAAAACCCTTAAACCCAAATCTTTTTCAAGTGTCCACCATACCTACCTAGGGATTGAGCAAGATCCCTCAAGTAAGTTATCATTGGTGCAAAAAGGCAATAGAAATTGCTTCTAAAAGTGTGAGATCATTTAGTGTAAGATAAAATTGAGCGTTGTGCAAACTTGGATGACAAAGAATAAAAGTGACAGGCTTCATAATAGAGGTTGTCATCTTAAGGGGCAATACAACATGACGTTCTCTTGCACTAAGGGATTGAGCATACAAACAAATAAGCGCATGGCAACCTCTACTTCCCTCTACGAAGGGCCTATCTTTTTCTTTTATGCAAAGAGTCAATGTTTTTCTCTCTACTCCTTTTATTTTTCTCCTTTCGCAAGCATCATGTGGTGAGGAAAGATCTAGGCACATATGTCCAGTTTGAATATAGACAGCATGAGTTATTATTGTTGACATCACCCTTGAGGTGAGCATGTTGGGAGGCGAAACTATAAGCCCCTATATTTCTATGTGTCCGGTTGAAACGTTTAGCTCATGGGTACGAGGTGAGCGTTAGCAGTCATAGAAGACTATATGATGGTTCAGTATGTGGACTTGCCTAAAGGCTCCGACACGTGACCCTTCCTAAAAAGATGATGAATTGTACTTTCAAAGTTAACTGAGAACATAGTTTGTTGGTTTCTAATAGAGTTTTTGCTTTATACTTCGATTGTGTGATGAACTATTACTTATTCATGAGAACTATATGACAAAAGTCCTATGTTTAATTTTGTTTCTGTTATAATAATCAACATGATGCTTCTATGTCTGTATTTTGTTTTTTAAGGAAATATGCCCTAGAGGCAATAATAAAGTTGTTATTTATATTTCCTTATATCATGATAAATGTTTATTATTCATGCTAGAACTGTATTAACCGGAAACTTAGTACATGTGTGAATACATAGACAAACATAGTGTCCCTAGTATGCCTCTACTTGACTAGCTCGTTAATCAAAGATGGTTAAGTTTCCTAGCCATGGACATATGTTGTCATTTGATGAATGGGATCACATCATTAAACAATAATGTGATGGACTAGACCCATCCGTTAGCTTAGCACTATGATCGTTTAGTTTATTGCTATTGCTTTCTTCATGACTTATACATGTTCCTATGAATATGAGATTATGCAACTCCCGAATACCGGACAAACACTTAGTGTGCTACCAAATGTCACAATGTAACTGGGTGATTATAAAGATGCTCTACAGGTGTCTCCGATGGTGTTTGTTGAGTTGGCATACATCGAGATTAGGATTTGTCACTCCGATTGTCGGAGAGGTCTCTCTGGGCCCTCTCGGTAATGCACATCACTATAAGCCTTGGAAGGAATGTGACTAATGATTTAGTTGCGGGATGATGCATTAAGGAACGAGTAAAGAGACATGCCGGTGACGAGATTGAACTAGGTATGATGATACCGACGATCGAATCTCGGACAAGTAACATACCGATGACAAAGGGAACAATGTATGTTATTATACGGTTCAACCGATAAAGATCTTCGTAGAATATGTAGGAACCAATATGAACATCCAGGTTCCGCTATTGGTTATTGATCGGAGATGTGTCTCGGTCATGTCTACATAGTTCTCGAACCCGTAGGTTCCGCACGTTTAACGTTCGATGACGATTTGTATTATGAGTTATGTGATTTGATGTACCGAAGGTTGTTCGGAGTCCCGGATGATATCACGAACATGACGAGAACTCTGGAAATGGTCGAGACATAAAGATTGATATATTGGACCATGTCATTCGAACACCAGAAGTGTTCCGGATGGTTTCGGATAAAACCGGAGTGCCGGAAGGGTTACCGGAACCCCCCGGGGAAGTAATGGGCCTTAGTGGGCCTTAGGGGAGAAAGAGGGCAGCAGCCAGGAGGTGGCGCGTTGTAACGCCCCAGATGTAACATTCCATAATTGTAACTCCAACTCTTGCCATTTCCGGCTATGTGATATGTATTTCCTCCGTGGTTGGGTTTTGTCCTCGTTTTTGCATTTTGTTCATGTCATGCATTTCATCTCATGTCATCATGTGCATATCATTTGCATTTGTGTTCATCTCATGCATCCGGTCATTTTCCCCGTTGTCTGTTTCGGAATCCGACATTCACACATGCACCCGTTGCACCCCTCAAATCTCGTTTCGTGAGCGAGAGAAAATCATTCTCGAAATGGACCAAGATTTGTCGAGTGGCCTTGGTACATCACCAGTAGGCCGCCTGTCAAATTTCATTCTGTTTGGAGGTCGTTTGATGCCCCAACGGTTAACCGGGTAACCGCAAAAACCCCTCTTTCATTGCAGCCCAACACCTCTCCAAAATATCCCACTAGCCCATCTAAACCCCCTCCATGCTATCCATCGTTGGATCACGATCGTGTTGGCGAAAACCAGACATTATTTGGACTCTCCTAGCTCCCCCTACCTATAAATATGCCTCCCCCTCTTAACATCATGGGCAAAACCATAGAAATCTTCCTCGTCACGCCGCTTGACACGTCCGCTTCGGCCGGACGCGTCCAGCACCGCCGTCTCGACCAATCACCGCTCGCCACGTGGCCTCCGCCCGTCCGCCGCAACCCGCCTCTCGACCCAGCCGTCGTCTGCCATCGCCGGCCCGCGCTGGAGCCCACCGCCTCATCTCCGCGCATCCCGCCGGTCACCGCCGCACCCCGCCACGCATCCCACCCGTCCCCATCGCACCCTGCCGCGCATCCCGCCGCCCGGCCTCGCCCTCGCTGCCGCCGCCGGATATGGCGAGATCTGGCCGGATCCGCCGCCCCGACCTCGCCGGCATCCTCCTCCGCCGCCTCCTTCCAACTCCAGCAAGTTCTCTAGCGATCCTCGGTTCGCGTGCCGCGCAGCAAACCCTAGATCCGAGGTTGTCATTTTTCTCTAAGTCCTGGAATTTCTATCCCATGTGCACCTCTTTGACATGCCATATCTCCATGCATATAGCTCCGATTTGCGCATATGACATATCGAAATGTTCATCTCGTGATTCTCTTCATGTTAGTGTCTTTTGCATGCCTGCTACTGTCCATATTGATGCCTTAATCTTCATTGCAAAAGTACTATATGTTGTCTGCTGGAATTCATCATAACTTGCTGATTTGTCATTTTTGTAGCATTTTGTGTGTGCATCCTTTGAGCATCATGTCTACATATTTTAGGAGAATATCCATGCCATATTTATAGTGGTGCAAGCCTTGTATTTTTATGAGCTCTGTGGTGACTATCACAAGCATGCAAAGTAGGCCACATGATGTTGCTGATTTCAAACACTTAGTATTTTTGCTAAGTCTTTTCCTGTTACAATATGTTGCTATGTTGACATGTTGCCTCAAGTATGTTCGTGCATATTTTGATGAACTTCAATAAGGGTGTTTTGAAGATATGGTTATGCTCTATCTATGCATGCCTCTGGTTGCAATTGTGGGGTAGTGTAGCTTGTCATTAACATGCTCTACATTTGCTAAATATTGTTGTTGCCAGACAATTAACATGAAGTTCTTTTTTGCCATGTGTTTTGCTAGTGATCCATGCACCCTATGAACTTGCTCTTGCCATGTTTAGCTTCATAATTGTGTCTTCTTATTGTTCGTTACCTTGTGATGCCATGTAATTCTTTGTGGTGAGTGGCATGAGCTCGCAAAGTTGCTATCATGAATCTATTTCTGACATGCTATGTTTTTCTATGCTTGCATTGACGCTACCATCTTTTTCTGTGCATCTTTGGCTAAAGTTCAGTAAGGGAGTTTTTTCCATTGCTTTTAGTACTATCATGCCATGCCTTGTTTGCCATGATATATTCCTGTAGCATGTTGTTTGCTAGATCTAAACATTGCTACCTGATGCTGTTTATGCCATGTTTAGTATTTTCACTAAGTCTGTAACCTGATTGTCATTTGCATTTTTGCCATGCTATTTTAGGCTTGTTCTAGTGTGTTCTAGCAGGAGCTCAGTGTTCATGATTTGTAGAGCTTCACTTGTACTTTACTGCCATGTTCCTTGTTGCTATGTTGGAGTGTTGTAGCATAGTTTCATGTTGCATCTTATGTGTTATGATGCTGTTAAGCGCAATTTTGCATTGTTCTTGTTTTGCTCGTCATTTGCAAACCGTGCATCCGTTTCCAGTGATCTTTATATCAATTTCGACCGAAATCACTCAATCTTTCCAGAGGTATACTTGGTTTGCCAAGTTGATGCCATGATCATCTTTTCCCTTCCGGAGTACTCTTTTGCATTCTACATCATACCTTGCATTCCATGCCATGTCTTGCATCATGTTGCTTCTGCATTGCACCATGATTGATTGTTGTTCTGTTTCTTGTGTTCTTGCTTTTGGTAGAGCTGGGAGACGAGTTCGTGAACGAGGATCCTGTTGAGTACATTTACGAGGAGCAAGCTTTTGACAACCCTAAGAACTTTGCAGGCAAGATGATCATTACCCCGATATCACTTCTATCTTTGCTTGCTAGTTGTTCGTTCTATCGCTATGTCGCACTACCTACCACTTGTTTATCATGCCTCCCATATTGCCATGTCAAGCCTCTAACCCACCTTCCTAACAAACTATTGTTTGGCTATGTTACCGCTTTTGCTCAGCCCCTCTTACAGTGTTGCTAGTTGCAGGTGCCTTGCAGGTTGTTCCATGTTGGAACATGGATATGTTGGGATGTCACAATATCTCTTATTTAATTAATGCATCTCTATACTTGGTAAAGGGTGGAAGGCTAGGCATTTTTCTTGGTGTTTTGTTCCACTCTTGCCGCCCTAGTTTCCGTCATACCGGTGTTATGTTCCTTGATTTTGCGTCCCTAACACGACGAGGGTTTATGGGCCCCTCTTGATAGTTCGCTTTGAATAAAACTCCTCCAGCAAGGCCCAACCTCGGTTTTACCATTTTCCTAATAACAACTAAAAACTTTAATACGGACTTTCCGGACCCCGTGGACTTAATCAACCCCCTCGGGGCCAGTGCTCCTCATGAGTGTTCACCCAAACCTATAAACCATCGGTGGTCGCCAGGGGCAACTCTGGATTGGCCTACCGGAAGTGTGGACAATCCAATCATGGCCTGAGATGAGATACGCGCGGCTACTATCAGGGTGTCGGCACGTCGGGAGGTCTTGCTGGACTAGTTTTACCATTATCAAAATATCTTGTGCACCGGGATTCTGAATCTAATCGGAGTGTCCCGCGATGGAGGATTGTCTCTGCGGATCATGAGCTAAGCTGGGACACCCCTGCAGGATTTAAACTTTCGAGAGCCATGCCCGCAGTTATGTGGCAGATGGGAATTTGTTAATATCCCGTTGTAGAGGACTTGACACTTGACTTAATTAAAAGACACCAACCATGTGTGTAACCATGATGGTATCTTTTCGATGAGGTTCGGGAAGAGAACACGGTGGGGTTATGTTTGAACGTAAGTAGTTCAGGATCACTTCTAGTTTACGACCGTTGCGTAGTTTCTCATCTTACTCTTGTATTCATATGTTAGCCACCATATCTGCTTAGCGCTTGCTACAACTCCATCTCATAACCACATCCTACCCATAAGCTTAAATAGTCTTGATCTCGTGGGTTTTGAGATTGCTGAGTCCTCGTGACTCACAGATACTACCAAAATAGTTGCAGGTGCCGATGATACCGATGCAGGTGATGCAACCGAGCTCAAGTGGGAGTTCGATGAAGACCTTGGCTGTTACTATGTTTCATTTCCGGATGATTGGTAGTGGAGCCCAGTTGGGACGATCGGGATTTAGCATTTGGAGTTGTCTTCTTTTCATTTCGATCCGTCCGTAGTCGGACTATGTGTGTACTCTAAATGATGTATGAATTATTTGATCATTGTGTGAAGTGGCGATTGTAAGCCAACTATCTATTTATCCTTGTTCTTGTACATGGGACTGTGTGAAGATGACCCTTCTTGCGACAAAACCAAAATGCGGTTATGCCTCTAAGTCGTGCCTCAACACGTGGGAGATATAGCCGCATCTTGGGCGTTACACGCCCCCCCCCCAAGGGGAGTCCGAATAGGACTAGGGGAGGGGGTGCGGCCCCTCTTTCCCTCTCCCTCTCCTTCCTTCTTCTCCTACTTGGACTAGGAAAGGGGGGTGATTCCTACTTGGAGTAGGATCCCCCCCCCTTGGGCGCGCCCCTTGTGACCGGCCGGCCTCCTCCTCCCCTCCTTTATATACGGGGAGAGGGGCACCCCATAGACACACAAGTTGATCTTTAGCATGTGCGGTTCCCCCTCCATAGTTTTACACCTCGGTCATATTGTCGTAGTGCTTAGGAGAAGCCCCGCGTCGGTAACTTCATCATCACCATCAACACGCCGTCGTGCTGACGGAACTCACCCTCGGCCTCAGCTGGATCAAGAGTACGAGGGATGTCATCGAGTTGAACGTGTGCAGATTGCGGAGGTGTTGTGCGTTCGGTACTTGATCAGTTGGACCGCGAAGACGTTCGACTACATCAACCGCGTTATTAAACGCTTCTACTTTTGGTCTACGAGGGTACGTAGACACACTCTCCCCTCTCATTGATATGCATCTCCTAGATAGATCTTGCATGATCGTAGGAAATCTTTTGAAATACCGTGTTCCCCAACAGTGGCATCCGAGCCAGGTCTATGCGTAGATGTTATATGCATGAGTAGAACACAAAGAGTTGTGGGCGATAATAGTCATACTTCTTACCAGCATGTCATACTTTGATTCAGCGGTATTGTTGGATGAAGCGGCCCAGACCGACATTACATCACCACGTTCATGAGACTAGTTCTACCAATGTGCTTCATACACAGGTGGCTAGTGGTTGTCTGTTTCTCCAACTTTAGTTGAATCGAGTGTGACTACGCCCAGTCCTTGTTGAAGGTTAAAAATGCACACTTGACGAAAAATCGTTGTGGTTTTTGATGCGTAGGTAAGAACGGTTCTTGCTAAGCCCATAGTAGCCATGTAAAACTTGCAACAACAAAGTAGAGGGCGTCTAACTTGTTTTTGCAGGGCATGTTGTGATGTGATATGTTCAAGACGTGATTACATAAATTGTTGTATGAGATGATCATGTTTTCTAACAAAGTTATCGGCAACTGGCAGGAGCCATATGGTTGTGGCTTTATTGTATGAAATGCAATCGTCGTGTAATTGCTTTACTTTATCACTAAGCGGTAGTGATAGTCGTGGAAGAAATAGTTGGCGAGACGACAACGATGATACGATAGATCAAGCTGTCAAGCCAGTGACGATGGTGATCATGACGGTGCTTTGGAGATGGAGATCAAAGGCACAAGATGATGACGGCCATATCATATCACTTATATTGATTGCATGTGATGTTTTATCTTTTATGCATCTTATTTTGCTTAGTACAGTGGTAGCATTATAATATGATCTCTCACTAAATTTTAAGGTATATGTGTTCTCCCTGAGTATGGAGCGTTGCTACAGTTTGTCGTGCCGAGACACCACGTGATGATCGGGTGTGATAAGCTCTATGTTCACATACAACGGGTGCAAGCTTGTTTTGCACAAGCAGAATACTCATGTTAAACTTGTAGAGCCTAGCATATGTAGATATGACCTCGAAACACTGAGACCAAAAGGTCGAGCGTGAATCATATAGTAGATATGATCAACATAGTGATGTTCACCATTGAAAACTTCTCCATCTCACGTGATGATCGGACATGGTTTAGTTGATATGGATCACGTGATCATTTAGATGACTAGTCGGATGTCTATCTAAGTGGGAGTTCTTAAGTAATATGATTAATTGAACTTTAATTTATCATGAACTTAGTACCTGATAGTATTTTTAATGTCTATGTTGTTGTAGATAAATGGCCCGTGCTACTGCTCCTTTGAATTTTAATGCGTTCCTAGAGAAAGCTAAGTAGAAAGATGATGGTAGAAAGTACACGGATTGGGTCCATAACTCGAGGATTATCCTCATTGTTGCACAAAAGAATTACATCCTCGAAGCACCGCTAGGTGCAAAGCCCGCTGCAGGAGCAACACCAGATGTTATGAATGTCTGGCAGAGCAAAGCTGATGACTACTCGATAGTTTAGTGTGCCATGCTTTACGGCTTAGAATCGGGACTTCAACGACGTTTTGAACATCATGGAGCATATGAGATATTCTAGGAGTTGGAGTTAATATTTCAAGAAAATGCCCGAATTGAGAGATATGAAGTCTCCAATAAGTTCTATAGCTGCAATATGGAGGAGAATAGTTCTGTCAGTGAACATATACTCAGAATGTCTGGGTACCACAATCACTTGACTCAACTCAGAGTTAATCTTCCTGATGACAGTGTCATTGACATAGTTCTTCAAACACTTCCACCAAGCTACAAAAGCTTCATGATGAACTATGATATGCAAGGCATGGATAAGACCATTCCTGAGCTCTTCGCAATGCTAAAAGATGCGGAGGTAGAAATCAAGAAGGAGCATCAAGTGTTGATGGTCAACAATACCACTAGTTTCAAGAAGAAGGGCAAAGGGAAGAAGGGGAACTTCATGAAGAACGGCAAACAAGTTGCTGCTCAAGCGAAGAAGCCCAAGTCTAGACCTAAGCCTGAGACTGAGTGCTTCTACTGCAAAGGGACTGGTCAATGGAAGCAGAACTGCCCCAAGTATTTGGCGGATAAGGATGGCAAAGTGAAAGGTATATTTGATATACATGTCATTGATGTGTACCTTACTAATGCTCGCAGTAGCGCCTGGGTATTTGATACTGGTTCCGTTGCTCATATTTGCAACTCGAAACAGGGGCTACGGATTAAGCGAAGATTGGCTAAGGACGAGGTGATGAAGCGCGTGGGAAATGGTTCCAAAGTCGATGTGATCACGGTCGGCATGCTACCTCTACATATACCTTCGGGATTAGTATTAGACCTGACTAATTGTTATTTGGTGCCAGCGTTAAACATGGACATGATATCTAGATCTTGTTTGATGCGAGACAGTTATTCATTTAAATCAGAGAATAATGGTTGTTCTATTTATATGAGTAATATCTTTTATGGTCATGCACCCTTGATGAGTGGTCTATTTTTATTGAATCTCGATAGTAGTGATACACATATTCATAGTATTGAAGCCAAAATATATAAGTTTAATAATGATAGTGCAACTTATTTGTGGCACTGCCGTGTAGGTCATATTGGTGTAAAGCGCATGAAGAAACTCCATGCCGATGGACTTTTGGAATCACTTGATTATGAATCACTTGATGCTTGCGAACCATGCCTCATGGGCAAGATGACTAAGACTCCGTTCTCCGGAACAATGGAATGAGCAATAGACTTACTGGAAATAATACATACTGATGTATGCGGTCCGATGAGTGTTGATGCTCGTGGTGGGTATTGTTATTTTCTGACCTTCATAGATGAGTTGAGCAGATATGGGTATATCTACTTGATGAAACATAAGTCTGAAACATTTGAAAAGTTCAAAGAATTTCAGAGTGAAGTGGAAAATCATTGTAACAATAAAATTGAGTTTCTATGATCTGATCGTGGAGGTGAATATTTGAGTTATGAGTTTGGTCTTCATTTGAAACAATGCGGAATATTTTCGCAACTCACGCCACCTGGAACACCACAGCGTAATGGTGTGTTCGAACGCCGTAACTGTACTTTATTAGATATGGTGCGATCTATGGTGTCTCTTACTGATTTACCGCTATCATTTTGGGGTTATGCTTTAGAGACGGCTACATTCACGTTAAGTAGGGCACCATCGAAATCCGTTGAGACAACACCATATGAACTGTGGTTTGGCAAGAAATCCAAGTTGTCGTTTCTTAAAGTTTGGGGCTGCGATGCTTATGTGAAAAAGCTTCAACCTGATAAGCTCAAACCCAAATCGGAGAAATGTGTCTTCATAGTATACCCAAAGTAAACTGTTGGGTACACCTTCTATCACAGATCTGAAGGCAAGATATTCGTTGCTTAGAATGGATCCTTCTAGAGAAGGAGTTTCTCTCGAAAGAAGTGAGTGGGAGGAAAGTAGAACTTGATGAGGTAATTGTATCGTCTCCCTTATTGGAAAGTAGTTCATCACAGAAATCAGTTCCAGTGATTCCTACACCAATTAGTGAGGAAGTTAATGATGATGAGCACGAAACTTCTGATCAAGTTACTACCGAACCTCGTAGGTCAGCCAGAGCAAGATCTGCACCAGAGTGGTACGGTAATCCTATTTTGGAGGTCATGTTACTTGACCATGATGAACCTACAAACTATGAGGAAGCCATGTTGAGCCTAGATTCTGCAAAATGGCTTGAGGCTATGAAATCTGAGATGGGATCCACGTATGAGAACAAAGTATGGACTTTGGTTGACTTGCCCGATGATCGGCAAGCCATAGAGAATAAATGGATCTTCAAGAAGAAGACTGACGCTGACAGTAATGTTACTGTCTAGAAAGCTCAACTTGTTGCGAAAGGTTTTCGACAAGTTCAAGGAGTTGACTATGATGAGACCTTCTCACCCGTAGTGATGCTTAAGTTCGTCTGAATCATGTTAGAAATTACCGCATTTTATGATTATGAAATTTGGCAAATGGATGTCAAAACTGCATTCCTTAATGGATATCTTAAAGAAGAGTTGTATATGATGCAACCGGAAGGTTTTGTCGATCCAAAAGGTGCTAACAAAGTGTGCAAGCTCCAGTGATCCATTTATGGACTGGTGCAAGCATCTCGGAGTTGCAATATATGCTTTGATAGTGTGATCAAAGCATATGGTTTTATACAGACTTTTGGAGAAGCCTGTATTTACAAGAGAGTGAGTGGGAGCTCTGTAGCATTTCTAATATTATATGTGGATGAAATATTGTCGATTGGAAATGATACTAAATTTCTAAATATCATAAAAGGATACTTGAATAAGAATTTTTCAATGAAAGACCTCGGTGAAGCTGCTTATATATTGGGCATCAAGATCTATAGAGATAGATCAAGACGCTTAATTGGACTTTCACAAAGCACATACCTTGATAAAGTTTTGAAAAATTTCAAAATGGATCAAGCAAAGAAAGGGTTCTTGCCTGTGTTACAAGGTGTGAAGTTGAGTCAGACTCAATGCCTGACCACTGCAGAAGATAGAGAGAAAATGAAAGTCATTCCCTATGCCTCAGCCATAGGTTCTATCATGTATGCAATGTTGTGTACCATACCTGATGTGTGCCTTGCTATTAGTTTAGTATGGAGGTACAAAAGTAATCCAGGAGTGGTTCACTAAACATCGGTCAAGAACATCCTGAAATACCTGAAAAGGACTACGGATAAGTTTCCCGTTTATGGAGGTGACAAAGAGCTCGTCGTAAACGGTTACGTCGATGCAAGCATTGGCACCGATCCGGATGACTCTAAGTCACAAACCGGATACATATTTTTATTGAATGGTGGAGCTATCAGTTGGTGCAGCTCTAAGTAGACCGTCGTGGCGGGATCTACGTGTGAAGCGGAATACATAGCTTCTTTGGAAGCAACAAATGAAGGAGTCTAGATCAAGGAGTTCATATCCGATCTAGGTGTAATACCTAGTGCATTGGGTCCAATGAAAATCTTTTGTGACAATACTGGTGCAATTGCCTTGGCAAAGGAATCTAGATTTCACAAGAGAACCAAGCACATCAAGAGACACTTCAATTCCATCCACGATCAAGTCAAGGAGGGAGACATAGAGATTTGCAAAATACATACGGATCTGAATGTTGCAGACCCGTTGACTAAGCCTCTCTCACGAGCAAAGCATGATCAGCACAAAGACTCCATGGGTGTTAGAATCATTACTCTATAATCTAGATTATTGACTCTAGTGCAAGTGGGAGACTGAAGGAAATATGCCATAGAGGTAATAATAAAGTTGTTATTTATATTTCCTTATATCATGATAAATGTTTATTATTCATGCTAGAATTGTATTGACCGGAAACTTAGTAAATGTGTGAATACATAGACAAACAGAGTGTCCCTAGTATGCCTCTACTTGACTAGCTTGTTAATCAAAGATGGTTAAGTTTCCTAGCCATGGACATGTGTTGTCATTTGATGAACGGGATCACATCATTAGAGAATGATGTGATGGACTAGACCCATCCATTAGCTTAGCACTATGATCATTTAGTTTATTGCTATTGCTTTCTTCATGACTTATACATGTTCCTATGACTATGAGATTATGCAACTCCCTAATACTGGAGGAACACTTAATGTGCAATCAAACGTCAGAATGTAACTGGGTGATTATAAAGATGCTCTACACGTGTCTCTGATGGTGTTTGTTGAGTTGGCATAGATCAAGATTAGGATTTGCCACTCCTATTGTCGGAGAGGTATCTCTGGGCCCTCTCGGTAATGCACATCACTATAAGCCTTGCAAGCAATGTGACTAATGAGTTAGTTGTGGGATGATGCATTACGGAACGAGTAAAGAGACTTGTCGGGGACGAGATTGAACTAAGTATGATGAAATCGATGACCGAATCTCGGGCAAGTAACATACCGATGACAAAGGGAAAATGTATGTTGTTATACGGTTTGACCGATAAAGATCTTTGTCGGTGTCAAAACTGGCGGATCTCGGGTAGGGGGTCCCGAACTGTGCGTCTAAGGCGGATGGTAATAGGAGGCAGGGGACACGATGTTTCACCTAGGTTCGGGCCCTCTTGATGGAGGTAAAACCCTACGTCCTGCTTGATTTATTCTTGATGATAGGAGTATTACAAGAGTTGATCTACCACGAGATCAGAGAGGCTAAACCCTAGAAGCTAGCCTATGGTATGATTATATGTTGTCCTATGGACTAAAACCCTCCAGTTTATATAGACACCGGAGGGGGCTAGGGTTACACAAGGTCGGTTACAAAGGAGGAGATATCCATATCAGTATTGCCTAGCTTGCCTTCCACGCCAAGTAGAGTCCCATCCGGACACGAGACGAAGTCTTCAATCTTGTATCTTCATAGTCCAATAGTCCGACCAAAGGATATAGTCTGGCTGTCCGGAGACCCCCTAATCCAGGACTCCCACAGTAGCCCCTGAACCAGGCTTCAATGACGATGAGTCCGGCGCGCAGTATTGTCTTCGGCATTGCAAGGCGGGTTCCTCCTCCGAATACACCACGGAAGAATTTGAATACAAAGATAGTGTCTGACCTTGCAAAATAAGTCCCACATACCACCGTATAGAGAATGATATTTCCACAAATCTAATCTGCTGACATGTTTCGGCAACATGACATCATGTCGTGGCCTGGTGATTATTCGAACTGTTTCCTTTAACTAGCCCCGCACATAACGCGAGGCAGTTTCCTGACACGTCTTGTCAAAGCAGAGATCGTGTCCCCCTTATTACGGGATTCTCATCAATACGGGCGTGGGTAACCCAACCGTGCCATCAATTACGACACTTGGAGGATAAGCGAGTTTTACCAGGCTAGTGGGGGGCGCATAGTTTCGATCGCCCTTATAAAGGGATAAGGTTTATCCTTTTTCTACCCACGCCTTCTTCCTCCTTGCTCATCCATTCTCGTGTTGGGGAACGTAGCAGAAGCTCAAAAAAATTCCTACGTGTCACCAAGATCTATCTATGGAGAAACCAGCAACGAGGGGAAGGAGAGTGCATCTACATACCCTTGTAGATCACTACGCGGAAGCGTTCAAGTGAACGGGGTTGATGGAGTCGTACTCGTCGTGATCCAAATCACCGATGATCCTAGTGCCGAACGGACGGCACCTCCGTGTTCAACACACGTACAACCCGGTGACGTCTCCTACGCCTTGATCCATCAAGGGGAAAAGGAGAGGTTGGTGAAGACTCCATCCAGCAGCAGCACAACAGCGTGGTGGTGGTGGAGGAGCGTGGTACTCCAGTAGG
Source organism: Triticum dicoccoides (assembly GCF_002162155.2). NCBI lineage: Eukaryota > Viridiplantae > Streptophyta > Magnoliopsida > Poales > Poaceae > Triticum > Triticum dicoccoides. The sequence goes on from NC_041382.1 coordinate 426,778,189, forward strand.
GCTTCGCCAAGCACCGCAAGAGACGAGGAGGGAGAGGGGTAGGGCTGCGCCAAGAAGGAGAGGAACTCTTGTGTCTTGGGCAGCCCAAACCTCAATTATATATAGGGGAAGGGGAGGGGCTGCGCCCCCACCTAGGGTTCCCTCCCTAGGGGTGGCGGCAGCCCCCAGATCCCATCTGGGTGGCGGCCAGGTGGAGGGGGAGAGGGAGGCGCACCAGGCATGGGCCCTAAGGCCCAACTGCCCTTAGGGTTTGCCCCTCCTCCCCTTAGGCGCCTTGGGCCCTTGTGGGGGGCGCACCAGCCCACCTGGGGCTGGTCCCCTTCCACACTTGGCCCATGCAGCCCTCCGGGGCTTGTGGCCCCACTTGGTGGACCCCCGTGACCCTCCCGGTGGTCCCGGTACGTTACCGATAAACCCCGAAACTTTTCCGGTGACCAAAACATGACTTCCCATATATAAATCTTTACCTCCGGACCATTCCGGAACTCCTCGTGACGTCCGCGATCTCATCCGGGACTCCGAACAACATTCGATAACCACGTATATCTATTCCCTATAACCCTAGCGTCATCGAACCTTAAGTGTGTAGACCCTACGGGTTCGGGAGTCATGCAGACATGGCCGAGAAAACTCTCCGGCCAATAACCAACAGCGGGATCTGGATAGCCATGTTGGCTCCCACATGTTCCACGATGATCTCATCGGATGAACCACGATGTCGAGGATTCAATCAATCCTGTATACAATTCCCTTTGTCTAGTGGTACGATACTTGCCCGAGATTCGATCCTCGGTATCCCGATACCTTGTTCAATCTCGTTACCGGCAAGTCTCTTTACTCGTTCCGTAACACATCATCCCGTGATCAACTCCTTGGTCACATTGTGCACATTATGATGATGTCCTACCGAGTGGGCCCAGAGATACCTCTCCGTTTACACGGAGTGACAAATCCCAGTCTCGATTCGTGCCAACCCAACAGACACTTTCGGAGATACCTGTAGTGTACCTTTATAGCCACCCAGTTACGTTGTGATGTTTGGCACACCCAAAGTATTCCTACGGTATACGGGAGTTGCACAATCTCATGGTCTAAGGAAATGATACTTGATATTAGAAAAGCTTTAGCATACGAACTACACGATCTTTGTGCTAGGCTTAGGATTGGGTCTTGTCCATCACATCATTCTCCTAATGATGTGATCCCGTTATCAACGACATCCAATGTCCATGGTCAGGAAACCGTAACCATCTATTGATCAATGAGCTAGTCAACTAGAGGCTTACTAGGGACATGGTGTTGTCTATGTATCCACACATGTATCTGAGTTTCCTATCAATACAATTCTAGCATGGATAATAAACAATTATCATGAACAAGGAAATATAATAATAACCAATTTATTATTGCCTCTAGGGCATATTTCCAACAGTCTCCCACTTGCACTAGAGTCAATAATCCAATTCACATCGATACGTGATTAACACTCAAGGTCACATCCCCATGTGACTAACACCCAAAGAGTTCCGGGTTTGATCATGTTATGCTTGTGAGAGAGGTTTCAGTCAACGGGTCTGCAGCATTTAGATCCGTATGTACTTCGCAAATTTCTATGTCATCTTGTAGATGCAACTACTACGCTACATTTGGAGCCATTTCAAATAACTGTTCTACTTGGAGCTATTCTAAATTGTTGCTCCATTATACGTATCCGGTATCTCTACTCAGAGCTATCCGGATAGGTGTTAAGCTTGCATCGACGTAACTCTTTATGTCGAACTCTTTATCACCTCCATAACCGAGAAACATACCTTATTCCTCTAAGGATAATTTAGACCGCTATCTGGTGATCCACTCCTAGATTACCTTTGTACCCTCTTGCCAGATATGTGGCAAGGCACACATCAGGTGCGGTACTCAGCATGGCATACCGTATAGAGCCTATGACAAAAGCATAGGGGACGACCTTCGTCCTTCCTCTTTCTTCTGCCGTGGTCGAGCTTTAAGTCTTAACTTCGTACCTTACAACTCAGGCAAGAACTCCTTCTTTGACTGATCCATCTTGAACACCTTCAAGATCATGTCAAGGTATGTGCTCATTTGAAAGTACCATTAAGCGTTTTGATCTATCCTTATAGATCTTGATGCTCAATGTTCAAGTAGCTTAATCCAGGCTTTCCATTGAAAAACACTTTCCAAATAACCCTATATGCTTTCCAGAAATTCTACGTCATTTCTGATCAACAATATGTCAACAACATATATTCATCAGAAATTCTATAGTGCTCCCACTCACTTCTTTGGAAATACAAGTTTCTCATAAACTTTGTATACACCCAAAAACTTTGATCATCTCATCAAAGCATACATTCCAACTCCGAGATGCTTACTCCAGTCCTTAGAAGGATTGCTGGAGCTTTGCATACTTGTTAGCATCTTTCAGGATTGACAAAACCTTCCGGTTGTATCACATACAACCTTTCCTCAAGAAAATCATCGAGGAAACAATGTTTTGGCATCCTGTCTGCAAGATTTCATAAATAATGCAGTAATCGCTAATATAATTCCAACAGACTCTTAGCATCGCTATGAGTGAGAAAGTCTCATCGTAGTGAACTCCTTGAACTTGTCGGAAAACATCTTAATGACAATTCGAGCTTTCTTAATGGTGATACATACCATCATTGTCCGTCTTCCTTTTAAAATCCATATGTACCTAACAGCCTTACGACCATCAAGTAGTTCTTCCAAAGTCTACACTTTGGTTTCATATATGGATCCTCTCTCGGGTTATATGGCCTCGATCCATTTTGGAATCCAGGCCCACCATCGCTTCTCCATAGCTCGTAGGTTCATTGTTGTCTAGCAACATGACTTCTAAGACAGGATTACGTACCATTCTGAAGTAGTACGCATCCTTGTCATCCCACGAGGTTTGGTAGTGACTTGATCTGAAGTTTCATGATCACTATCATAAGCTTCCACTTCAATTGGTGTAGGTGCCAAAGGAACAACTCCGTGTGCCCTGCCACACACTAGTTGAAGAGACGGTTCAATAACCTCATCAAGTCTCCACCATCCTCCCACTCAATTCTTTCGAGAGAAACTTTTCCTCGAGAAAGGACCCGATTCTAGAAACAATCCCTTATTGCTTTCGGATCTGAGACAAGAGGTATACCCAACTGTTTTGGGTGTCCTATGAAGATGCATTTATCCGCTTTGGGTTCGAGCTTATCAGCCTGAAACTTTTCACATAAGCGTCGCAGCCCCAAACCTTTTAACAAATGACAGCTTAGGTTTCTCTAAACCATAGTTCATACGGTGTCATCTCATCGGAATTACGTGGTGCCCTATTTAAAGTGAATGTGGTTGTCTCTAATGCCTAACCCATAAACTATCGTGGTAATTCGATAAGAGACACCATGGTATGCATCATATCCAATAGGGTGCAGTTATGATGTTCGGACACACCATCACACTATGGTGTTCCAGGCTATATTAGTTGTGAAACATTTTCCACAATGTCTTAATTCTATGCCAAACTTGTAATTCATATATTCATCTCTACGATCATATCATAGACATTTTATCCTCTTGTCACGACGATGTTCAACTTCACTCTGAAATTACTTGAACCTTTCAATAATTCACACTTATGTTTCATCAAGTAAATATACTCAGTATCTACTCAAATCATCTGTGAAGTAAGAACATAACGATATCCACTACATGCCTCAGCACTCATTGGACTGCGCACATCAAGATGTATTACTTCCAACAAGTTGCTTTCTTGTTCCATTTTACTAAAAACAAGGCTTTCAGTCATCTTGCCCATGTGATATGATTTGCATGTCTCAAGTGATTCAAAATCAAGTGAGTCCAAACGGTCCATTTGCATGGAGTTTCTTCATGCATATACACCAATAGACATGGTTCGCATGTCTCAAACTTTTCAAAAATGAGTGAGCCCAAAGATCCATCAACATGGAGCTTCTTCATGCGTTTTATACCGATATGACTCAAATTGCAGTGCCACATTTGTGTGGTACTATCATTACTATCTTATACCTTTGGCACGAAAATGTGTATCACTATGATCGAGATTCAATAAACCATTCATTTTAGGTGCAAGACCAATGAAGGTATTATTCAAATAAACAGAGTAACCATTATTCTCCTTAAATGAATAACCGTATTGCGATAGACATAATCCAATCACGTCTATGCTCAACGCAAACACCAATCTCTATGGTAGAGGGAGCGTGCGATGCTTGATCACATCAAGCTTGGGAAAAACTTCCAACACATATCGCCAGCTCACCTTTAGCTAGTCTCCGTTTACTCCGCAGCCTTTTATTTCGAGTTTGCTAACACTTAGCAATCGAACCGGTATCTAATACCATGGTGCTACTAGGAGTACTAGTAAAGTACACATTAACACAATATATATCCAATATACTTCTATCGACCTTGCCAGCCTTCTCATCTACCAAGTATCTAGGGTAATTCTGCTCCAGTGGCTGTTCCCCTTATTACAGAAGCACTTAGTCTCGGGTTTGGGTTCAAGCTTGGGTTTCTTCACTAGAGCAGCATCTGATTTGTCATTTCATGAAGTATCCTGTCGGTGTCAAAACCGACAGACCTCGGGTAGGGGGTCCCGAACTGTGCGTCTAGGCCGGATGGTAACAGGAGGCAGGGAACACGATGTTTTACCCAGGTTCGGGCCCTCTTGATGGAGGTAAAACCCTACGTCCTGCTTGATTAATATTGATGATATGGGTAGTACAAGAGTAGATCTACCACGAGATCAAGGAGGCTAAACCCTAGAAGCTAGCCTATGGTATGATTGTTGTATATGAAGTTGATTGCCTACGGACTACAACCCTCCGGTTTATATAGACACCGGATAGGGTTAGGGTTACATAGATTCGGTTACAATGGTGGGAGATCTTGAATATCCGCATCGCCAAGCTTGCCTTCCACGCCAAGGAAAGTCCCATCCAGACACGGGACGAAGTCTTCAATCTTGTATCTTCATAGTCCAGGAGTCCGGCTGAAGGTATAGTCCGGCTACCCGAACACCCCCTAATCCAGGACTCCCTCAGTAGCCCCTGAACTAGGCTTCAATGACGACGAGTCTGGCGCGCAGATTGTTCAGCATTGCAAGGCGGGTTCTTCTCCAAACCTTGTGTACCTGTAGGAATAATGTTCGATTTTTGTAATGTAGTGCTCCTCGGCTTCCACGCCCAATAATGGCCGTCTTCCACGTGTTAAACGAATGCGAAAAGCCGGGGTGTCTTTACATCCACACCCCTAGCCGTATAAATGAGCCGCCTATTTAACGGGATGGGGATTTAGGTCCAAACCACATCTTCTCCTTTCCGCGAGTTATCATCAGAGCGCTTCCAGCAAAGGTCCATTCCAACATGACCAGCCGTCGCAGCTCCTCCCCTCGCCCCTCCGGTCCCAAACCCGGGGACTGGGAGAGTTGCACCATCCCGTATAGCGAATTAGTGTCGCTTCAGGCCAAGGGATTTCTCCCTCAGGCATACATGGTCCCGGTCCGAGCCGGTCTCGCCACCTACAATGGCGGAAAACAAGCGGAGAGCACCCCCAATCCTTCTAAAGGAGAGAGGGTGTGCCTCGTCCCCTATCTAATAAGGGGACTGGGATTTCCAATTCATCCATTTCTCCGCGGGCTTCTGGAGTTCTACGGCCTCCAGCTGCACAATCTCACGCCCGCCTCCGTATTGCATATTGCGGGTTTCGTCGCCCTTTGTGAGCTATTTTTAGGCGTTGAGGCTCATTTCGCGCTGTGGAAGAGGTTATTCTGCCTGGTGCCCCGTTCTCAAAAGGGGTCTATATACCAAGTGGGCGAAGCCGAAGTATGGCGCATCGCCGGGACCGGATACCTATCCGGAACACCAAAGAAGGCGTCCGAGGACTGGCCTTCGGAATGGTTTTATATAGATGACGTCCCGCTACTGGACCCTATCCGGGTCGGTCTCCCTGAGTTCAACAATGCTCCATTGAAGAAACGCTTGAGCTGGCATCCGCGGAGCTCCCAGAGAGAAAGCTACAGAGACGTCCTTTACCTGATGGGTCGGATAAGACTGTTGGCTCATTCCGGACTAACCATGATTGGAGTCATGGCCGCATGCATTATGCGGGGGGTGCAGCCGCTTCAATATAGAGGCCACCCCATGTGGGATTTCAACGGGGAGGATAACACCACATGTTACGGTCGTAAGGGGCCGGCCTCATCCGCTTCCTTAGTAAAGATCTTATCCTCTTTGTACAAGGGAGAAAAGGAGGAATTCGTCCACATCAACCCGCAGGCCGGGTTCAGTATGTACGACCCTCCAAGTTGGGTAAGTGAACAATTGCGCTTGCCCATTTGTTTTATACTCCCGTGGTTAGATAGGTAGTCTAACGACTTCAATGCAGGAACTGCGACAGGTGATAAAGGATATAAGCAGCCACCCTCCACAGCCCGAGGACCCAGAACGGTCCCTCAATCCAAACTCCGAAGAGGATCCGGACATATCGATGGAGCTTATCGACGGGGTGTTCCATCAGCTAAGCAAGGACAATACCTTCGTAGCCATTACGGTGGATTAACCAGGGTTAATCCCGGCCTCCCAGGTGACAGAAACTGGGGTCTTATTCCCTTGAAAGAGATTCCACCCTCACGTAGCCTGGTGTTTCTGACGACAGCCATGTTTTGCAGGGGAGATTTCCGAGGCAGGAGGCCGAACCTACGGCGACTAGCCAACGAGGGGCCGTAGAGCCCCGTGGGGCAAAAAGGAATGAAGTCCGGACTGAGATGCCGGCGCAAAGGTATAGTGCACCCTCTGTTTCCCTGGAGTTATTCTATCAAGGCATGTTAACGTTCGTGCTATCTTCAGAATGAAGAGACCTCGTCGGACAACATCCGGAGAGGTTGCCAATTGCGCCTCCACCAGCCAGGCTCCAATGTCTGGCCAGGAAGCTGAGGCGAGCACAAGGCGCGCACCGGACGCTCCTCCGGTAGAGGATGCGGACAGGCTGTCTGCCACAAATTCTGAAGTGGGGAGTGCCATGAACCACAGGCGTCGCCGGACAATTCTACGCGACGCTTGTTTCTCCCAAGAGGCTTTAGATGCCTTTAATTCGGGAGATGCGTACCTCTGTGTCGCTCAAAATGGTTTAGCCAGAGCCATGGAGCAGTATGTAAAACACATACGGGTAAGAAAATGTTGGTTAAATATATATATATGCCAGTAGCCCCCGAGACTTGAAGTAGTTAGAGCAACTGATTTAAGGATCATTTAATATGCAGCTTCTTATAGAGAAGAATGTCATACTGTCCCAGGAGCTGGAAAAGTGCAAGGCCCAACTAGAGGCCGCACTAGCCGCAGCAGGGGAGCCCAAAGAGACCCCCTCAGGTAAGATACACTTCGAAAGATTAGTATTGTGCGGTCTGGGTGCAAATCTGACAAATCATATTGCAGATGGCGCCGGACTTGATCCGGACAAGCAACAACTCTTACGTCGGCTAAAGGCCGGTGAGAGTACGTTGACAAAGGTGAGGCGAGAGAAGAATGATCTTCAGGATGCCAACACCAAGTTGGACGTCGAACTTAAAGATCTTCGTGGCCAGCTGTCGGACTCCACGAAGGAGAATCACATGCGGCATTTTTAGTAAGTGCTTGAACGAACTTTGAAAAAAGAGTTCGGCGAAGAAGTCGACTAACAGAGTAATGTCTGTAGGTATGCTCACAGGTCGTCCTGCAGAGGAGATGCCCGGTTCTACGGGTGATCTTCTTCCCGAACTCTTGCAACTGCACGAGCGAATTCGGCAGGCAATGCGGGGTATTGCCCAAGCCTTATGGCCTGCCCAATCCGTACCCGAGGGCCTTGGAGAGCTTGCGGAGAAGCTGAAGGGAGCTCGGCGGCGCTTCCGGTTATGGAAGATATCGGCCTGCCGACAAGGCGCTAGGGAGGCCTGGGCCACGGTGAAGACCCGTTTTATGAAGTCTGACCCAAACCACATGGCCAAGGTCGGACCAGTGGCGCCTGACGGGAAGGAGATCCCTGTAAGCTTAGTATACGGCCAAGTAGAGTTGGCCGCGAAGTATTCCCAGCAGGACTGTAAATTAGACAGCATGTTAAATGGTATAGAATAGGAATACAATCAGTCAGAATGACTATGTAATTTTAAATTGACATGTGTAATGCCTTCTAGCCGGATTGTAGATCGTTTGTCGTTGCCGACCTTTTCGCTTCAACCTCGGGACCTGACGGTCCGGAGTGTGTCCGAATGCCATAGCGGTTATATAAGAACCAGGGTATGCGTGGAGACCAGGCGTAGGGGTCATTAGTGCTTTATCAGACAAGTGCCCAACTAGTTATGTTATATTACATGGTTAGTAAGAAACATCTTTCAGAGAGAATAGTTCCGTTAGGGGTTCCTTTCGCTGGGAGGCATGCCCTAAAGTGCATGTCTAGACTGCGTGAAAAAATGCAGAAAAAGCATCTGGGGGCGCATAAAATGGGTAAAAAAGATCATATTTTATTTCACCGACCGAATATTCCCTTAAGAACGCTAGCTTTCGGCTTCACCAAGTCTGAGGTACACATCCGGCTGACCCGGCAGTAACAATCGCAGAGGTGCTCCCTTTACCACCTAGCCGAACAATCGAGAACGTAGGGGTAAGCACAGGAGCTAGGCAACCCAGCTTGGCCAAAACTTAAGTCATATCGATGCATATAATGGTGAAGAAAAAGGTACATGTGGAAGTTTGACGCATGTGTTGGGCGTGAAGCCCGTATAAATAAGCTTATGTTAAAGAAGCCCCCAGGTTTAATGAGCGCGAGTGGCGCGTCACTGGATGAGCCTTTAAGGGCTATAAAAGAAAAGAGGGAAGGAGAGAAATGTAAGACAGAAAAATGCAAAAAATGGACAGAGGAAGGAGACGAACACAGAATTCGGCGCTAGGCATGGAATCTTCGGAGACGGGTGGCGTTCCACGGGTTCGGCTCGAGTCGGTTATCCGACGCATCTCGCAGGCGGTACGCCCCACCAGTCAGGACTTGGTCGATTACGAATGGACCTTCCCACTTGGGCTTGAGTTTGTCCTTTTTCTTATCCGGCAGGCGTAGAACTAGTTTGCCAACATTGTAATTTTTGGCCCGTACTTCTCTGCTTTGATATCTTCGGGCCTGCTGTTGATAAAATGCGGAACGGGCTTTTGCCATCACGCTCCTCCTCCTTGGCGTCCAAGTTGTCCTGCCGATCGAGCTCGGCTTCTCTTTCTTCGTACATGCGCACTCTAGGTGAGTCATGAATTATGTCGCAGGGCAGAACTGCCTCTGCGCCGTACACCATGAAAAATGGTGTGTATCCGGTGGTGCGATTTGGCGTGGTCCGCAGCCCCCATAGCACGGAGTCGAGCTCCTCTACCCAGTGCGTGTTAGATTCCTTGAGGGACCGCACCAGTCTGGGTTTAATGCCGCTCATGATAAGACCATTTGCGCGTTCGACCTGGCCGTTGGTTTGTGGGTGATAGACGGAAGCATAATCGAGCTTGATGCCCATGTTTTTGCACCAGAGTTTTACCTCGTCGGCGGTAAAGTTTGTACCATTATCGGTTATGATGCTGTGGGGGACGCCATAACGGTGTACAACCCCGGATATGAAGTCTATCACAGGTCCGGATTCGGCCGTTTTAACAGGCTTGGCTTCTATCCATTTGGTGAACTTATCCACCATGACCAGTAATTATTTTTTCCTATCGGTCCCACCTTTAAGGGGTCCGACCATGTCAAGCCCCCAGACCGCAAAAGGCCAGGTGATGGGTATAGTTTGGAGTGCGGTGGGTGGCATATGGCTTTGGTTGGCAAAAAGTTGGCAACCAGCACATCGTTGGACTAGGTCCTGAGCGTCTGCCCGGGCCGTCGACCAATAAAAGCCTGTACAGAAAGCCTTGCTAACAAGGGACCGAGCAGCGGCGTGGTGACCACCGAGTTCGGCATGAATTTCAGCCAGAAGGTTCCGCCCTTCCTCTTCGGAGATGCACCTTTGAAGGACTCCGGTAGTGCTTTTCTTATAAAGCTCTCCCTCGTGGACTCTATAGGCTTTAGATCGCCGCACTATGCAGCGGGCCTCGTTTTGGTCCTCCGGGAGTTCCTGCCTAGTAAGGTAGGCTAGGAGTGGTTTTGTCCACGGGGCGATAACCGCCATTATTACGTGGGCTGAAGGTGTGATTTCATTGGCAGAGCCTCCAATTGTGTCAGATTGTTCAGCGTCGAGTGGTGCGGCTGGGTTCGGGCTGTTATTTGCGGGTTCCCCCTCCCATGCTACGGATGGTTTGAATAATCTTTCCAAAAAGATGTTGGGGGGACTGCATCGTGTTTTGCTCCGATGCGTGCCAGGACGTCCGCTGCTTGATTGTTTTCTCAGGCTATATGGTGAAACTCCAGCCCTTCGAACCGAGCTGAAATTTTTAGGACGGCGTTGCGGTAAGCTGCCATTTTTGGGTCCTTGGCGTCGAAGTCTCCATTTATTTGGGATATTGCGAGGTTTGAATCCCCGCGTACCTCTAGGCGCTGGATACCCATGGATACTGCTATCCGAAGACCATGTAGGAGGGCCTCATATTCGGCTGCATTGTTGGAATCCGTGTACATAATCTGGAGCACATATTGGACTGTGTCTCCTGTGGGGGACGTCAGGACGATGCCAGCCCCCAGTCCGGCCAACATTTTGGAGCTGTCGAAATGCATAATCCAGTTTGAATATGTGTCGTACTCTTTAGGGAGCTCGGCCTCCTTCCATTCTGCGACGAAGTCGGCCAAAACTTGCGATTTAATAGCTCGCCGTGGCTTATAGGTTATATCGAACGAGAGAAGCTCGATGGCCCATTTTGCAATCTGGCCCGTTGCATCGCGGTTGTTGATAATATCGTTGAGTGGTACTTCCGAGGCTACTGTTATGGAACACTCTTGAAAGTAGTGTCGTAGCTTCCGGGATGCCATGAATACCGCGTATGCAATCTTTTGGTAATGCGGGTACCGTGATTTGCATGGAGTGAGGACAGTGGACACGTAGTAGACCGGCCTTTGAAGGGGGAATTTGTGTCCATCCGTTTCCCGTTCGACAACGAGCACTGCGCTGACAACTTGATGTGTAGCTGCAATGTATAACAACATTTGTTCGCCGGTGTTCGGCGCGGCCAGGACTGGGTTTGTTGCCAATATGGCTTTTATTTCATCAAGTCCGGCCGTGGCGGCATCCGTCCACTCGAAGTGTTCGGTCCGCCGAAGGAGGCGATAGAGGGGTAGTGCCTTTTCTCCCAAGCAGGAGATGAAGCAGCTTAAAGCCGCCACGCATCCGGTTAATTTTTGTATTTGTTTGAGGTCCTTTGGGACGTCCAATTGTGACAAAGCTCGGAACTTGGATGGGTTTGCTTCAATTCCTCTACCGGATACAATGAAGCCCAAGAGCTTTCCGGCTGGAACGCCGAAGACGCATTTTTCTGGGTTGAGCTTGATGTCATATTGTCGGAGGTTATGAATGTAAGCCTCAAGTCGTTTACTAGGGATTCGACATGTCTTGATTTGACGACCACATCATCCACATACGCCTCCACAGTTTTGCCGATCTGGTTTGCCAGACATGTCTGGATCATGCGCTGATATGTTGCGCCGGCGTTTTTCAGTCCGAAGGGCATTGTGTTGAAGCAGAATGGGCCATATGGTGTGATGAATGCTGTTACAGCTTGGTCTGATTCTGCCATCTTGATTTGATGGTATCCAGAGTATGCGTCAAGGAAACACAACAAATCGTGTCTTGCGGTGGCATCGATAATTTGATCGATGCAGGGAAGGGGGAAGGGATCCTTTGGGCAAGCCTTGTTAAGGTCTTTAAAATCGACACACAGGCGCCAAGATTTGTCCTTCTTTGGTACCATCACCAGGTTTGCTAGCCAGTCCGGATATTTTATGTCTCTGATGAATCCGGCCTCCAATAGCTTGGCTAGCTCCTCTCCCATAGCCTGTTTCTTGGGTTCGGAAAAACGCCGAAGGCCTTGTTTGACAGGTTTAAATCCTTTTAGGATATTTAAGCTGTGTTCGGCCAGGCGAAGATGTCCCAGTTCTCTCATAGGAACTCTCGTAGTGCGGCGTCTGCATCAGGGTTCAGTCGTGCCCCGATTGAAGCTGTTTTATTGGGGGTCAATTGGATGGACCTGGAATTTGACTAGTTCATCGGCTGGCTTGAAGGATGTGGATTTGGATCTCTTATCGAGTGTCACATCATCCCTGTTAACCGTGGAGCGCAGCGCAGTCAGTTCCTCGGCTGCTAAGGCTTCGGATAGCGCCTCAAGGGCTAATGCGGCCGTCTTGTTTTCGGCACGGAGTGCTATGTCCGGATCACTAGCTAGAGTGATAATTCCATTCGGCCCGGGCATCTTAAGCTTCATGTACCCGTAATGGGGTATTGCTTGGAAGATTGTGAAGGCTTCCCGCCCTAGTAAAGCGTGATATCCACTCTTAAACGGGGCCACCTGAAACGTGACTTCTTCGGACCTGTAATTATCCGGTGTGCCGAACACCACATCTAGTGTGATTTTTCCTGTGCAGCGCGCTTCCCGACTGGGGATTATTCCTCTAAAGGTTGTGCTGCTTCGCTCGACGCGGTTCCAGTCTATTTCCATTTTTTGAAGAGTTTCCTCATAAATGAGGTTCAGTCCGCTGCCTCGATCCATGAGCACCTTGGTGAGGCGAAAGCCGTCCACTATAGGACTGAGGACCAATGCGGCTGGTACTCGGGCTGTTCGGAATCTAGGTTCATCACTTGCGTTGAAGGTAATGGCAGTGTCGCTCCATGGATTTATTGTTGCAACTTGATAGACTTCGGCGAGGCTGCGGAGTGTTCTTTTCCGCACATTGTTTGATGCGAAAGTCTCGAAGACTGTGAGAACGGTACTGGTGTCCTTGGGCTGGCTTTCTGCGGCCTCCGGAATTAAGAGGTCCTCGCCGATTTTGGCCACCTGCCGGAGTATCCAACATGCTCTAAGGCTGTGAGTTGGTGTGGCGTCCTCTGTACTGTGAATTCTACAGGGTCCATCAAGCCAACTTTCTAGTACGGTTCCATGCCCTGTAGAGGGTTTTGGTTTTTTCATGTTTATTCCGGGTGTCCTGTGATGATGCACCCTCTTAGTTCGGACGGGATTACTATTCAAGGCCGGATTATCCCAAAAAATTATTTCGGTTTTCCAGGTGCTTTCCATCGCACAGTATTTTTGTACTATGGACGCCAAGTCAGCGAAGCGTGTGATATCACGACGACTTATGGCATTAAGGATTCCCTTGTCTGTGCAATTACTGCAAAAAATTGAGATTGCGTCTTCCTCGCGGCAATCCTTTATCCTGTTCATAACCAGGAGGAATCTGGCCCAGTAATGATGTACTGTTTCCTCGGGCGTCTGCCTGATTTGGGAGAGATCGCTTATGTTTGGGTGGGCGGGTGTCGTTGAATCTGAAACCTCACCCAATCCAAGATTCGGAGGCCGAAGAGTTTCCGAACTCTGAAGTTCGGATTCTTGGATGTTGTCCAGTGAATCTGGCCCGTTGCCTGATCCTAAGCTCAGGTCTTGAGTTATATCTCCCCCTCCGCGGGTATCCGGCTTGGAGGGGTCGGGAATTCGGACGTAGCTAGTCCTTAAAATAGATGAAGGGTCGCCGCACAGCGTCTCTACCACGGCAACGTGGTGGGTGACTTGGGGAGAGTTAATTTCTCTTAGATCAGGTTTAAGCCCAACCTGGTCGTAATCCGTAGCGACCCCCAGGGCGGCGATGTGATCCAAGAGCTCATTTACGAAAGAGAGCTCCATTGGATCTAGCTGCTCGACGAGCTCTGAGATGACATGTAGGTTGCTTTTGATGACCCGAGAGGTCACCGTCGGCGCAATAGCCGAACAGGCGGTCATGAGGAAACCACCTAGTCGGAGGGTTTGGCTGACAGCCAAGGCTCCCTTAGCAACGGCGCCGTCTTTAAAGACGGGAGGAGGCATCCTTCCTGATTGTGACGGCACAGAGGAACTCTCAATGAAAGCACCAATGTCGGTGTCAAAACCGGAAGATCTCGGGTAGGGGGTCCCGAACTGTGCGTCTAGGCCGGATGGTAACAGGAGGCAGGGAACACGATGTTTTACCCAGGTTCGGGCCCTCTTGATGGAGGTAAAACCCTACGTCCTGCTTGATTAATATTGATGATATGGGTAGTACAAGAGTAGATCTACCACGAGATCAAGGAGGCTAAACCCTAGAAGCTAGCCTATGGTATGATTGTTGTATATGAAGTTGATTACCTACGGACTACAACCCTCCGGTTTATATAGACACCGGATAGGGTTAGGGTTACATAGAGTCGGTTACAATGGTGGGAGATCTTGAATATCCGCATCTCCAAGCTTGCCTTCCACGCCAAGGAAAGTCCCATCCGGACACGGGACGAAGACTTCAATCTTGTATCTTCATAGTCCAGGAGTCCGGCTGAAGGTATAGTCCGGCTACCCGAACACCCCCTAATCCAGGACTCCCTCATATCCCTTCTTGCCCTTGCCCTTCTTGAAACTAGTGGTTTCACCAACCATCAACAATGAATGCTCCTTCTTGATTTCTACTTTTGTGGTGTCAAACATCGCGAATATCTCAAGGATCATCATATATGTCCCTGATATATTATAGTTCATCACGAAGCTCTAGCGGCTTGGTGGTAATGACTTCGGAGAACCACCACTATTTCATCTGGAAGATCAACTCCCACTCGATTCAAGCGATTGTTGTACTCAGACAATCTGAGCACAAGCTCAAGATTGAGCTTTTCTCCCTTATTATGCAGGCTAAGAAAATCGTCGGAGGTCTTATACCTCTTGACGTGGGCACAAGCCTGAAATCCCAATTTCAGTCCTCGAAACATCTCATATGTTTCGCGATGTTTCAAAACGTCTTTGGTTCCTCAACTCTAAACCGTTTAACTGAACTATCACGTAGTTATCAAAATGTGTATGTTAGATGTTCGCAACATCCACAGACGACGTTCGAGGTTCAGCACACTGAGCGGTGCATTAAGGACATAAGCCTTCTATGAAGCAATGAGGACAATCCTCAGTTTACGGACCTAGTCCGCATAATTGCTACTATCAACTTTCAACTAAATTTTCTCTAGGAACATATCTAAACACTAGAACTGAAGCGCGAGCTACGACATAATTTGCGAAGACCTTTTGACTATGTTCAGGATAATTAAGTTCATCTTATGAACTCCCACTCAGATAGACATCCCTCTAGTCATGTAAGTGATTACATGATCCGAGTCAACTAGGCCGTGTCCGATCATCACGTGAGACGGACTAGTCATCATCGGTGAACATCTTCATGTTGATCCTATCTACCATATGACTCATGCTCGACCTTTCGGTCTCTTGTGTTCCGAGGCCATGTCTATACATGCTAGGCTCGTCAAGTCAACCTAAGTGTTTCGCGTGTGTAAATCTGGCTTACACCCGTTGTATGTGAACGTAAGAATCTATCACACCCGATCATCACGTGGTGCTTCGAAACGACGGACTTTCGCAACGGTGCACAGTTAGGGGGAACACTTTCTTGAAATTTTAATGAGGGATCATCTTATTTACTACCGTCGTTCTAAGCAAATAAGATGCAAAAACATGATAAACATCACATGCAATCAAATAGTGACATGATATGGCCATCATCACTTTGCTCCTTTTGAACTCCATCTTTGGGGCTCCATGATCATCATCGTCACCGGCATGACACCATGATCTCCATCATCATGATCTCCATCATCGTGTCTTCATGAAGTTGTCTCGCCAACTATTACTTCTACTACTACAGCTAATGGTTAGCAATAAAGTAAAGTAATTACATGACGTTTATGTTGACACGCAGGTCATAAATAAATTAAGACAACTCCTATGGCTCCTGCCGGTTGTCATACTCATCGACATGCAAGTCGTGATTCCTATTACAAGAACATGATCATCTCATACATCACATATATCATTCATCACATCCTTTGGCCAGATCACATCACATAGCATACCCTGCAAAAACAAGTTAGACGTCCTCTAATTGTTGCTTGCATGTTTTACGTGGCTGCTATGGGTTTCTAGCAAGAACGTTTCTTACCTACGCAAAAACCACAACGTGATATGCCAATTGCTATTTACCCTTCATAAGGACCCTTTTCATCGAATCCGATCCGACTAAAGTGGGAGAGACAGACACCCGCTAGCCACCTTATGCAACTAGTGCATGTCAGTCGGTGGAACCAGTCTCACGTAAGAGTACGTGTAAGGTCGGTCCGGGCCGCTTCATCCCACGATGCCGCCGAATCAAGATAAGACTAGTAACGGCAAGTAAATTGACAATATCGACGCCCACAACAACTTGTGTTCTACTCGTGCATAGAAACTATGCATAGACCTAGCTCATGATGCCACTGTTGGGGAACGTAGCAGAAATTCAAAAAAATTCCTACGTGTCACCAAGATCTATCTATGGAGAAACCAGCAACGAGGGGAAGGAGACTGCATCTACATACCCTTGTAGATCGCTACGCGGAAGCATTCAAGTGAACATGGTTGATGGAGTCATACTCGTCGTGATCCAAATCACCGATGATCCTACTGCCGAACGGACGGCAACTCCATGTTCAACACACGTACGACCCGGTGACGTCTCCTACGCCTTGATCCAGCAAGGGGAGAAGGAGAGGTTGGGGAAGACTCCATCCAGCAGCAGCACGATGGCATGGTGGTGGTGGAGGAGCGTGGTACTCCAGCAGGGCTTCGCCAAGCACCGCAAGAGACGAGGAGGGAGAGGGGTAGGGCTGCGCCAAGAAGGAGAGGAACTCGTGTGTCTTGGGCAGCCCAAACCTCAAGTATATATAGGGGAATGGGAGGGGCTGCACCCCCACCTAGGGTTCCCTCCCTAGGGGTGGCGGCAGCTCCCAGATCCCATCTGGGTGGCGGCCAGGTGGAGGGGGAGAGGGAGGCGCACCAGGCATGGGCCCTAAGGCCCATCTGCCCTTAGGGTTTGCCCCCCCTCCTCCCCTTAGGCGCCTTGGGCCCTTGTGGGGGGCGCACCAGCCCACCTGGGGCTGGTCCCCTCCCACACTTGGCCCATGCAGCCCTCCGGGGCTTGTGGCCCCACTTGGTGGACCCCCAGGACCCTCCCGGTGGTCCCGGTACGTTACCGATAAACCCCGAAACTTTTTCGGTGACCAAAACAGGACTTCCCATATATAAATCTTTTCCTCCGGACCATTCCGGAACTCCTCGTGACGTCCGGGATCTCATCCGGGACTCCGAACAACATTCGGTAACCACGTATATCTATTCCCTATAACCCTAGCGTCATCGAACCTTAAGTGTGTAGACCCTACGGGTTTGGGAGTCATGCAGACATGGCCGAGAAAACTCTCCGGCCAATAACCAACAGCGGGATCTGGATACCCATGTTGGCTCCCACATGTTCCATGATGATCTCATCGGATGAACCACGATGTCGAGGATTCAATCAATTCCGTATACAATTCCCTTTGTCTAGTGGTACGATACTTGCCCGAGATTCGATCGTCGGTATCCCGATACCTTGTT
The DNA here is from genome assembly GCF_002162155.2 of Triticum dicoccoides. Classification (NCBI taxonomy): domain Eukaryota; kingdom Viridiplantae; phylum Streptophyta; class Magnoliopsida; order Poales; family Poaceae; genus Triticum; species Triticum dicoccoides. Next base: position 426,795,861 of record NC_041382.1, read on the forward strand.
CAATCTCGTTACCGGCAAGTCTCTTTACTCGTTCCGTAACACTCATCCCGTGATCAACTCCTTGGTCACATTGTGCACATTATGATGATGTCCTACCGTGTGGGCCCAGAGATACCTCTCCGTTTACACGGAGTGACAAATCCCAGTCTCGATTCGTGCCAACCCAACAGACACTTTCGGAGATACCTGTAGTGTACCTTTGTAGCCACCCAGTTACGTTGTGACGTTTGGCACACCCAAAGTATTCCTACGGTATCCGCGAGTTGCACAATCTCATGGTCTAAGGAAATGATACTTGATATTAGAAAAGCTTTAGCATACGAACTACACGATCTTTGTGCTAGGCTTAGGATTGGGTCTTGTCCATCACATCATTCTCCTAATGATGTGATCCTGTTATCAACGACATCCAATGTCCATGGTCAGGAAACCGTAACCATCTATGGATCAACGAGCCAGTCAACTAGAGGCTTACTAGGGACATGGTGTTGTCTATGTATCCACACATGTATCTGAGTTTCCTATCAATACAATTCTAGCATGGATAATAAACGATTATCATGAACAAGGAAATATAATAATAACCAATTTATTATTGCCTCTAGGGAATATTTCCAACATCTCGCACACTCGAGCTCCAACGCCCAAGTCCTCATCCTTCTCCTCAACCTTCTCCAAACATGTCCGGAGCAGGAGACAAGTGGATGGATTCCTCCGTCACGGAGGGACACATCAAAAAGCTGCGCGGAGCCGGATACTTATCCGCGAATATCGCGCATCGGCTGCCCACTGTGGGGCAGATCGTCCCCACCCCGGAACCTCATGAGAGGGTAGTCTTCCTCCACCACTTCCTCCACGGACTGGGGTTTCCCCTCCATCCATTCGTCTGCGGTCTCATGTTCTACTACGGGCTGGACTTTCATGATCTGGCCCCAAACTTCATCCTCAACATTTCGGCGTTCATCGTCATGTGCGAGGCTTTCCTCCGCATCCGGCCCCACTTCGGCATGTGGTTGAAGACCTTCAATATCAAGCCGAAGGTGGTGGGAGGCCAACAAGCGGAATGCGGTGGAGCCATGGTGGGCAAGATGCCCAATGTTATATGGCTCGAAGGCTCCTTCGCGGAGACCATAAAGGGATGGCAATCGGCGTGGTTCTACATCACCGAGCCGCGCGACACCAACTGGGTGGTGGCCCTCGAGTTTCGATCCGGAATCCCCACGCGACTCACCTCCTGGAAAGAGAAGGGCCTGTCCTGGGGTTCATCGGTGGAGCTGGACGGACTCCAGAATGTATCCGGAATATGGCAAGCAAGAAGCTCAAGCTTGTCAACATAGTCTAGGTCATGATCTTTCGCCGGATCCTCCCGTGTCAACAACGGGATTTTAACTTATGGGAGTTCGACCCGGCCCGGCACCAAACTCTAAGCGAGCTCTTCGACATGACGCACAAGGACGTCTGGAGGGTGCTGTTCAAGGGCACCGAGGTCCCTCCTTCTCTTACCGAGGACCGCGGGCTAAGTGTGAAGCGCCTAGTGCATTCGGTAAGTTTTGTACATCTAGTAGGGTTTTTACTTCCCATAGCTTAACCACGCGCGGGGTCTGAGCTCCCATGCCTTTGACCGGACTGGGTGGGGGCATCGGAGAAGATCGACTGTCGACCCCTCTGCCCGAAGACACCGCGGACGCTCTCCTGACGGAGATGCTGACTCCGGCTCCATAAAAGGTGCCAGAGAAGACCAAGAAGAAGGCCAAGGGAACCCGAAAGAGTTCCCGGCGCCAGGTGATATCGGGCTCATCGTCCGATGACTCCGCGACGCACTCCTCTCCCAAAGATGAGGAGGAAGATGAAGATGCTCCCCCCTCAGTTGGGGGAGACAAGAAAAGGAAGGCCGCCCCGACCGGGGGCCGAAGGGTCCAAGAAGGGGAGGACCCTCCTTCCGGACTACTCCACCACCGCCGCCGAAGGCGAAGACGAGTGGCTGCTCAGGGCCAAGCCCCTGGTCAAGTCGTAAGTATTTGGACACCAGAGTAACTCATAGCATACCTTTGTCGCACTGCTTCCACTAACACCGAATATGATTATGTAGACCGCCCCAAGCCCGTATTGACGTATCTTCGTCGGGCGACTCCTTGGAGTCGTCAGATATGGATAGTGATCCACTTCCGACAGCCACCTCCCATTGCCCTACGGACAATGCCGAGGTATTGTCTCAAGAGGCACCGGGTTGAGGGGAGACAATCCCGGAGGCGCCTCAAGGCGACCTACCGGACTCCAGGAGAAGAGGGGGTAAAGCTCCCGAGGGCTCCGAGTTCGGCCTTCAGCCGAACACCGTGCCGGAACCTCCAGTGGTTCCGGACTCAGGCAGGCGGCCTCCTTTCAAAAGGGGCAAGACGCCTGTGTCGGTGACCTCTGTCCATCCAGAGGCACCGGACAATCTACTGGGAGCGCTTCGCAGCGCTTCCATCGACGAAGAGCACCGCACTATTATGAGTGCGGTGATCCAGAAGGTTCAGTCCACCAAGAGCGGACTAACTGAAGCCTGTGCCAACCTTCTAACAGGCTTTGAGCTAAGTATTTCAAATATAGGAAAAATATTACCGCATAGAGGATCAACTAATATCTGCAGGAGTCTAATATAAGTATGTCTATATGCGTATGCAGGCTTCACTGCTGGCCTCTGCTGCACTGATTGCGGAGGTCACCGTACTGAAGCAGGACCTTGAAGGGTCCAAGAAAGAGCTCGGCCTTGCCAAGAGGCAGCTCGAGGAGAACAAAGGTAAGTAATGACTAGTCTGTAGATATGTATATATAAAAGGGATGCGATTGCAAAATGGCAGGATCATCTTTAATCTGCCAGGGGCCACAACCGAAGTGGCAACCCTGAAGCAAGCGCTATCCGAGGCTGAAAACAAAGTGGCCCAGGAGCGGACCGAGCGGGAAAAACAAGAGGCATGGGTGGGCGAGGTGCAGCAAGAGCTCCACGCTCTCGTGACGAAGCACGAGGCGTTGGAGCTTGACTTGAAGACGCGAGAGTCCGAGCTTGCCGCGGCCCTTGAGAGTGCAAAGAGTGCCAAGGCTGAAGCCCAAAAGGCTCTCCAGGAGATTGATGCGATGAATAAGATAGCGGCGGGTAAGGCATTCTATTTGCAAAGCAAGCATGTGAAAGTAAATTACTTGTTACTTACCCGAATTTGGAGCTCTCCAGGAGCATTCGCAGATTTGCCCCGCAGCGTGTCAGATGCCACACAGTTTTACCAGGCTGAGGAGGGAAGCTCAACGGAGAAGCTGTTCTGGTCTCAGTATACTAAGACCGAACACCCAATGCCTCTGAGTGACCAGCTGAAGCAACTGGTCGAGCTGCACAAGGCGGCCGAACAGGCCATGAAGGGCTTTATAGTCCGGATGTGGCCTGGTGACGCCCTTCCCAACAGCTACTTCGGCCTGGTGAGGCGGCTTGTGGATGCCTGCCCACGGCTGGAAGTCATCAAGCGGTCCGTCTGCATCGAAGGTGCACGCCGGGCTTTCGCCCGTGCGAAGGAGCACTGGGCCAAGATGGACGTCGTGAAGCTGGTGAAGGAAGGGCTGCCGCAGGGCAAGGAGCATCGCCACCCCGATATGTACTATGAGGGTGTCCCGAAGGGTGCCTGTCTTGTAGCGGACGAGTGTGCGAAAGATGTAATATTTGAGTAAACTTGCTCGTGTAATCCTATATTAAGAGAACTTGTTCATATGCACTATGCAATGCATGTTTGAATTTAAAATATTGCCTTCTGTTTGGCTGTTTATCAAATCTGAGAGATGGCTAGTCATCGGCTTCTGCCCCCACGCCACGAGTGCTGGGGTGTCCGGGATAAACCTGAGCACTCTTGTTCCAATTGTTGGGTCCTTCGAGGGAGGTTCTTAGCACAACGAACAAGGCAATCAGACTATAATGCGTTATCACTCTCACTTAGCCATAGAATTCTATAATTTTAAATTTCGGCGAAGCCCCTAGTATTCGGAAGGCCAAATTCGGGGCGCGATACATGCCTTAAGCCGGACAGGGCCGACTCCTCGCTCTAAGCGGCATAAGTCTTTAGGGACTTCAAACCTCTCGAACAGCGACCAGTCTCTCACCTTATCATGACAGTCAGTTTTAGCTTTCTCTACTGAGGTGCTTAACCCAGCAGAATCGGGGCACAATCGTAGTAGTTCTCCCAGTGCTACCTTAGCCGATAAAGCGGAACATAAGGTACCAAAACATGGGAGCCGGGCAAACCCAACTATTGACCCAAGACATGATTTAGAGTTGATGCATATAATGCTATAAGTTCGGGGTGCCGCACTGTCGAAAGTGTTCGAAGTTCTCACGCCGCATTATGGGGTATGCTTAAGACCCTGGTGTATTGGCCGTACCAGAGTGCACGGGTGCTAGATGTCATGAATGAACATATATATGTAAAGGAAGAATGCAGTAATAGTCTTAATGCTATGCATTGTTTATTCAAAAAGGTGCGTTAGAGCAGAATGATACAAGTAGTGCGATAAGTAAAAAGTAGGACTGTTTGACACGTCTCTTCCAAGGGCGAGCTGAGGAATAGTATTAAAGCAAGTATTTCGCTCGTTATCATAATCCATCTGGGAGTTCCATGGAATGACGTAGCTCTCTGCCTCCTTGGTTGCTGCATCATGTGTTCGGCAATCATGCTGCCGGACGGGGTTTCCAGAGATTAAAGTCCTGAAAGAGAAAAATAACAAAGCGGGAAGCCCCTAGTGCGGTTTAAGCCGCGACTTGGAGCGTGCCGCAGTCGTGCCCCCCTCCCCGCCTGTGCCCATGGTATTTTTAATGCGTAATTATGTATGCGTGGCACGGGTTTCGCCGTTTGGCTGGGACCGGGGTGGGGGCCACATTGCTATGCAAGCTCGGAACATGCCAGGCGGTCCTGTTGCCGATTACTCCAGGAGCGCTTGAAGGTGTCCGGGTCCTTAATCGTCGAACTAGTGGATTGCCTTAAGAGGCTGCTTTGCGCCTCTGCTGCGAGGGCCGCAGTGTGCTCCTCCGTGCGGAGAGAGTGCTATGTGTTTCCATTGATTGTTATGACCCCCCGAGGTCCTGGCATCTTGAGCTTGAGATATGAATAATGCGGTACCGCATTGAATCTTGCGAATGCGGTTCACCCGAGCAGTGCATGGTAGCCACTGCGGAACGGGACTATGTAGAAGATTAACTCTTCGCTTCGGAAGTTATCCGAGGATCTGAAGACCAGTTCCAGTGTGACTGAGCCTGTGCAATGGGCCTCTAGACCTGGTATGACGCCTTTAAATGTCATTTTTGTGGGTTTGATCCTTGAGGGGTCTATACCCATTTTGCACACTGTGTCTTGATAAAGCAGGTTCAGGCTCCTTCCGCCGTCCATTAGGACTCGAGTGAGGTGAAATCCATCAATGATTGGGTTCAGGACCAGTGCGGCGAATCCGTCATGATGGATACTAGTTGCGATCGAAGGTGATCGGACAGGAGGACCATGGGTTGAACTTTGGGGCGACTGGCTCCAACGCATATATGTCCCTGAGCGCACGCTTCCGCTCCCTCTTGGGGATGTCGGTTGTGTATATCATGTTCACCGTCCGCACTTGTGGGGGGAACCTCTTCTGTCCTCCGATGTTCGGCTGCCGGGGCTCCTCCTCGTCATCGCTATGTGACCCCTTATCTTTGTTTTCGGCATTTAACTTGCCGGCTTGCTTGAACACCCAACAATCCCTCTTGGTGTGGTTGGATGGCTTGTCGGGAGTGCCGTGTATTTGACACGAGCGATCGAGTATATGGTCCAAACTGGACGGGCCCGGAGTGCTTCTTTTGAATGGCTTTTTCCGCTGACCGGGTTTAGAGCCTTTGAATCCGGCATTGACTGTCGTATCCTCGGTATTGTCGCTGTTAATGCGGCGCTTATTTTTGTTGCGACGTGACCTACCATTGCCATCCTTGGTATCCGAAGTACCATGGTTCTTTGATATGTTATTGCTGCGAGCTAGCCAGCTATCTTCTCCCGCACAAAAGCAGGGCATGAGTGTCATGAGGGCTGCCATAGATTTTGGCTTTTCCCAACCAAGGTGCCGGGCGAGCCACTCGTCGCGGATGTTGTGCTTAAAAGCTACTAGGGCCTCTGCATCCGGACAGTCGACGATTTGATTTTTTTGTTAGGAACCGTGTCCAGAATTGCCTGGCCGACTCCTCTGGCTACTGAATTATGTGGCTCAAGTCATCGGCATCTGGTGGTCGCACGTAAGTGCCCTGGAAGTTGTCAAGGAATGCGGCTTCCAGATCCTCCCAATAGCCAATGGACTCTGCTGGCAAGCTATTGAGCCAATGTCGAGCTGGTCCTTTGAGCTTGAGTGGGAGGTATTTAATGGCGTGTAGATCATCACCGCGGGCCATGTGGATATGCAGGAGGAAATCCTCGATCCATACCGCAGGATCTGTTGTGCCATTGTATGATTCTATATTTACGGGTTTGAAACCCTCTGGGATTTGATGATCCATTACTTCGTCTGTGAAGCATGGCGGGTGTGCAGCGCCTTTGTACTGGGCTATGTCGCGACGCAGCTCGAATGAGTCTTGCCCGCTGTGTTCGGCCCGACCTGACTTACTTTTACTGTATCCAGCGTGATGATTATCGTCTCGCATAGTGGCGTGCCCTCGTGATCCTTAGATCGATCTTGCATGTTTTGCTTTGTCCTCCAATACGTCTCACAGGACTGGCATATTTCCCCATGCCTTGACATTTTTATGTGAGTGGCGTTGGAGTGCAGACTGAGCTTTTGGCTGAAATGCCTCTTTGTCGCGACCACGAGGTGGCCGGTCAGCCGCATCATGTGCTGGAGATGTGGGTTTGAATGCTTCCTCCTCCAGTCGGGGTAGCAACCTACGCTTTGGGTAACTCTTGGAGGGACGTTCGAGTTTATATTCCTCGGCCGCAAGGACTTCGGTCCATCTGTCGGCTAGCAAATCTTGATCAGCTTGAAGCTGTTGTTGCTTTTTCTTAAGGCTATTTGCCGTGGCTATAAGCCGGCGCTTGAAGCGCTCTTGTTCGACGGGATCCTCAGACACGACGAATTCGTCATCGTCGAGGCTTGCCTCGTCTTCGGAGGGAGGCATGTAATTATCATCCTCCGCCTCTCCATCTGCCGCTCTCTCTGGAGGGCTGGCTTCTCCATCCTCCTGTCCTAAATCTTGCTGGATGGGATTGTTGCCATTTTCGGCACTGTCCGGAGTGCTGTTATCTCCTGTGTCGGTATCACCGCTTTTGCATTGGCGGGACTTAGAGCGGTGCCGCTGACGCTAGCGGTTGGGTTTCTTCTTGGAGGGGTCATCCTCCATTGTCTCGTCGCCATTGCCTTCTTTGGGTGTGTCCACCATGTATATATCGTATGATGAGGTGGCTGTCCAGTGCCCTGTGGGTAGTGTTTCCTCTTTGTCTCAAGCATCGTCGTCCATACCGTCGATGTCTTCGGAGTCGAAGTCGAGCATGTCGGTTAAGTCATCGATAGTGGCTACTAAGTGGGTGGTGGGTGGGCGGCGAATTTCTTCGTCATCCGCGTCCCAATCCTACCGGACATAGTTCGGCCAGGATCCTCCTGACAAGGAGAAAGACCTTAATGAGTTCAGTATGTCGTCGAAGGGCAAGTGCTAAAAAATATCCGCAGAGGTAAACTCCATTATCGGCACCCAATCGGATTCAATAGGAACGGGCGCAGGCGGTTCGGAGTCCGTGGCCGGAGAAGGATCCGGCAGTTTGGCAACACGGCTCTCAAGAAGGGTGTCGGGGATATACCCCGCGGTGTAAACCGGCCGGAAGGATAATCCGGCCGGACTTGGCGATTCACCGGTGATCTGCACAGACCAGACAGTTTACAGTTCATTGGTAATCCGGCAGGCGGGCCAGAGGAGCAACAAGACCCGGCGGCCTGTCTGGCGGTTCATGAAGGCCGGTTCAACCATTGTGGGCCGGTTCAAGAGGAAAGGAATATTTGTCTTACAAGGAAGACCCGGACTTGTATCCGGTTTGTATTAGAGATAGACTAGTCCTAATCCTAATAGGACTCCACATGTAACCCGCCCCTTCAACATATATAAGGAGGGGCAGGGCTCCCCAAAGAGGGACGGGCGAGAAGCAGAGAAACAATCTTAGGGCTAGACACAAAGAGGAGAGCCGGTTTACGGCGACTCCCTCGTGATGATAATGAGACCTAGCCTCAAACAGCATGTAGGGTTTTACCGGATGATGTTTCCCGGGGCCCGAAGCTGTCTAAATCCCTGTCTTGTGTTGCGTCTCTCGATTCCACTCAACCCCTCTCAAGCTACCACATAGATGCGTTGGCCTCGCGACTAAGTCCTCACACTAAGGACATCTGACGTGACAAATCCACGACAGTTGGCGCCCACCATGGGGCCTGCGCACGGTGGTGATGAGTTCTTGAAGGGATCTTTTACTGAGGATCGAAAGGCTCACAATCGGCCAGATGAAGAAAAGCTAGTCAAAAGAATATACATCGAGTCCGTGTTCAGTCATCAGAGATCAAATCAATCCTCATCTCAAAAACAAGGACGGAAGAAAAGTCTACAACGGCAGCTCTTATCGGTTTAATTTTCTCCTCTGCGACAGGATCATCTAGAAAAAGAAAGGGATGAGGGAAAGCAGGCATGGGATGATCATACAGGAAGCCTGCCGTCAGCCGGGTCATTTAAATTCGCTGATTAAACTTTGAAAGGACAGGTACGAGATTGGGATCAAGAGTTTGGGCTGCGTGTGTAAGCCGCCGCAAGTCGCCGAGATCAATAATTGTTACTACCATAGCAAAGATGTTACAGTATACGTCAGCTGAAGGGATTTGGCGGTCGGATCCGATTTAGCGACCGGATCTGTTTGCTACTGCCCTTGACCACCGATTCAAGCTATATTCACAGGAGAGTCAAATCCTAGAAAAAAAAGGCGGATGTGACGTTGCTACACCATGGCGTGAAGACCGAGGGCTGCTGCAAGTTGATTGGCAGAAGAATATCTCTGTTTGCTACACAGAGAAGCAGTTTTCTTTTTTTAAAGGCACAAGTTCCTAGGCTCATTATGACCTCCAAATTGATGTCATGTAAAGTCATCTACTACCACTACGGGTCAGAATCCTTTGCGTTCAAATTGCTGCGGTTACCCAACAGAAAAGGGGAAGAGAAGGTTAGCAAACGACGGGAGCGGATGCAGTATTAATCCAAAGCCGGCCACGTCGCAGGAAAGAGAACAAAATCCCGTTTGTACACAAGTCTCCAAACGGAAGCATATCAATTACCAAAGCATTCCGGAGCGCGTATTTCAAAGTCTACAAGCCTGTTCATCCGAGGACAGACAGATTTTTTGCTGCAGTCAAACTAACAGAGATTCCAGCAAATATACTTGGCGTTTTTTAAGTCCCGAAAAGACTCCCATATGGGCTTGATGTGTCTATCTACTAGCCGCAAGTTGCTTCTGCTATTTTCTGTCGTCGTGACTTTTGCTAGCGAAAAGAAAGGAAAAAGTCAACCCAACAAGAGGAGGGCTCGGTCGACCTCGTCATTGCCGCTTGCAACTTAGACTCGGACGGGTACAGTGCATTCAAAAAAAAGGGGGAAGACCACGACCCGGAAAAGGACGTGGACACGGGCATGGTTCCGGCCTTATCCAGAACCGCCCTCGCTTCCGCCTCGTGGACGGATCGTTGCGGAGCCGCCGCTTTCGCCCGAAAGTCTCCACTGTTGCAATCGCCATTTTGATTAGCCTATCTGGCTGGGTTCTCCTCACAGCAATTCTTCTTCACGTATCTGTGACGGTCTGTGACGCCAGCTGGTCCCCCTTGTGTACTGCCTTGGCTGTTTCCTTTACATGAAGACAAAACAAGTCAACCACCAAGTACTAGTTGAGGGCTCACGTCAAGATCAATTAAAGTAAGATTTTTGTACAATTACTGTTCGTCACACAAGGAAAATCAAGCCGAAGGACAATTGGTACTAACACGGGAAGCAAGGATTGATGGATATGCTATTCCACGTGAAGCCTGGTGCTATCAGTATGGCTGTCTTTTGCGTCTGACTATGTCCAACTTTATCCAATACCAGTATCCGCGTTAATCCGGAAAATAAGTCAGGTGCTATCTGTTCTCAGTATTTTTACTTTTAGCACGTATCAATTCTTTTGAGAACAATTACTCTGTCTTTTAATAAATTTTATGCAGGATGGCTATTAAAAGAAAAAGGGGTGGTATTACATCGCGGAGGCACGCTAGGCTGTGACGCGCAGCTTCACGGACACGCGTATCGCGGTCCGGTTTACATCAATGCGCCGGCCAACTCGCCCGTCCGCACCGCCTTACAAACACCACGGACAACTCACCTGTCCACGCCAGCTCACAAATGTCGCGGCCGACTCACCCGACCGCACCGGTTTACCACGCCGTGGCCGGTTCATCCGTGAGCGACTTCAATTTCACCGAGCGATCATCAATTTCATGGCGGATCATTTCCGGCCTGGCACATTAGGTGACATCCATTTAAAGATATCTTTTATTGGCATATATTATTGTTGTCAAAGAGCAGTTTATCTTTGCCTTGGTCTGCGCTATTGTTGATGCAGGACAACGTGGTTGACTCGCCCGCGCCGGTTTACCGCACTACGGCCGACTCATCTATTTTGAGCCACCTCTGATGCGGTGGTCATTTTTACTGTCCGTCTCTCGCGGCCTGGTCTACATCAACGCACCGGGCCACGCTTGTCTGGATGAGCTGTTTATTGAGCATGAGCAAGTCACTACTTGGGAAGCCCGGTTTTCTTCCAACAAATTGGAGGCAAATTATCATATATTATCAGTTGCCGTCTGCACTGGATGTTTCAATGGGCAGGCGCACCAGTCGCCGCTACTACATTTTGGTTAACTTCAAATCGCCAGTTGGAAGGAACCATTGGCCGAATTGCTGACACGGCTCATACGGGATCATTTATAACCCGACAGTTGGCCACCGCAGTCACCTCAACCTTCTATTCACATCGTGCTATCAACACCAATGATATACAAGTTATGCCGGTTTATATCACGGTCAATATGGAGATCCTCAAGCCAACTCCTCGAGTCACCTTTGAGACTTGGGGGCTACGATGACATAACTCAGCAAATCTTGCCAGTTTCAGCAAATTTAAGAACCCCGGGACGATGGAGGGCAAGATAACCCGGTCCCGGAGGCTACTATTATTTGAAGGCCGTCAGAAAATTTCCGGCTTAGAAAGTATATGACAGTTACAAAGTCCCGGCTTAATGAAGAGGTTTCGGATCATCAGAAAGGATTCCGGTTTACAATCCGGTTCAAGGGGAATTTGTCTTGCACGAAGCTTTGAAGCTCTCAAATCCGGTTTACAATGTCCGGTTCAAAAAGGAATTAATTTCTCGCAAGTTCGAGTTGAAAGGCCGTCAGAAAATTTCTGGCTGAAAATGAAGATTCCGGTTTGCAATCCTGTTTAAGGGACGTCTGTTCTCCCACAAAGTTTTGAAGCTCTCACTATCCGGTTCAAGATCCCGGTTCAAGAAGAATTTATCTCTTGCAAAAAGGTTAAAAATTACCGAAGAGGACCTGCTGCCATGATGCGCGGTTCAAACATGGGTATCCTGCCTTATTGGCCTAACATATTATTGATCACATGGGGGCTTCTGCTTCGTAAAGCGGGGTCTCTGTCTTTCTTATCATGCGAGGTTACACGGAGTGGTTCTGTTTAAAGCAGCCTCCGGTTTACCCCGTGACGTTTGTTTTTTATATATCACTGGGGGCCTTGGTCGTGTCCGAACCAACGAACACCCTTTGATAGGCGACAGCCACCAGATCATTTCGGGACTTGGTCAAGTCTGAACCAGTCACGCCTCTTGGTCGGCCTAAGGCCACAAAATCACTTGGGGGCATGGTCGGGCCCGAACCATTGCTACGCCTCTTGATCTGGCATATATGCCACGAGTCATTTGGGGACCTGGCTGACCTGAATCATTGTCACTCCTATTGGGGGCCTTGATCCTGTCCGACCATGGTAATGCCATCTGAACAGCTCAGTATAGCATATTTTTGCAAATGGTTTTTATCATTGCCTTTGCTTCCATGTTGTTTTCATGGTTTGTTCGTTCTTTGCTTTTGTTGGATTTCTTTTATGTCGACAAACACCTTTTTTCCGATTCAGCCGATGGGTTTGATTCCCCTTTAATCCGGAGGCCATCTGCCCGGTTTGATTTTATGTTACCATCTTATTATGGAGTAAACCGGTGTTCATTAACCCGGCTTGACTTTCAATTACAAGTTGTCAATACAGGATCAAGTTATAATCCGGAGACTATCAGCCCGGTCTGGTTTGACTACGAGTCGCCAGTATTATATATGGTTAAACCGGTGTTTATCACAACCCGGTACGGTTTGTCATCAACCGGCACAGTATGAAAGGAGTTATCATTATTCAAGATTGGGGTTATTACTCTTACTACAAAAAATTGGTAAACCAATGATGTGATTCAATATCACAGGTATGATATATTTCATTGATTATTCTTAAGTGCAGCCTTGGTTATAAACCTGGGTTATATGTTGGGCATTATGACCCGTCCGGCGGTAAACCGCCAGGACACTTTAAACTTGTTGTATGCAGAGACAGGTTGAATAAAGCATGATGATAAATTATCCGGTGTTTATTAAACCGGCCTGGCTTTAAGACGATAAGTCGCCAGTATATGATGGGAAATTATCCGGAGTTTATTAAACCGGCCTGGCTTTGGACTATACGTCGCCAGTATATATTTAGATTGCGCCATTGAATCATGCGCTTATAAATGATTGGGTTATATTATTCAAATAGCCAAATTTGGTTGAATTTTCATTATGATATTGGATGAATTTTTCATACCGGATTATATTATCTTGAATAGCCAACATGGCTGGATTTTTATGGTTATTAGTAACCGGTATTATTGAGTTGTCAAAGTCGCTTTAGCGCAACAGTTATTATTTTATCAAAGGATATGATTTATTCTACAATGGAAGGAATAGTCCCGAGTCGCTGCAGGCTCACGACCCGGCACTTGGGGGCTACATTAGTCAAATTGAGATTACATGCAAGTCTCATGTCGCTGCAAGCATGCACCATGACACTTGGGGGCTAATGCAAAGTAATTTTCTGCTCATATTATTGAAGACCCGACTCATCACATTATAATGAGTCGGCCCTTGGGGGCTACCAATTGCTCCTGTCAACAGCTCCAAGTACACAAGTTAAATTCATTATATTGAAGAGTCCACTCCTCAGTTGGTAAAGCACAAGGCTCTTAACCTTGTGGACGTGGATTCAAGTCCCATGATGAGGGTTACATCATATGATGTTATTTTCATTGAAGTATATATTAAAGTCCCAGCTCAATATTATCTTACTGAGCCGGCCCTTGGGGGCTACACATCATTGCTCAAATCTACATGATTATACCTACAAAGTCCCTGCTCATTATTGCATAATAACCCGACCCTTGGGGGCTACACTGGTTAAAGTTTTTATGAGTATAAGACAATTACAAAGTCCCAGGTTGCTGCAAGCATGACAAACCGGCACTTGGGGGCTACATAATATGGAGTATTCAGTTTTTACTAGTCACTGGGATGAACAACATGGATTTCTTCTTAAGTGGCAGTATTTATATTGAAGCAAGTCTTAAGCCATCACTTTGTTCTGCTCAAGACTTGGGGGCTACAGGTATTATATTATTATCGAAGAACTATTTTCAAATTCTCTGTTTTCAGCAAACTGGATTAACCCGGCATCATCAATAATCATGAACCGGCATTAGCAACAATCATGAACCGGTGTTGGCAACAATCATGACCCGGAATTATCAGTTTTTATAACCAGACAATAGTGGTAATCATAAACCGGCAAGTTTTACATCTTCAAGCCGGTTGGATATCAGTTGAATATTTCAGAGACTAATATTTTTGTCAAGTCAAAGCATTGAAGGCCGATTCAAATGGATTCTTTATTTACAAATATCTTCTGCAAGCAAATTGATTATGAAGATGATTATTAACTTGGAAGGAAGAAATGACAAGGATTTAAGGATGATCAAGTGCCGGTCTACAAGAATATTTAAACCGGAGCACAACCCGACGAATTTGTTCTTGTGTTTATGTTGCAGATCAGTTTAACATGGATGAATCCAAATTAAACTGGGGGCTAATGTCGGGGATATACCCCGCGGTGTAAACCGGCCGGAAGGATAATCCGGCCGGACTTGGCGATTCACCGGTGACCTGCACAGACCAGAGAGTTTACAGTTCATTGGTAATCCGGCAGGCGGGCCAGAGGAGCAACAAGACCCGGCGGCCTGTCTGGCGGTTCATGAAGGCCGGTTCAACCATTGTGGGCCGGTTCAAGAGGAAAGGAATATTTGTCTTACAAGGAAGACCCGGACTTGTATCCGGTTTGTATTAGAGATAGACTAGTCCTAATCCTAATAGGACTCCACATGTAACCCGCCCCTTCAACATATATAAGGAGGGGCAGGGCTCCCCAAAGAGGGACGGGCGAGAAGCAGAGAAACAATCTTAGGGCTAGACACAAAGAGGAGAGCCGGTTTACGGCGACTCCCTCGTGATGATAATGAGACCTAGCCTCAAATAGCATGTAGGGTTTTACCGGATGATGTTTCCCGGGGCCCGAAGCTGTCTAAATCCTTGTCTTGTGTTGCGTCTCTCGATTCCACTCAACCCCTCTCAAGCTACCACATAGATGCGTTGGCCTCGCGACTAAGTCCTGACACTAAGGACATCTGACGTGACAAATCCACGACAAAGAGTAAGGTCGATATTCGGCTCGATCACCGCTGAGGATATGGCCTCCATGACAGGGTCTATCCACCCGTCCATGGATGGCGCAACTGGCTCCGAATTGAGGCTCGGAGCGGTTGCCGGTGCGATCTCGTGAATATGGTCCGATGGTAGAGCTAAATCATACTCATCGTGACCACGTGGTGCACAAGGCAGGGGATCGAATCCTTCGAAGATCAAGTCTCTGCGGATATTGGCCGTGTAATTTAAGCTTCCAAACCTGACCTGGTGGCCAGGGGCATAACTTTCAATCTGCTCCAGATGGCCAAGCGAGTTGGCCCGCAGTGCGAAGTCGACGAACACAAAGATCTGTCTGGGGAGATAAGTCTCACCTTGAACTGCATCGCTATCGACGATAGTAGGAGCCATCAAGCCTAACGATGACGACATAGAGGAACACTCAATGAAAGCACCAATGTCGGTGTCAAAACCGGCGGATCTCGGGTAGGGGGTCCCGAACTATGCGTCTAAGGCGGATGGTAACAGATGGCAGGGGACACGATGTTTTACCCAGGTTTGTGCCGTCTTGATGGAGGTAAAACCCTACGTCCTGCTTGATTTATTCTTGATGATATGAGTATTACAAGAGTTGATCTACCACGAGATCGGAGAGGCTAAACCATAGAAGCTAGCCTATGGTATGATTGTATGTTGTCCTACGGACTAAAACCCTCCGGTTTATATAGACACCGGAGGGGGCTAGGGTTACACAAGGTCGGTTACAAAGGAGGAGATATCCATATCCGTACTACCTAGCTTGCCTTCCATGCCAAGTAGAGTCCCATCCGGACACGAGACGAAGTCTTCAATCTTGTATCTTCATAGTCCAATGGTCCGGTCAAAGGATATAGTCCGGCTGTCCGGAGACCCCCTAATCCGGGACTCCCACAATCTTCATTGAATATGTAGGAACAAATATGATCATCCTGGTTCCGCTATTGGTTATTGAATAGAGATGTGTCTCGGTCATGTCTACATAGTTCTCGAACCCGTAGGGTCCACACGCTTAACGTTGGATGACGATTTGTATTATGAGTTATGTGATTCGATGTACTAAAGGATGTTCAGAGTCCCGGATGAGATCACAGACATGACGTGGAGTCTCAAAATGGTCGAGACATAAAGATTGATATATCAGACCATGTTATTCGGACACCGGAAGTGTTCCGGATGGTTTCGGATAAAGCTGGAGTGCCTGAAGGGTTACCTAAATCCCCCGGGGAAGTAATGAGCCTTAGTGGGCCTTAGGGGAGAGAGAGGGAAGCATCCAGGAGGTGGATCCCGCCCCCAAGGGGAGTCCAGATAGGACTAGGGGAGGGGGGGCGGCCCCTCTTTCCTTCTCCTTCTCCCTCTCCTTCCTTCTTCTCCTACTTGGACTAGGAAAGGGGGGGGGACAGATTCATACTTGGAGTAGGATCCCCCCCTTGGGCGCGCCCCTGTGACCGGCCGGCCTCCTCCTCCCCTCCTTTATATACAGGGGAGGGGGCACCCCATAGACACCCAAGTTGATCTATAGTCGTGTGCGGTGCCCCCCTCCACAGTTTTACACCTCAGTCAAATTGTCGTGGTGCTTAATATCAAGACACAGTGTCAGTAACTTCATCATCACCATCACCACGCCGTCATGCTGACGGAACTCACCCTCGGCCTCAGCTGGATAAAGAGTACGAGGGATGTCACTGATCTGAAAGTGTGCAGATTGCGGAGGTGTCGTGCGTTCGGTACTTGATCGGTTGGATCGTGAAGACGTTCGACTATATCAACCGCGTTATTAAACGATTTTGCTTTCGGTCTACGAGGGTACATAGACACACTCTCCCCTCTCATTGCTTTGCTTCTCCTAGATAGATCTTGCGTGATCGTAGGAATTTTTTGAAATACTACGTTCCCCAACAGTTTTTATCGACACTTCTCTCTCAAAGCATGTGGACATGTTTTTCGATTTTGGTTTTCGCTTGAGGACAAGCGAGGTCTAAGCTTGGGGAGTTGATACGTCCATTTTGCATCATGTTTTCTTATTATTATTTACAATTTTTTTTATCCATGATAATGCTTTTTGGAGTAATTCTAATGCCTTTTCTCTCATAATTTGCAAGGAACGCACCAAGACAGAGAATTTTGGCAGTTGGAAATCTGGACCTGGAAAAGCTACGTTAGGCCACCTATTCTGCACAACTCCAAATAAGCTAAAACTTCACGGAGATTTTTTATGGATTATTTAATAAATACTGGAGCCAATAAACACTAGATGGGGGCCACCAGGTGGGACAACCCACCTGGGCGCGCCACCCCCCCAGGCACGCCCTGGTGGGTTGTGGCCTCCTCGGCCCACCTCCGGTCCCCATCTTCTGGTATACAAGTCATTTTGACCTAGAAAAAAATAAGGAGAGGACTTTCGGGACGAAGCGTCGCCGCCTCGAGGCGGAGCTTGGGCAGGAGCACTTTTGCCCCCCTGCTGAGCGATTCCGCCGGGGGAACTTCCCTTCCAGAGGGGGAAATCATCGTCATCATCATCACCAACAACTCTCCCATCTTGGGGAGGGAAATCTCCATCAACATCTTCAACAACACCATCTGCTCTCAAACCCTAGTTCATCTCTTGTGTTCAATCTTGTTACCGGGACTATAGTTTGGTGCTTGTGGGTGACAAGTAGTGTTGATTACATCTTGTAGTTGATTACTATATGGTTTATTTTGTGGAAGATTATATGTTCAGATCCATTATGCTATTTAATACTCCTCTGATCATGAACATGTTTATCATTTGTGAGTAGTTACTTTTGTTCTTGAGGTGACGGGAAAATCATGTTGCAAGTAATCATGTGAACTTGATATGTGTTTGATATTTTGATAGTATGTATGTTGTTATTCCCTTAGTGGTGTCATGTGAACGTCGACTACATGACACTTCACCATATTTGGGCCTAAGGGAAGGCATTGTGGAGTAGCAATTAGATGGTGGGTTTAAACCCCAGTTTATGCGCTATTTCGTAAGGGACCGATTGGATCCAAAAGTTTAATGCTATGGTTAGAATTTATTTTTAATACTT
>NC_041382.1:426814425-426904013 GCF_002162155.2 Triticum dicoccoides
CTAGATGAAATTCCCGTGTACCCTCAAGAACGCTTTGCTTATCATAAGAGACCGTCTTGTCCTGTCCTTTGCCTCAAAAGTATTGGGATACCTTGCTGCACATTTGTTACTATTATCATTACTTGCTTGTTACAAATTATCTTGCTATCAAACTACCCCGCTACTTAAAATTTCGGCACTTGCAGACAATACCTTACCAGAAACTACTTGTCATTTCCTTCTACTCCTCGTTGGGTTCGACACTCTTACTTATCAAAAAGAGCTACAATTGTTCCCCTATACTTATGGGTCATCAAACCACCATAAGAAATTCTCAGAGGGTATCCTGCGCGGCTCCAATGGTGCTCCGAGCGGCTGCCGACGACGAGCAGCAGTTCACCATGCGTGCCGTGGTGGACACCCACAAAAGGTTCATGGACCTCTCGGTGGTTTACACCAACGACCCAATCTGGGTGGAGCACTCCATCCACATCATGGAGTTGTTGCTTGTCGAGGAGAAGTACAAAGTGGTCGGGTTCAACGTCGAGTACACCGGCGCTTGTGTCGGGTCTCGTCCCAAGGTCGTCATCACCTAGATGTGCATGCGCCACCACGTCCTCATCTACCACTACTACCTGGCCACAAGTCCTTGCGAGCGTTTCACGAGGTTTGTCAACAGCCCCCACTACATGTTCGCTATGGTGGACATCACCAACAATGTAAAGGTGCTCGAGAATTCGGGCATCGCCTACCAGAATCTTGTCGACATCCAGGGCCAGCATAAGATCTAGGGCAGCAAGGAGCATGAGAAGGACTCACTGGATCACCTCGCCGAGGCCATCATCGACCCTTACTATAGAGACATGAAGGAATTGTGCAACAAGGACAAGCGTGCCTGGCATTCGGCCTGTATGGAGAAACTTGACAAAGCTCACATCGTGTACGCGGCCAAGGAGGCGTACACGAGCTACGATATGTACAGGCAGATCATTGACATGAGGAAGTGCCTCCTTCCCTAAAACGGCCAGGGATCCAGCCGGAAGCAGAGTAATGGCAAGCGTCGTCGCAACAATAAGTAGATGATTAGATCCTCGTTTCTCCTACTTTAGTATGCATGTAATTGCTTACTTTGGTGTGTGGAAATGTTATGTGTGTAGTCACTTGTGTAATTGTATGCTTAATATTGTTATGCAATACTGTCTTTTTAAGTATATATGTTGATGCTCTGTAGACAGAGCGTAGATGTTGTGCGGACAAAGAAAATCACATCGCACACAGACTAAACAATGGAACCCGTCGGTGATGTTGTCATCAATCACTCACAATTGTATACCAGCAATCTCATGCTCACAACACACATGGCTTGTTAGCAGCAATCGTCTGTGTTGTTATCGGTCTTCGCACACATTTCTGATTACAGACCTGTTTGCCGCGTATCACACACATCTTGTAAAGTTGAACCGTTTCTGTTCTGTTATGTCAACGCAAACAGTTCATCTGAGTGAACCGCATGTCGTATATTGCACACACCTTGATCTGGCTGACCGTTTCTTTTGTGTTGCCTAATAACAAATAGTTCATCCGAGTGAACCGTATGATGTATATCTCACACACCTTCATTTGGCTGCCCGTTTCTTTTGTTCCTCCTCATCGCAAATAGTTAATTGAACTGAACCATATGCCCTGCATCGCACACGCAACTAAAATCTGAACCGTGTTTGATGCATCCTCCATCGCAAACGTTTTGCACCTATTTTGACAGTTTTTACACCACCGTTTGCGATTATTACATCGCACACAGTTTTGTCGAAGGGTCTCTGATCGTAGTGTCGCGTTAGCAGCATCCTGCAGTAGTGACAAGCTCAAGATGATCTTCCACCACAAGACCACAAGCTAAAAGGCAAGGAGAAGCTTCAAGAGGAGATTGACTCATTTTAAGAAGCTCATAAAGCCATGGTTAAGTGGGTTCCCAAGACTACGTCAAACTCTACTTCATCAAGTTCAAACACAACTCCGAGGATTCCCATCAAGTTGATGTGGTTCTCGAAGAAGAAGAACTAGAGTGTTCTTGAGGGTGACTCCACCAACATTCTTCACTCACGTTCATTTTGGCAAGGACTTGTGCAATCAACTTTCATTTCTTGCACTAGATCATGGAGTCACAAACCCTCTTGTTGGTAAGACAAGGGACAAGGTAACCTAATGCTTTCATGGACATCATCATATGTGCAATTCACTGTATGTCTATGGATATCCTTGTATGTTCCTTGTGGGACTAACCCATGTAGGTATTGAAAGTGCAAAACTCCAAAGGATTGCTCGGAACTCTTCATGATCTACATCAACATTGAGCATCCACATCTTCACTATCTCTATGAAGTCATCATTGACAAAACCCAAGGTTAATTCATCCCTCTTTGGGGGGATATCACATCTAGAGGGAGCTTTGCTCTAAAAATTGAGCTAAAGCAACTCTAATGGCGTGAACACATTAATGCTTTATGTAAAAGTGGAAACCCCACTTGTGCTTAAACAATGAGTATGACCTATGATCAAATGTTCTCATTTGACTCCTAAGTCAACATACTCATATATAGATGACCTGGTCATCGCCAATTTCTTGATAGGTGCTAGAATCGGTAGTGCATGTTTGACACATATTCCATTTGCTATTTTAACGTGTCAGCATGTTGGTTGCATATTTTCTCCATTCGAGGACATCAATTTGTTGATTTGATTGTCTTGGTTTTTGTTGGCCAAGTGGATGTACAAGAATGCCAAAGAACATTCTCTAGCTATCTATGCTTTCTTGTCTCAAATTATTTTCATGCTAAATTGAACAAATTACTTTCGGACCCTCTGCCTGATGAGCACTCGGAGCCACCGATCTGATTAGGGCTGACCTCCAAAACCTTCTCTATGCATTACGGTTAGACCAGCTCACAAAACTAGGTCAGACCAAAATCATTTAGATTGGTCTAGGTTTTTGAAGCAAATATGCCCTAGAGGCATTAATAAAGTTGTTATTTTATATTTCCTTATATCATGATAAATGTTTAGTATTCATGCTAGAATTGTATTAATCGAAAACTTGATACATGTGTGGGTACATAGACAAAACATTGTGTCCCTAGTAAGCCTCTACTAGACTAGCTCGTTAATCAAAGATGGTTAAGTTTCCTAACCAGACATGTGTTATCATTTGATGAATGGGATCACATCATTAGGAGAATGATGTGATGAACAAGTCCCATCCGTTAGCTTAGCATGTTGATCGTTCAGTTTTATTGATATTGCTTTCTTCATGTCAAATACATGTTCCTTCGGCTATGAGATTATGCAACTCCCGGATACGGGAGGAATACCTTGTGTGCTATCAAATGTCACAACATAACTGGGTGATTATAAAGATGCTCTAAAGGTATCTCCGAAGGTGTTTGTAGGGTTGGCATAGATCGAGATTAGGATTTGCCACTCCGAATATTTGAGAGGTATCTCTAGGCCCTCTCGGTAATGCACATCATGATAAGCCTTGCAAGCAATGTGACTAATGAGTTAGTTGTGGGATGATACATTATGGAACGAGTAAACAGAATTGACGGTAATGAGATTGAACTAGGTATGAAGATACCGACGATCGAATCTCGGGCAAGTAACATACCGATGACAACGGGAATGACGTATGTTGTCATTGCGATTTGACTGATAAAGATCTTCGTAGAATATGTAGGAACCGATATGAGCATCCAGGTTCTGCTGTTGGTTATTGACTAGAGATGTGTCTTGGTCATGTCTACATAGTTCTCGAACCCGTAGGGTCCGCGCGCTTAAAGTTCGATGATGATTTGTATTATGAGTTATGTGTTTTGGTGACCGAAGATTGTTCGGAGTCCCAGATGAGATCATGGACATGACAAGGAGTCCCGAAATGGTTGACAAGTAAAGATTGATATATTGGACTATAGTATTCGTACACCGGAATGGTTTCGGAGTGTTTCGGATATTTATCTGAGTACCCAGGGGTTACCGGAACCCCCCGGGGAAAGTAATGGGCCACATGGGCCATAGGGGAGAGAGAGGGCAGCCCACAAGGGGTAGCGCCCCCCATGGGGAGTCCGAATTGGAGAAGGTGAGGGGGTGTGGCCCCCTTTCCTTCTCCCTCTCCCTCTCCTTCCCCCTTTCCCCCTCCAAAAGAAGAAAGGGGGCCAACTAGGACTAGGAGTCCCAGTGGGTTTCCTCCCACTTGGCGCGCCCCCTAGGGCCGACCTCCTCCCCTCTCCCCCTTTATATACAGGGGCAGGGGGCACCCCAAAGCAGATCAATTGTTTCTTAGCCATGTGTAGTGCCCCCTCCACTATTTACTCCTCCGGTCATATTGTCGTAGTGATTAGGCGAAGCCCTGCGCGGATCACATCACCATCACCGTCACCACACCGTCGTGCTGAAGAAAATCTCCCTCGACACTTTGCTGGATCAAGAGTTCGAGGGACGTCATCGAGCTAAACATGTGCAGAAGTCAGAGGTGACGTACGTTCGGTGCTTGATCGGTTGGATCGCGAAGACGTTCTGTAGCGATCCAACCTCAAATGATCGAATCTCTGTGCATAAGTGTCATCCCTGGATCGGTAATGCTGACACACATAGTACTTGAAGGATTTATAACAAAGTGCAATCACACACTTATTACATTGAATAACTCATAAAGGAGTACTTGTTACAATAATATGGCTTAAGGCCATCTAAATACGATAACAGCGGAAGGCTTGGAAGATAAAGTGAGTCCATCAACTCCAACGGCATAGCTAAGTGCACGACAACGACCTAGTGCATCTTACTCTTTGTCTTAAAAGTTTGCAACATAATATGTTGCAGCCCAAAAACAGGTCAGCATAGGGAATATGCTGGCAAAATAACACAGCAGAGCAAATGAACGGTTAACAGCTATAACTATATGCATATTTGGCTAGTGGAGGCTCTATGGTTAATATGTTTTTGCGAAAAGCCAATTTTTCCCTACAACAAAGGAATATATTTTGTTTAACTATCATGGTAGTTGATAAAATTGAGAAGGTTCCTCCAACTCAATCCCAATTAAGCAGTATTAATAACCCAACAAATTAATTTAGAGTGATGAGATCAACACGACCATCCAAGAACCAGATACTCCAGATGTCCATCACCGGGGACACGACTAACCATGATTAGTTTGTACACTCTGCAGAGGTTTGCGCACTTTTTCCCACAAGACTCGATCTCCTCCATTGAATTTCTCGCACTACATGGTGTTTGAGAAACGGATGACCGAGACACAGTCTTTCAAAAGCATTTACTCTTTACTCTAGGTAGACAGTTACACCTACTTTCCCCTACATCTGCTAGCCTACCACTGAAAGATGTCACACAACATACTCAACTATGCCAGAGCCCATAATGGCTTGTGGCTGCACATGGAAGTTTCTAGCATGAATAATCTTATGATCCCTTTGAGCCTGGGGGCGAACCATAGGATGATCACACGGGTACCCCGGGATATCCTAAGACAACACTGGATTCTCTAGGTGCCCGCAACTAATCCACCCAGATGTGTATTTAAGTAGCCACCTTAAGTTAACCCATAATTAACAACTCTCACATCTATCATGGATACACTCAACCAATCCACGTCTACGAGCATAGCATAGCAGTATAAGCATAACGTAGAAGTAACTCCCAGGGTTTGATAATAAAAGGCAATAGGTTCTACCTCATCATCTACTTCCCAATACCCACATGTTAAGAGATCATGCTCATGCAATGTTTGAGGATTGGAACTAATGCATAAAAACTGGGTATAAAAGGATATGATCAAAGTGTTACTTTCCTTGCTGACGATCTGCAAACCCTAGAGACTCGTGGTAGCACGCTTCGCACTCCAGAAATTCTATCGCAAACAAACAATAACATACATAAGAAGTCAAGCATAGATAAAAGGGAAAAACTTAGATAAGAAAGTCCAAATTGAAAATTCAACTGAACAACTTAGATTTGCAAAAAGAATCAATCGAATCAAAGCTACGGAACTGAAACTACGATCAAAAGAACTTCGAATTCAAATCTGCTTGAAACCCAATTTTAAAGTGTCAAAATCATGTTCAAGTCGATTTACTGGCAAGAGGGCTTCGAGACAAAGATTTTGGCGTTCGTTTCACTGGATTTGGACGAACGGTTAAAAAGTTGCGAGGGTTTGAAGATCACGGGCTAATCTGTGATAAAAGTAATCGCGGATAGGTCCCTGGCTGAAATAATAAAAAGAAAAACAATCTATCGGACGAACGTCCGCTAATAGAGACAAATGAATGAATTCGTTTGTTATAAGAACTAAACGAACGAATGTTCGCGAAATAGATCTAAACCGAGAAAACCTATCTATAAAAACACTGAACAAAAAACCGATGAACCGGGATCGGTTTATAACGATTAAATGGCGGCGGTGAGGTCAATGACGGCGGCGGGACAGCGGCGCGTCGCGCGCAGGCGCGCGGCGCGCGGGCGGCGGAGGCGGCAGGCGGGCACTACAAGAAATATGTCAACTTATGACCTTCTGTCAGTGACCCTGGAAGAACTGGTCATAAATTTATGACCATTCTAGACCAATTGGTCAAAAGCTGTTCGGGGGGCTCCAAACCTAAACCATTGCGACCATTTTGGTCAGAAAGGTCGTAATTTCCTTACATGAAATGGTCATAAAGCAGACAACACTAGTCCGCTGCCTTATTTCTAGCTGATCATGACCAATATAGATGGTCATAACCTTGTAAATTGTGGTGGATTGGTATGACTTGGCGCCACCTCATCAGTTTTGCCTATGTATCATGTCCATTTGTCAATTTTTTCCCTAGGTTGTGAAGCAACCTATATTTCTCTCATTCCGAAAATTCCCAAAAAAATATCATAAATTCTTTGGGTCATATCTTCTTCAAATATGTAAAAATCCTTCCTTGCCTAGTTCAAAAATAATTCAACAATATTCATTTTCCTATTATGTTCACAACAAAACTTTATGAAGGAAGTGCTATTTATATATTCTTGATTTCCCTCGGAATTCTTGGGTACTCTTTCTTATCCAAATCATTGCTGCATGACAAAATTCAGCTCCATTTGCCCAGCAAATCTTCCTCGACAAATTTCCAAAGTTTTTGTCCACCTAGAAGCATTGTGAAGGAAGTACCTTTTTTATATATCCAAATGACATCAAAATTATATAGTTCCTTCATATGCCCAAATTATCACCCTCCTCCAAATTGCAGCTCAGTCAAATCATCTATGTGAGCCCAGGTTCCATTTATATTTTATGGCCAGATTGGCACGTTGCAAAGCAAGTGTTATCTAGACCCCTCCTATTACCCTCAAACTCTTTGGGCACTCTTCCATACCCAAATCATTGCCACATGATAATATTCAGCTCCATTTTCCTAGTAAATCTTTCTCAGGAAATTTCCAAAGTTTCTACCTTGAGAGAAGCTTTGTGATGTAAGTACTAGCTAGGCTTACCCAAATGATCTGAAAATCTACCAAGGCATGACCATACCTATGTAACTTACCTACACCAAATTTGAGCTCATTTCATTCATCCAATTTCTCTCACTAGTTTTCCCAAGTTTCTGTCCATAGAAGAGCATTGTAAAGGAAGTACCACTTTGGCATGTCCAAATGGTATCAATTTTCTACGGTGCTTTCCAATGCCCAAATAACCATCCTCCACCAAATTTCAGCTCAATCCATTCATTATTTTGAGCCCAGCTTCGACATTCATATTTCTGTCCAGTGTGGTACTTTGCAAAGCAAGTACAACCTAGGATCCTCCTTTTGATCTAAAAATTTGCGAAGACATTCTTCTTAGTAGATGATCATCCTCAGCCAAAACTAACGCCCATTGGCCATGTGCATTTCCCGTACTGCCAATCAAACACTTGGCTGCTAATTCATCTTTGAGCATAGGTTGGTCTCCTCGTGAGATTATTCTATTGTAATTTTCTTCCTAGCACCTACCTGGGAAGTTCCTAACCCACTAGATATGCCTAGACCTCCCAGAACACATGTCAACGCCAAGGTCACGCGGTGACCACGCACCAGGCATGCGAGTTCACGCGCTTTGGAGTTGGGGCCCTGGGCCACCATCTAAACCTCGACGTATCACCACCAAACCATGTACTTATGCTTAAATAGATACTTCTGTAACTAGAAATGATTTTTGGAAAAAAATAAAGAGCAAACAATAAGGTAGCTGCAGTTCAAATTTGACCCGCTTCCTACTGAATCGGCGGGAATTTGTCTTTTTCACCAGAGGTGGATCAAAACTTTTGACACCCAACCATTTTGTCAATTGTGCATTAAATATGGAATATTATTTTAAAAAATTAATTTGGTCCAATTTTGCAACAAATATATGGTAGGTCCTTCACAAAAAAACTCATTTCGGGCACTCGGAAAATGGAAAATGAATTTTCCGTGCAAAGAAAATGAGAACTCCCTTAGGCAACATTGTTTTGAATTCCAAGATGCACCCTTGTGCACAATATGAGATCATTTGAACAAACTATGCCATGAATGTGGCCATAAGATTGATCATTTGGCTTGAAAACCCAGAATCTTCACGCGTGATAGCTCATTTGTGAGAACACTTTTTAAAAATAATTGCCGTATTACAAGTTTATTATTTTTCCTGGAAACTTGGTCACATATAATGACACAATGCAAAGGTTTCCCAATTTTTTGATTTTTTTTGAATTTTTTATGCCCGTTTCAATATGCGGTCAAAACGGCGGGCATGACCGTTCCTAGCTAGTGGTTAAATCTTGGAATTTTTTTGGTGTTTCTCTGATTAAATAGATACTTATTTACATAGAAATGATTTTTTGAAAAAGTAAAGAGCAAACTATGAGGCAGCTCCAGTTCAACTTTGACCCGCTTCCTACTGAATCGGCGGGAATTTGTCTTTTTCACCAAAGGTGGATCAAAACTTTTGACACCCAACCATTTTGTAAATTGTGAATCAAATATGGCCTAGTATTTTAGAAAAATGATTTGGTCCAATTTTGCAACAAATATATGGTAGGTCCTTCACAAAAAGAACTCAATTCGGGCACTCGGAAAATGGAAAATGAATTTTCTGTGGAAAGAAAATGAAAACTCCCTTAGGCAACATTGTTTGGAATTCCAAGATGCACCCTTGTGCACAATATGAGATCATTTGAACAAACTATGCCATGAATGTGGTCATAAGATTGATCATTTGGCTTGAAAACCCAGAATCTTCACGCGTAATAGCTCATTTCTGAGAATACTTTTTAAAATAATTGCTGTATTACAAGTTTATTATTTTTCCGGAAACTTGGTCACATATAATGACGCAATGCGAAGGTTTCCCAATTTTTTGATTTTTTTGAATTTTGTATGCCCGTTTCAAAATGCAGTCAAAATGGCGGGCTTGACCGTTCCTAGCTAGTTGTTGAATCTTGCAAAACTTTTGATGTTTCTCTGATTAAATAGATACTTATGTACCTAGAAATGATTTTTGGAAAAAATAAAGAGCAAACTATGAGGCAGCTCCAGCTCAAATTTGACCCGCTTCCTACTGAATCGACAGGAATTTATCTTTTTCATCAGAGGTGGATCAAAACTTTTGACACCCAACCATTTTGTCAATTGTGAATCAAATATGGCCTAGTATTTTAGAAAAATGATTTGGTCCAATTTTGCAAGAAATATATGGTAGGTCCTTCACAAAAAGAACTCAATCCGGGCACTCAGAAAATGGAAAATAAATTTTCCGTGCAAAGAAAATGAAAACTCCCTTAGGCAACATTGTTTGGAATTCCAAGATACACGCTTGTGCACAATATGAGATCATTTGAACAAACTATGCCATGAATGTGGTCATAAGATTGATCATTTGGCTTGAAAACCCTGAATCTTCACGCGTAATAGCTCATTTCCGAGAACACTTTTTTAAAATAATTGCCGTATTGCAAGTTTATTATTTTTCCTGGAAATGTGGTCACATATAATGACACAATGCGAAGGTTTCCCAATTTTTTGAATTGTTTTTGAATTTTTTGTGCTTGTTTGAAAATGCGGTCAAAACGGCGTGCTTGACCATTCCTAGCTAGTGGTTGAAACTTGCAAAAATTTTGATGTTTCTCTGATTAAATAGATACTTATGTACCTAGAAATGATTTTTGGAAAAAATAAAGAGCAAACTATGAGGCAACTCCAGTTCAAATTTGACACGCTTCCTACTAAATCGGCAGGAATTTGTCTTTTTCACTAGAGGTGGACCAAAACTTTTGACACCCAACCATTTTGTCAATTGTGAATCAAATATGGGCTAGTATTTTAGAAAAAATACTTGGTCAAATTTTGCAACAAATATATGGTAGGTCCTTCACAAAAAGAACTCAATTGGGGCACTCGGAAAATGGAAAATGAATTTTTCGTGCAAAGAAAATGAAAACTCCCTTAGGCAACATTGTTTGGAATTCCAAGATGCACCCTTGTGCACAATATGAGATCATTTGAACAAACTATGCCATGAATGTGGCCTTAAGATTGATCATTTGGCTTGAAAACCCTGAATCTTCACACGTGATAGCTCATTTCTGAGAACACTTTTTAAAAATAATTTCCGTATTACAAGTTTATTATTTTTCCAGGAAACTTGGTCACATATAATGACACAATGTGAAGGTTTCCTAATTTTTTGATTTTATTTGAATTTTTTATGCCCGTTTCAAAATGCAATCAAAACGGCGGGCTTGACCGTTCCTAGCTAGTGGTTGAATCTTGCAATACTTTTGATGTTTCTCTGATTAAATAGATACTTATGTACCTAGAAATGATTTTTGGAAAAAATAAAGAGCAAACTATGAGGCAGCTCCAGTTCAAATTTGACCCGCTTCCTACTAAATCGACGGGAATTTTTCTTTTTCACCAGAGGTGGATCAAAACTTTTGACACCCAACCTTTTTGTCAATTGAGAATCAAATATGGCCTAGTATTTTAGAAAAATGATTTGGTCCAATTTTGCAACAAATATATGGTAGGTCCTTCACAAAAAGAACTCAATTCGGGCACTCGGAAAATGGAAAATGAATTTTCTATGCAAATAAAATGAAAACTCCCTTAGGCAACAATGTTTGGAATTCCATGATGCATCCTTGTGCACAATATGAGATCATTTGAACAAACTATGCCATTCCAAAATGCACCCTTGTGCAAAAAATGCAAGAGACACAAATAGAAAAAAGCACAATAACATAAGCTTGAAAAAGTATTTGATGTGCTCCACATGTGCTATGATTGTGAATTATAAAATTGATGTGCTCCAAATTTGAAACAAATATTTGCTAGGTTATTTATAAAAATATCATTATGGACACTCACAAAAATGATTCTCTTACAAAAAACTCATATCTTAGAACACTTTTTTAATGATATTAACATTATTCAAAGTTTGTTATTTTTACTGAAAAGTAGGTCACACTTGGTGACACAATGTGAAGGTTTTTTATTTCTACATTTTTATAAATTTCTTAGGTCATCAAATAGCAGACATGATTCAAAATCTTATTTTCAATCAATTACGACCAATTTAAATGGTCTTAACATCATCAAAAGGGATACTGTGTTCTGATTGGTCTAAAATGAGCTCACGCGGATCATGAATTAAGCACCGTCGGATGCGCCCGGATCCAACGGCAGCCCACACCCCCTCGTCGCTCTCACCCTATATCCCTCTCATCCTCGTCCACCCACGAAACCCTAGCCCCCTTCTCCCAATCGCCGTTGCCTCCTTCTCCCTCCCAGATCCAATCCAAGTTAGAGCCCCCAGCCCCCATCTCCATTCCTACGCGCGTTGGCCACCTCCCTCCGGCGGAGCTCGACCCCCACCCCAAGCGTCGCTGCTCCACCCTCTCCCGTGAGGGTCTTGAGTTTACCCCACCCCCTTCGCTGGCGAGCCTCTCTGCTGCCCGCGCGCCCACAACCTCCGTCCCCTGTTGCTCTCCCTGCTGGCCCTCCTCCCTCGCCCTGGCTCCCAGCGCCGCCTCGACCGGCCTGCGCGCCGCCATGACCCGCCAGCCCATGCTCGCGTCGCCCGCTTCATTCGCCGGATCTGGCCGCCTCTCTCTTCCCGTACTCTCTATTTGTCATGATTTCTCTATCTGAATCTCTCTCTCTGTAGGCACCCATGAAGGCAAAGATGGATCCTCACTGGTGATGAGGACGCCTGGACTACTCGGGTGGTAGCAGCCATGGCTTCTTCTTCTCCAAGCATCGGCCTCGGCCATGGCGTCGACGATCCAGTCCTTGAAGGCCCACCAGATCTTCGACAGCCGCGGCAACCCCACCGTCGAGGTACGCCCGCACGCGCCCATCCCCCGTCTGTCTCCCGTTGAGCCAATTATTGTTCGTGTGCTTATTGGTTCATGTGCTTATTGGTTCTTCTTCAGTAGGATATGGTCGTCCCTCTGAGCCAATTATTTTGCTTACTTTTTGCATTGCTATTGGTGGTAGTTGGGTAGGAGGATATCTTGTTTTTGTCATATATATGAGTTGCTGGAAATCCTCGAAACTATACCTGCCTGATATGTCCTAGCTTCAGCTTCTTTAGTTTAGTTTTGAAGCACATCAGTTTTTGTGTACTTTGAGGTTCAGACCAACTTGAGAGTTGATGTGAACATTGTTAGTGTTGGGTGGTCTATATATTAGTGATGATTTCCTCGTCATGAGATTATGGTGCGTTCAGCTCTTGCCAATGCAGATGCCCTGCTATGTATCTTGTTCTGGATGAACTGCTACGTTTTTCAGTTTCTAATCTATCTGCAAATTCGCCCGAGCGGATTGTCAGTTTTGACTATGCTTTGGACGTAGTGTAGCAGGTTTGTCCTTGAGTGAAGCAAATCACTTGACTTGTCTAGTTCATTTTCGTAGGGTAATTCTCCTAGTACTAGTAGAGTTCTGCATCTCCTAGTAGAGGAGCCTGTAACTTTTGGCCCCATGTGTAGTGTCGTCTTGCCATGGATCTTGTCGGTGTTCAGTTTCAGTATCCTATGCCATCACATGGTAAGGAGCTCAGTTAACTTCGATTTTAGTTACAAATTTCGTGATGTCTGAGTCAACGATTTGCTTCCCTCGACACTGCAAGTTATTAGTGCTCATGCCCCAATGAATTATCTTCCCTATGCTCTAGGCAGTCAACTGTGGTCGATGTTAGAGTATTGTAACTGCATTTCACATGCCAAAGTAACGAATAGGACAATATGGTAAAAGGAAAATGGACATGGAACCCCGTGTGTCAATTCTGTTTTGAATCTGAGAGTATCCATCATCTCTTCTTCTAGTGCTCTGCTGCAAAATGTGTTTGTGCTCAAACAGTCCTGGTTAAATTTATTGGCAGTAGACATCGTAATATTCAAATTGTTGGGCTTGTAGCTATATGCTTAGTTATTTGGATAATCTCATGGTTTTCTCATGGTTTTGTGCATCAGGTTGATGTGTGCTGCTTAGATGGAACCTTCGCCAGGGCCGTTGTTCCCAGCGATGCATCAACTGGTCAGTTATTTTGTTATTATCGTCGCTCTCTCCTTTTCAACCTTAAAATTTTGCTTTGGTTCCTGAGTTTCCGACTAGTGAAGGCACAAACTCTTATTTATATCATTATTTATCGAATGTTATTGTATTATTTTTGTTGAACTAATCTTGTCTGAATCATCCCTCTTCTGTAGGTCTTTATGAAGCTTTGGAACTGAGGGACGATATATGGATCTGACTACTTGGGAAAGGGTGTTTCCAAGGCTCCATTTGAGTGAATTTTATATTAGCGTGGATAACGAATTCCTGAGCTACTGTCTTAAGTAATTCTTTTACCTAGTTAGTGTTGGTGTAGTCTACCGTCGCTCACATCTTTTGGTCTGACATATCTAGCAGTGTTACTGTGTTACCCTGACATTTCTGCATGGTTGTTTTGTGCTGCTGGCTTAATTAAACAAGATAAATATGTATACTTCTTTGAGATAGAAATTCCATGCATGTTTATGAGGCACAAATTCTTTGAGATACCATAACTGTACTTCAAAAGTAAACATTAGCATCTTAAAAAATCAGCTTACTGATGTAGGAGTAGTAGAAACTCCATGGTTGATCCTCATTGCTGAACATGGGACATGTATCTTTTGCATTTCAATTACATAGCAGTACTATGTAATGAAACATGTTTATTCTTATATTCTTGGTTGTATACTTTGGAGATTTACCATGCAACATATTTTCATCTAGTAGTAGTACTACTACTGATTTATGTATAGCCATATACATTTAGTACCTATTGCAATTTTCATTTCTAAGATCAATTTGGTATCCCGGGTCCTTCAACACTGTCTTCTTTGTTCCTGACTATAAAAATTGATGCATGTGCCCTGTTCTAAAGTGGAAAATCATTGATAGATTGTACTACTCATCTGTTCTGTTAACTTGCACTGTGCTGGTACTTGTCATTTGCAAAATACATCTCAATTTTCGCTGTTATGAGAATGTTATATGCATGGTTTCGTGTTAAATCTAAAGTTCTGCATCAAATTTTCATCGTTATGATAATTTTATATTCACGGATTCACCTGATTATGTTTCTAACTTTTCATAATTTATTATTTGCAGATGCTGGCTTCCATTCTTCAAAAGTTGGGTGTACATGAGCTCTAGGAAGAAGAATCCCGAAGAAAAACCACACCCATCAATGCGTTTTAGCTCACTGGAGATAGTTGTGTGTGAAGCTAGTTATGTGTATATTTAGTTGTATTTTATAGCTAAATACCAGAATTGTACTATGTTGGCTGTTGTATGACATATTAGGCCTTATTGGCTCTGTTTGAATCAAACTATGTAATTGCACAAATATAGAACCAATGTGTGGTACCGAAAGAGTGATCCTGCTAATTGATTCCCATTTGACTATTGGGACCTACTTTAAAATGAAAAAGAAAGAGAAAATTGACAATTGGTCTGGAAAAAGGCCGAGGCCCAAAAAATGTATACTATAAAAGACTGTGGCCCAAAAATAAATGGCTGTTGGGCTTGGCCCATGTAGCTGACCAAAATTGAAAGGGGAAAAACAATAAATAGGCTGAATTAATGGGCTCGGCCCATGTAAAACGCCGAATCGGACCGGGCTGATTCTTGTGCCACATCAGCTTGCCACGCTGGATGCCTACGTGGCTTGAGGAGGTTGCTAGTGACCAAAAGAACCAACGATCTTTTACAAAAGGTCAATAATTTCAGTTTACGACCGCCAGCTTTTGACCTTCTGGTTTTGGTCACAGAAAGGTCGCAAATGAAAAACTATGACCTTTCAGAGACCAATAGTGAGGGTCACAAGTTGACATATTTCTTGTAGTGGGGGCGGCGGTGCTGGTGGCGGGGCTGCGGGCGGCGGGGCGGGACAACGAGAAGAGGGTGGTCTCGGGGTGGGTTATAAGGGGGGCCGGGGTGCGGGCGGCTTGGGGAAGGGGCGACGCGGGCGGCGGCTCGGGATCGCACTCCGCCGGAGTCCGTCGTGGTCATGGCGGGGAAGGCGGCGGCGAGCAGGCCGGCTGGGCCTCCGGCCCAGTGCGGGCCGAAAGTTTTTTTAATAATTCTGCCGAAGAAAATCCTAAATAAATATAAAAAATTCTAAAAATGCCAAAAAAATTCACCGTCTAAATAAAATATTTAGAACAAAGTGAACATTTTTTGGCCTAAAAATGAAATTTTGAAAAATGCATATTTTTTAATTCAAATAAAATAGCAATAAAATCCCAATTAAAATATTTATTTGATTTTAATATATTTAATCCAATATTTCTTTTATTTTGGAGAAGTCCTTTTATCTTCTCTCTTTTATTTTTATATTGGAAATGTTTCGGAGAGAAAAAGTATTAAAACCAAAATGATCCTCTTTTCAAATTTGAGAAAAAAATCAAATTTGAGAAAAATTCAAATATGAAAATAGTGAAAACCCAACTCTCTCTGTGGGTCCTTGAGTTTGTTAGGATTTCTAGGATCGCAAACGAGATGCAAATAAAATATGATATGCATATGATGACCTATGTATAACATTCCAAATTGAAAATTTGGGACGTTACAGGTTCGACTACATCAACCGCGTTAAGCTAAAACTTCGGCTTTCGGTCTACGAGGGTACATGGACACACTCTCCCCCTATCGTTGCTATGCATCTCCTAGATGGATCTTGCATGATCGTAGGATTTTTTTTTGAAATTGCATGCTACGTTACCCAACAGTGGCATCCGAGCCAGGTCTATGCGTAGATGATATGCATGAGTAGAACCCAAAGAGTTGTGGGCGATCATAGTCATACTGCTTACCACCAACGCCTTATTTTGATTCGGCGGTATTGTTCGATGAAGAGGCCCGAACCAACCTTACATGACCATGTTCGTGAGACCGGTTCCACCGACAGACATGCAACTTGTTTTTCATGAAGGTGGCTGGCGGGTGTCTGTTTCTCCAACTTTAGTTGAATCGAATTTGACTACGGCAGGTCCTTGTTGAAGGTTAAAACAACAAACTTGACGAAAAATCGTTGTGGTTTTCATCCGTAGGTAAGAACGGTCCTTGCTAGAAGCCCGTAGCAGCCACGTAAACCTTGCAACAACAAAGTAGAGGATGTCTAACTTGTTTTTGCAGGGCATGTTGTGATGTGATATGGTCAAGACATGATGTGATATACATTATTGTATGAGATGATCATATTTTGTAGAAGTTATCGGCACCTGGCAGGAGCCTTATGGTTGTCGCTTTATTGTATGAAATGCAATCACCATGTAATTGCTTTACTATAACACTATGCATTAGCGATAGTTGTAGAAGCAATAGTTGGTGAGACGACAACGACGCTACGATGGAGATCAAGGTGTCAAGCCGGTGACGATGGAGATCGTGACGGTGCTTTGGAGATGGAGATCAAAGGAACAAGATAATGATGTCCATATCATGTCACATATTTTGATTGCATGTGATGTTTATCTTTTATGCATCTTATTTTGCTTAGTACGGCAGTAGCATCATAAGATGATCCCTCACTAAAATTTCAAGGTATAAGTGTTCTCCCTGAGTATGCACCATTGTGACAGTTCATCGTGCCGAGACACCATGTGATGATCGGGTGTGATAAGCTCTACGTTCACATACAGCGGGTGCAAGACAGTTTTGCAGGTGCGGAATACTCGGGTTAAACTTGACGAGCCTAGCATGTAAAGACATGGCCTCCGAACACTTGAGACCGAAAGGTTGAATGTGAATCATATAGTAGATATGATCAACATTGAGATGTTCACAATTGAAGACTACTCCATCTCACGTGATGATCAGACATGGTTTAGTTGGTTTGGATCACGTAATCATTTAGATGACTCGAGGGATGTCTATCTAAGTGGGAGTTCTCGAGTAATATGATTAATTGAACTTAATTTATCACGAACTTAGTCCTGATAGTATTTGCATATCTATGTTGTAGATCAATAGCTCGCGTATAGCTCCCATGTTTTATTTTTGATATGTTCCTAGAGAAAACTAAGTTGAAAGATGATAGTAGCAATGATGCGGATTGGGTCCGTGATCTAAGGATTATCCTCATTGCTGCACAGAAGAATTGTGTCCTTGATGCATCGCTAGGTGACAGACCTGTTGCAGGAGCTGATGCAGACGTTATGAACGTTTGACAAGCTCGGTATGATGACTACTTGATAGTTTAGTGCGCCATACTTTACGGCTTAGAACCGGGACTTCAAAAACATTTTGAACACCACAGAGCATATGAGATGTTCCAAGAGCTAAAATTGGTATTTCAGACTCATGCCTGTGTTAAGAGGTATGAGACCTCTGACAAGTACTTTGCCTACAAGATGGAGGAGAATAGCTCAGCTAGTGAGCATGTGGTCAGAATGTCTGAGTACTACATTCACTTGACTCAAGTGGGAGTTAATATTCCGGATAAGATAGTGATTGACAGAGTTCTCTAGTCACTATCACCAAGTTACTAGAACACCGTGATGAACTATAATATGCAAGGGATAACAGAAACGATTCCCAAGCTCTTCGTGATGCTGAAATTGGCGAAGGTAGAAATCAAGAAAAAGCATCAAGTGTTGATGGTTGACAAGACCACTAGTTTCAAGTAAAAGGGCAAGGGAAAGAAAGGGAACGTCAAGAAGAATGGCAAGCAAGTTGCCACTCCCGTGAAGAAGCCCAAAGCTAGACCTATGCCTGAAATAGAGTGCTTATACTGCAAAGGGAATGGTCATTGGAAAAGGAACTACCCCAAATACTTGGCAGATAAGAAGGACGGCAAAGTGAACAAAAGTATATTTTATATACATGTTATTGATGTGTATTTTACTAGTGTTCATAGTAACCCCGGGGTATTTGATATCGGTTCAGTTGCTAAGATTAGTAACTCGAAACAGGAGTTGCAAAATGAACATAGACTAGTTAAGGGCAAGGTGACGATGTGTGTTGGAAATGATTTCAAGGTTGATAAGATCACCATCGCACACTCCTTTTACCTTCAGGATTAGTGTTGAACCTAAAATAAATGTTATATGTTGTTCGCGTGAGCATGAATATGATTGGATCATGTTTATTGCAATACGGTTATTCATTTAAGTCAAAGAATAATTGTTGTTCTGTTTACATGAATAAAACCTTCTATGGTCATACACTTGATATAAATGGTTTATTTAATCTCGACCATAGTGATACACATATTCATAATATTGATGCCAAAAGATGCAAAGTCGATAATGATAGTGCAACATACTTGTGGCACTGCCATTTAGGTCATATTGGTGTAAAGCGCATGAAGAAACTCGAAGTGGATGGACTTTTGGAATCACTTGATTATGAATCATTTGATGCTTGCGAACCATGACTCATGGGGAAGATGAATAAGACTCCGTTCTCCAGAACAATGGAGCGAGCCACTTATTGGAAATAATACATACCGATGTATGCGGTCCAATGAGTGTTGAGGCTCGTGGCGGGTATCCTTATTTTCTAACCTTCACAGATGATTTGAGAATATATGGGTATGTCTACTTAATGAAACACAAGTGTGAAACATTTGAAAAAGTTCAAAGAGTTTCAGAGTGAAGTGGAGAATCATCGTAACAAGAAAATAAAGTTTCTACGATCTGATCGCGGATGCGAATATTTGAGTTACGAGTTTGGCCTTCATTTAAAACAATGTGGAATAGTTTCACAACTCCCGCCACCTGGAACACCACAACGTAATGGTGTTTCCGAATGTTGTAACCGTACTTTATTAGATATCGTGCGATCTATGATGTCTCTTACCAATTTACCACTATCGTTTTGGGGTTATGCATTAGAGACAACTGCATTCACGTTAAAGAGAGAACCATCTAAATCTGTTGAGACGACACCGTATGAACTATGGTTTGGCAAGAAACCTAAGATGTCGTTTCTTAAAGTTTGGGGTTGCGATGCTTATGTGAAACAGCTTCAGCCTGATAAGCGCGAACCCAAATCGGAGAAGTGTGTTTTCATAGGATACCGAAAAATAAACTATTGGGTATACCTTCTATCACAGATCCGAAGGTAAGATCTTTGTTGCTAAGAATGGATCCTTTCTAAAGAAGGAGTTTCTCTCAAAATAAGTGAGTGGGAGGAAAGTAGAACTTGATGAGGTAATTGTACCTTCTCTCGAATTGGAAAGTAATTCATCACAGAAATCAGTTCCAGTGATACCTACACCAACTAGAGAGGAAGCTAATGATAATGATCATGAAAACTTCAGATCAACTTACTACCTAACCTCGTAGGTCAACCAGAGCATGTTCCGCACTAGAGTGGTACGGTAATCCTATTCTGGAAGTCATGTTACTAGACCATGACAATCCTACAAACTATGAGGAAGCGATGATGAGCCCAGATTCCGATAAATCCCTTGAGGCATTGAAATCTGAGATAGGATCCATGTATGAGAACAAAGTGTGGACTTTGGTGGACTTGCCCAATGATCGGCAAGCCATTGAGAATAAATGGGTCTTCAAGAGGAAGACGGACGCTGATAGTAGGATTACTATCTACAAAGCTCAAATTGTTGCAAAAAAGGTTTTTTGACAAGTTCAAGGGGTTGACTACGATGAGACCTTCTCACCCATAGCGATGCTTAAGTCTGTCTGAATCATGTTAGCAATTGCCGAATTTTATGAAATCTGGCAAATGGATGTCAAAATTGCACACCTTAATGGATGTCTCAAAGAACAGTTGTATATGATGCAACCAAAAGGTTTTGTAGATCCTAAAGGTGCTAACAAAGTGTGCAAACTCCAGTGATCCATCTATGGACTGGTGCAAGCATCTCGGAGTTGGAATATACACTTTGATGTGGTGATCAAAGCATATGGTCTTATACAGACTTATGGTGAAGCCTGTATTTACAAGAAAGTGAGTGGGAGATCTGTAGCATTTATAATATTATATGTGGATGAAATATTGTTTATTGGAATGATGTAGAATTTCTGGATAGCATAAAATGGTACTTGAATAAGAGTTTTTCAATAAAAGACCTCAGTGAAGCTACTTATATTTTGGGCATCAAGATCTATAGAGATATATTGAGACGCTTAATAGGACTTTCGAAAGCACATACCTTGACAAGATTTAGAAGGAGTTCAAAATGAATCAGTCAAATAAAGTGTTCTTTCCTGTGTTTGCGAGGTGTGAAGTTGAGTAGGACTCAAAGCCCGACCACGGTAGAAGATAGAGAGAGAGAGAGAGAATGAAAGTCATTCCCTATGCCTTAGCCATATGTTCTATAAAGTATGCCATGCTGTGTACCAGACATATTATGTACCTTACCAAGAGTTTGGCAAGGGGGTACAATAGTGATCCAGGATTAGATCAGTGAACAGCGGTCAAAATTATCCTTAGTTACCTAAGAGGACTAAGGAAATGTTTCTCGGTTATGGAGGTGATAAAGAGTTCATCATAAAGAGTTACGTCGATGCAAGCTTTGACAATAATCTAGATGACTCTAAGTCTCAATCTAGATATGTATTGAACATGGGAGCAATTAGCTAGAGTAGCTCCATGCAGAGCATTGTAGACATAAAATTTGCAAAATACATATGGATCTGAATGTGGCAGACCCATTGACTAAAACTTCTCTCACAAGCAAAATATCATCACACCTTAGTATGCTTTGGGTGTTGGGGATCGTAGCAGAAATTCAAAATTTTCTATGCATCACCAAGATCAATCTATGGAGTAATCTAGCAACGCGGGGAAGGAGAGTGCATCTACATACCCTTGTAGATCGCTAAACAGAAGCGTTCAAGTGAACGGGGTTGATGGAGTCGTACTCGCCGTGATCCAAATCACCGATGATCCTAGTGCCGAACGGACAGCACCTCCGCGTTCAACACACATGCAGCCCGGTGACGTCTCCCATGCCTTGATCTAGCAAGGAGAGAGGGAGAGGTTGGGGAAGACTCCGTCTAGCAGCAGCACGATGGCGTGGTGGTGGTGGAGGAGCGTGGTACTCCAGCAGGGCTTCGCCAAGCACCGCAAGAGACGAGGAGGGAGAGGGGTAGGGCTCGCCAGGAAGGAGATGTTCTCGTGTGTATGGCAGCCCAAAACCCCACTATATATAGGGGAAAGGGAGGGGCTGCGCCCCCACCTAGGTTTCCACCCCTAGGGGTGGCGGCCAGCCCTAGATCCCATCTAGGGGGGCGGCCAAGGGGGGAGAGAGGGGGGCGCACCACTAGGTGGGCCTTAGGCCCATCCGAGCCTAGGGTTTCCCCCCTTTTCCTTCTCTCTTCGCATTGGGCCCTGGTGGGGGGGCGCACCAGCCCACCTGGGGCTGGTCCCCTCTCACACTTGGCCCACGCAGCCCTCTGGGGCAGGTAGCCACACCTGGTGGACCCCCGGGACCCTCCCGGTGGTCCCGGTACGTTACCGATAGCACCCGAAACTTTTCCGGTGACCAAAACATGACTTCCCATATATAAATATTTACCTCCGGACCATTTCAGAACTCCTCGTGATGTCCGGGATCTCATCCGGGACTCCGAACAACATTCGGTAACCACGTATATCTATTCCCTATAACCCTAGCGTCATCGAACCTTAAGTGTGTAGACCCTACGGGTTCGGGAACCATGCAGACATGACCGAGACACCTCTCCGGCCAATAACCAACAGCGGGATCTGGATACCCATGTTGGCTCCCACATGTTCCATGATGATCTCATCGGATGAACCATGATGTCGAGGATTCAATCAATCCCGTATTCAATTCCCTTTGTCTAGCGGTATTGTACTTGCCCGAGATTCGATCGTCGGTATCCGATACCTTGTTCAATCTCGTTACGAGCAAGTCTCTTTAATCGTTCCGTAACACATCATCCCGTGATCAACTCCTTGTTTACATTGCGCATATGATGATGTCCTACCGAGTGGGCCCAGAGATACCTCTCCGTCACACGGAGTGACAAATCCCAGTCTCGATTCGTGCCAACCCAACAGACACTTTCGCAGATACCCGTAGTGTACCTTTATAGCCACCCAGTTACGTTGTGACATTTGGCACACCCAAAGCATTCCTACGGTATCCGGGAGTTGCACAATCTCATGGTCTAAGGAAATGATACTTGACATTAGAAAAGCTTTAGCATACGAACTACACGATCTTTGTGCTAGGCTTAGGATTGGGTCTTGTCCATCACATGATTCTCCTAATGATGTGATCCCGTTATCAACAACATCCAATGTCCATGGTCAGGAAACCGTAACCATCAATTGATCAACGAGCTAGTCAACTAGAGGTTTACTAGGGACATGGTGTTGTCTATGTATCCCCACATGTATCTGAGTTTCCTATCAATACAATTATAGCATGGATAATAAACGATTATCATGAACAAGGAAATAACCAATTTATTATTGCCTCTAGGGCATATTTCCAATAGTCTCCCACTTGCACTAGAGTCAATAATCTAGTTCACATTGCCATGTGATTAGCATTCATAGGTCACATCGCCATGTGACCAACATCCAAAGAGTTTACTAGAGTTCAATAATCTGGTTCACATCACTATGTGACTAACACTCAATGAGTTCTGGGTTTGATCATGTTACTTGTGAGAGAGGTTGTAGTCTACGGGTCTGTCACATTCAGATCCGTATGTACTTTGCAAATCTCTACGCTATATTTGGAGCCATTTCAAATAACGGTTCTACTTGGAGCTATTCCAAATTGTTGCTCCATTATACGTATCCGGTATCTCTACTCAGAGCTATCCGGATAGGTGTTAAGCTTGCATCGACGTAACTCTTTACGTCGAACTCTTTATCACCTCCATAACCGAGAAACATATCCTTATTCCTCTAAGGATAATTTTGACTGCTATCTGGTGATCTACTCCTAGATCACCTTTGTACCCTCTTGCCAGACATGTGGCAAGGCACACATCAGGTGCGGTACTCAGCATGGCATACCGTATAGAGCCTATGACAAAAGCATAGGGGATGACCTTCGTCCTTCCTCTTTCTTCTGCCGTGGTCGAGCTTTAAGTCTTAACTTCATACCTTACAACTCAGACAAGAACTCCTTCTTTGGCTGATCCATCTTGAACACCTTCAAGATCATGTCAAGGTATGTGCTCATTTGAAAGTACCATTAGGCGTTTTTTATCTATCCTTATAGATCTTGATGCTCAATGTTCAAGTAGCTTAATCCAGGTTTTCCATTGAAAAAACACCTTTCAAATAACCCTATATGCTTTCCAGAAATTCTACATCATTTTGGATCAACAATATGTCATCCACATATACTTATCAGAAATGTTGTAGTGCTCCCACTCACTTTATTGTAAATACAAGTTTCTAACAAACTTTGTATAAACCCATAAACTTTGATTACTCCATCAAAGTATATATTCCCGACTCCAAGATGCTTGCTCTAGTCCATGGAACGATCGCTGGAGCTAGCATACCTTTTAGCATCCTTAGGATCGACAAAACCTTTCTGATTGTATCGCATATAACCTTTCCTTACGAAAACTGGTAGGAAACTTGTTTTGACATCCGTCTGCCAGATTTCATAAATGCAGCTTATGCTAACATGATTCCGACGGACATAAGCATCGCTACGGGTGAGAAAATCTCATCGTAGTCAACTTCTTGAACTTGTGAAAAACTCTTCGCCACAAGTCGAGCTTCATAGACGATGACATTACCGTCCACGTCCGTCTTCTTCTTAAAATCCACATGTACCTAACAGCCTTACGACCATCAAGTAGTTCTTCCAAAGTCTACACTTTGTTTTCATACATGGATCCTCTCTCAGATTTTATGGCCTCGAGCCAATTTTCGGAATCTGGGCCCACCATCACTTCTCCATAGCTCATAGGTTCATCATTTTCCAACAACGTGACCTTTAAGACAGGGTTACCACTTAGAAGTTGTACACACCCTTGTCAACCCATGAGGTTCGATAGTAACTTGATCTGAAGCTCCATGATCATCATCATTAGCTTTCTCTTCAACTGAGGCAGGTGCCACAGAAACATTTTTCCTGTGCTCCGCTACTCTCTGGTTGAAGTAAAGTCAACAACCTTATCAAGTTCTATCTTCCTCCCACTCAATTCTTTCGAGAGAAACTTTTCCTCGAGAAAGGACCCGATTCGAGAAACAATCCCTATTGCTTTCAGATCTGAGACAGGAGGTATACCCAACTGTTTTGGGTGTCCTATGAAGATGCATTTATCCGCTTTGGGTTCAAGCTTATCAGCCTGAAACTTTTCACATAAGCGTCGCAGCCCCAAACTTTTAAGAAATGACAGCTTAGGTTTCTCTAAACCATAGTTCATACGGTGTCATCTCATCGGAATTATGTGGTGCCCTATTTAAAGTGAATGTGGTTGTCTCTAATGCCTAACCCGTAAACTATCATGGTAATTCGATAAGAGACATCATGGTATGCATCATATCCAATATGGTGTAGTTATGATGTTCGGACACACCATCACACTATGGTGTTCCAGGCTGTATTAGTTGTGAAACAATTTCCACAATGTCTTAATTCTGTGCCAAACTCGTAATTCATATATTCATCTCTATGATCATATCATAGATATTTTATCCTCTTGTAATGACGATCTTCAACTTCACCCTGAAATTAGTTGAACCTTTCAATAATTCAGACTCGTGATTCATCAAGTAAATATACTCAGCATCTACTCAAATCATCCGTGAAGTAAGAATATAACGATATCCACTAGATGCCTCAGCACTCATTGGACTGCACACATCAAGATGTATTACTTCCAACAAGTTGCTTTCTTGTTCCATCTTACTGAAAACGAGGCCTTTCAGTCATCTTGCTCATGTGGTATGATTAACATGTCTCAAGTGATTCAAAATCAAGAGAGTCCAAAGATCCATCAACATGGAGCTTCTTCATGCGTTTTATACCATTGTGACTAAAATTGCAGTGCCACAAGTATGTGGTACTATCATTACTATCTTATATCTTTTGGCATGAACATGTGTATCACTACGATCGGGATTCAATAAACCATTCATTTTAGGTGTAAGACCATTGAAGGTATTATTCAAATAAACAGAGTAACCATTATTCTCCTTAAATGAATAACCGCATTGCGATGAACATAATCTAATCATGTCCATGCTCAACGCAAACACCAAATAACAATTATTTAGGTTTAACACCAACCTCGATGGTAGACGGAGCGTGCGATGTTTGATCACATCAACCTTGGAAACTCTTCCAACACCTATCGTCGTCTCACCTTTGGCTAGTCTCCGTTTATTCTGTAGCCTTTTATTTTGAGTTACTAACACTTATCAACGGAACCGGTATCTAATACCCTGCTGCTACTAGGAGTACACATTTAATATATGTCCAATACATACTTCTGTCAACCTTGTCAGCCTTCTCATCTACCAAGTATCTAGGGTGGTTCTGCTTCAGTGACCGTTCCCCTTATTACAGAAGCACTTAGTCTCAGGCTTGGGTTCAACTTTGGGTTTCTTCACTAGAGCAGCAACTGATTTGTTGTTTCATGAAGTATCCCTTTCTTGCCCTTGCCCTTCTTGAAACTAGTGGTTTTACTAACCATCCACAATTGATGCTCCCTTTTGATTTCTACTTTCGCGGTGTCGCGAATAGCTCAAGGATCATATCTATCCCTGATATGTTATAGTTCATCACGAAGCTCCAGTAGCTTGGTGACAGTGACTTTGGAGAACCATCACTATCTCATCTGGAAGATTAACTCCCACTCGATTCAAGGGATTGTTGTACTCATACAATCTGAGCACATGCTCAACGGTTGAGCTTTTCTCCTTAGTTTGCAGGCTTAAGAAACTTGTCAAAGGTCTCATACCTCTTGACGTGGGCACTAGCCTGAAATCCCAATTTCAGTCCTTGGAACATCTCATATGTTCTGCAATGTTTCAAAAACATCTTTGGTGCCTCAATTCTAAACCATTTAGCATTACGCACTGAACTATCATGTAGTCATCAAAACGTGTATGTCAGATGTTCGCAACATCCACAACCGACATTC
The DNA here is from genome assembly GCF_002162155.2 of Triticum dicoccoides. Lineage (NCBI taxonomy): Eukaryota > Viridiplantae > Streptophyta > Magnoliopsida > Poales > Poaceae > Triticum > Triticum dicoccoides. The sequence goes on from NC_041382.1 coordinate 426,841,056, forward strand.
GCGGGTCAGCTCACTGAGCGGTGCATTAAGGACATAATCCTTCTGCGCAGCAATGAGGACAATCCTCTGTTTACGGATACAGTTCGCATAATTGCTACTATCAACTTTCAACTAAATTTTCTCTAGGAACATATCTAAATTAGTAGAACTAAAGCGTGATTTACGACATAATTTGCAAAGTCCTTTTGACTATGTTCATGATAATTGAGTTCATCTAATCAAATTATTCAATGAACTCCCACTCAGATAGACATCCCTCTAGTCATCTAAGTGAAACATGATCCGAGTCAACTAGGCCGTGTCCGATCATCACGTGAGATGGACTAGTCAACATCGGTGAACATCTTCATGTTGATCGTATCTTCTATACGACTCATGCTCGACCTTTCGGTCTTCCGTGTTCCGAGGCCATGTCTGTACATGCTAGGCTCGTCAAGTCAACCTAAGTGTATTGCGTGTGTAAATCTGGCTTACACCCATTGTATTCGAACGTTAGAATCTATCACACCCGATCATCGCGTGGTGCTTCGAAACAACGAACCTTCGCAACGGTGCACAGTTAGGGGGAACACTTTCTTGAAATTATTTCGAGGGATCATCTTATTTAAGCTACCGTTGTTCTAAGCAAATAAGATGTAAAACATGATAAACATCACATGCAATCAAATAGTGACATGATATGACCAATATCATTTGCTCCTTTTGATCTCCATCTTCGGGGCTCCATGATCATTGTTGTCACCGGCATGACACCATGATGTCCATCATCATGATCTCCATCATCATGTCTTCTTGAAGTTGTCTCGTCATCTATTACTTCTACTACTATGGCTAACGCTTTAGCAATAAAGTAAAGTAATTACATGACGTTTATGTTGACATGCAGGTCATAAATAAATTAAGACAACTCCTATGGCTCCTGCCGGTTGTCATACTCATCGACATGCAAGTCGTGATTCCTATTACAAGAACATGATCAATCTCATACATCACATATATCATTCATCACATCCTTTTGGCCATATCACATCACAAGGCATATGCTGCAAAAACAAGTTAGACGTCCTCTAATTGTTGTTGCAAGTTTTTACGTGGCTGCTATAGGTTTCTAGCAAGAACGTTTCTTACCTACGCCAAAACCACAACGTGATATGCCAATTTCTATTTACCCTTCATAAGGACCCTTTTCATCGAATCCGATCCGACTAAAGTGGGAGAGACAGACACGCACTAGCCACCTTATGCAACTAGTGCATGTCAGTCGGTGGAACCAGTCTCACGTAAGAGTACGTGTAAGGTCGGTCCGGGCCGCTTCATCCCACGATGCCGCCGAATCAAGATAAGACTAGTAACGGTAAGGAAATTGACAAAATCGACGCCCACAACAACTTGTGTTCTACTCGTGCATAGAAACTACGCATAAACCTGGCTCTGATACCACTATTGAGGATCGTAGCAGAAATTCAAAATTTTCTACGAATCACCAAGATCAATCTATGGAGTAATCTAGCAACGAGGGGAAGGAGAGTGCATCTACATACCCTTGTAGATCACTAAGCGGAAGCGTTCAAGTGAACAGGGTTGATGGAGTCATACTCGCCGTGATCCAAATCACCGATGATCCTAGTGCCGAACGGACGGCACCTCCGCATTCAACACACATGAAGCCCGGTGACGTCTCCCACGCCTTGATCCAGCAAGGAGAGAGGGAGATGTTGGGGAAGACTCCGTCCAGCAGCAGCACGATGGCGTGGTGATGGTGGAGGAGCGTGGTAGTCCAGCAGGGCTTCGCCAAGCACCGCAAGAGACGAGGAGGGAGAGGGGTAGGGCTGCGCCAAGAAGGAGATGTTCTTGTGTGTATGGCAGCCCAAAACCCCACTATATATAGGGGAAAGGGAGGGGCTGCGCCCCCACCTAGGTTTCCACCGCTAGGGGTGGTGGCCAGCCATAGATCCATCTAGGGGGGCGGCCAAGGGGGGAGAGAGGGGGCGCACCACTAGGTGGGCCTTAGGCCCATCTGAGCCTAGGGTTTCCCCCTTTTTCCTTCTCTCTTCGCCTTGGGCCCTGGTGGGGGGAGCACTAGCCCACCTGGGGATGTTCCCCTCTCACACTTGGCCCACGCAGCCCTCTGGGGCAGGTAGCCACACCTGGTGGACCCTCGGGACCATCCCAGTGGTCCCGGTACGTTACCGATAGCACTCGAAACTTTTCCGGTGACCAAAACAGGACTTCCCATATATAAATCTTTACCTCCGAACCATTCCGAAACTCCTCGTGATGTCTGGGATCTCATCCGGGACTCCGAACAACATTCGGTAACCATGTATATATATTCCCTATAACCCTAGCGTCATCGAACCTTAAGTGTGTAGACCCTACGGGTTCGGGAACCATGCAGACATGACCGAGACACCTCTCCGGCCAATAACCAACAGCGGGATCTGGATACCCATGTTGGATCCCACATGTTCCATGATGATCTCATCGGATGAACCACGATGTCGAGGATTCAATCAATCCCGTATTCAATTCCCTTTGTCTAGCGGTATTGTACTTGCCCGAGAGTCGATCGTCAGTATCCGATACCTTGTTCAATCACATTACCGGCAAGTCTCTTTACTCGTTCCGTAACACATCATCCCGTGATCAACTCCTTGGTCATATTGCGCATATGATGATGTCCTACCGAGTGGGCCCAGAGATACCTCTCTGTCACATGGAGTGACAAATCCCAGTCTCGATTCATGCCAACACAACAGACACTTTCGGAGATACCCGTAGTGTACCTTTATAGCCACCCAATCACGTTGTGACGTTTGGCACACCCAAAGCATTCCTACGGTATCCGGGAGTTGCACAATCTCATGGTCTAAGGAAATGATACTTGACATTAGAAAAGCTTTAGCATACGAACTACACGATCTTTGTGCTAGGCTTAGGATTGGGTCTTGTCCATCAAATGATTCTCCTAATGATGTGATCCCGTTATCAACAACATCCAATGTCCATGGTCAGGAAACCGTAACCATCAATTGATCAACGAGCTAGTCAACTAGAGGCTTACTAGGGACATGGTGTTGTCTATGTATCCACACATGTATCTGAGTTTCCTATCAATACAATTATAGCATGGATAATAAACGATTATCATGAACAAGGAAATAACCAATTTATTATTGCCTCTAGGGCATATTTCCAACATTGGGTGTTAATCACATAGTGATGTGAACTAGATTATTGACTCTAGTAAACCCTTTGAGTGTTGGTCACATGGAGATGTGAACTACGGGTGTTAATCACATAAAGATGTGAACTATTGGTGTTCAATCGCATGGCGATCTGAACTAGATTATTGACTCTAGTGCAAGTGGGAGACTGAAGGAAATATGCGCTAGAGGCAATAATAAAGTTGTTGCTTTATATTTCCTTATATCATCATAAATCTTTATTATTCATGCTAGAATTGTATTAACCAAAAACTTGATACATGTGTGGATAATTAGACAAAACATTGTGTCCCTAGTAAGCCTCTACTAGACTAGCTCGTTAATCAAAGATGGTTAAGTTTCCTAACCATAGACATGTGTTGTCATTTGATGAACGGGATCACATCATTACGAGAATGATGTGATGGAGAAGACCCATCCATTAGCTTAGCATGTTGATCGTTCAGTTTTATTGCTATTGCTTTATTCATGTCAAATACATTTTCCTTTGGCTATGAGATTATGCAACTCCCGAATACCGGAGGAATACCTTGTGTGCTATCAAACATCACAACGTAACTGGGAGATTATAAAGATGCTCTACAGGTATCTTTGAAGGTGTTTGTTGGGTTGGCATAGATCGAGATTAGGATTTGTCACTTTGAGCATCGGGGAGGTATCTCCGAGCCCTCTCGATAATGCACATCATGATAAGCCTTGCAAGCAATGTGACTAATGAGTTAGTTGTGGGATGATGCATTATGGAACAAGTAAAGCGACCTGCCGGTAACGAGATTGAACAAGGTATGAAGATATCGACGATCAAATCTCGGGCAAGTAACATACCAATGACAAAGGGAATTACGTATGTTGTCATTGCAGTTTGGCCGATAAAGATCTTCGTAGAATATGTAGGAACCAATATGAGCATCCAGGTTCCGATGTTGGTTATTGATCAGAGATGTGTCTCAGTCATGTCTACATAGTTCTCGAACCCGTAGGGTCCGCACGCTTAACGGTCGATGATGATTTGTATTATGAGTTATGTGTTTTGGTGACCGAAGATTGTTCATAGTCTCGGATGAGATCACAGACATGACGAGGAGTCTCGAAATGGTCGAGAAGTAAAGATTCATATATTGGATGATAGTATTCGTACACCGGAATGGTTTCGGGGTGTTTCAGATATTTATCGGAGTACGGAGTGGTTACCGAAACCCCCCAGGGAAAGCAATGGGCCACATGGGCCATAGCGGAGAGAGAGGGCAGCCCTCAAGGGGTGGCGCCCCCCCCCCCATGGGGAGTCCGAATTGGACAAGGGTAGGGGGCGCGGCCCCCCTCTCCCTCTCCTTCCCCCTTTCCCCCTCCGAAAGAAGGAAGGGCGGGGGCGACTAGGACTAGGAGTCCTAGTGGGTTTCCCCTCACTTGGGGCGCCCCCTAGGGCCGGCCTCCTCCCCCCTCCTCCTTTATATAGGGGGCAGGGGGGACCCCAAAGCACATCAATTGTTTGTTAGCCGTGTGCAGTTCCCCCCTCCAGTGTTTACTCCTCCGGTCATATTGTCGTAGTGCTTAGGCGGAGCCCTGCGCGGATCACATCACCATCACCGTCACGAAGCCGTCGTGCTGACAAAGCTCTCCCTCGACACTTTGCCGAATCAAGAGTTCGAGGGACGTCATCGAGCTGAACGTGTGCAAAACTCAGAGGTACCGTATGTCCAGTGCTTGATCGGTTGGATCGCAAAGATGTTCGACTACATCAACCACGTTAAGCTAACGCTTCCGCTTTAGATCTACGAGGGTACATGGACACACTCTCCCCCTCTTGTTGCTATGAATCTCCTAGATCAATCTTGCGTGATCGTAGGATTTTCTTTTTTTAAATTGCATGCTACGTTACCCAACAATTTTCATCTCGTTGCTACCGATTAGACCAACACGGCGTCACCAATTTGTTGTAACTGCACACAGTTGCACGTCTCAGTGCCACCGATTTGTTCCACTCAGTGCCATCGACAATATACTGGTATATATATCCAGCGCGACCGTACGTTGAACATTTCTTTGAACATCGCAAGTCCACACCTCGTTGTTGCCATCTCCCTGGTCTCTGGATCATCGCCCTCGTCTCCAGTGCACCCTCGCTGCAGGACTCCGTCACCGTCAATGGCAACCTGCCTGGCCATTGCCGCCATAGAGGATCTCCACCAAGTTAGGGTGAGATTCAATCCCCTCGTGCTTCACTTTTCCGATTCAATGCATAAGGGTTTTGCCATGTATCTTGCCATGAATGAGATTCCTCTATCCACCAGATTAGTTCCTTAGAATAGTTTCGAGCAAAAAATAGGTTTAGGTTTCCGCTGAAAGCATCTCAGACCGTCCAATTAGGAATTTTCGGTTCCACCGATTTGGGTCTGGCCATTGCACAAGTACAACTTGGTGCCACCAAGCGATGCTAATCGGTAAGACCGAAAGTAAAATTTTAGTGAAACCCTAGCAACTCGAAGGAACCAAACCACATCTCGGTCCGACCGATGTGTTCTTGTTCTGTTGTGTGCTTCGGTATCACCGAAATGACCAACTCGGTAGCTCCCAAATGCATTTTGTGAAAACCTAGAACTAAGATTTGAACTCAAAATTTTACAAATCATCTGCTTTTTGTGATAAGTCATCTACTCTGCCCATACCTATCTATTCACAGGGTCTGTGTGCAAGATGTCAAGTGCAAGTGACAGCCAAAATGAGTCAGAACAGAATGTGGATCTTAGTGAAGGATCCAGTCCAAATGAGAGCTATTATGAAGGCATAAGAAGCTCTCTAGATCTTCTAAAGGCTGACACCAAAACCAAAAAGAAGAGAACCTCAGATAATGAGGATGAGGATTTTGTGTCAAGTGAGGCCACATACAAGAAGAAGGCAGTGCTAAGGAAAGAGTATGGTACATTTACTAGCACCAAGCCAAGTTCCAAGGAGAGAACAGTCGTGAAGAAAGTTCCTCTGTCCAAATCAAACAAAGGCTCAGCTCCAGTAGAAACTATGACATTCACACTTGAGGAGCCAAGTGATGTAGAGGTTGATGCCAGCAAGAAGAAGAAAAGGGCTAGGAAAACACCTTCTAGAGTCATTGGCAAACCTTCCATGGTTGCTGACAATCATGAGGAGGAGGATGACGCAGAAGAAGAACCTATTGCAGATAAGGTTGGAAATTGCAGTAGGCGTAAGCGAGGCGGTTGGCCTTCGCCTAGTGCTTACGTGGTGCTTAAGCGTCCTAGGCGGTAATATAGCTTCTACTATCAGGGTTATTGGGCTTATTATATGCGTATAGATGTTAATTTAGGCGAGATAAATAAGTTAACTACCAGCTACTACCATTTGAACGTGTCATGTTTGGAATTTTAGTGCAATATGGCATGATTTCTTGCTTGGGTAAACAATTTGTTGCTTACTGTCGGTGTCAAAACCGACGGATCTCGGGTAGGGGGTGCCGAACTGTGCGTCTAAGGCAGATGGTAACAGGAGGCAGGGGACACGATGTTTTACCCAGGTTCGGGCCCTCTTGATGGAGGTAAAACCCTACGTCCTGCTTGATTTATTCTTGATGATATGAGTATTACAAGAGTTGATCTACCACGAGATCGGAGAGGCTGAACCCTGGAAGCTAGCCTATGGTATGATTGTATGTTGTCCTACGGACTAAAACCCTCCAGTTTATATAGACACCGGAAAGGGCTAGGGTTACACAAGGTCGGTTACAAAGGAGGAGATATACATATCCGTATCGCCTAGCTTGCCTTCCACGCCAAGTAGAGTCCCATCCGGACACGAGACGAAGTCTTCAATCTTGTATCTTCATAGTCTAACAGTCTGGCCAAAGGATATAGTCTGGCTGTCCGGAGACCCCCTAATCTAGGACTCCCTCAGTAGCCCCTGAACCAGGCTTCAATGACGATGAGTCCAGCGCGCAATATTGTCTTCGGCATTGCATGGCGGGTTCCTCCTCCGAATACACCATGGAAGAATTTGAATATAAGGATAGTGTCCGACCCTACAAAATAAGTTCCACATACCACCATAGAGAGAATAATATTTCCACAAATCTAATCTGCTGACTTGTTTTGGCAACACGACATTATGCCATGGCCCGGTGATTATTCGAACCGTTTCCTTTAACTAGCCCCGCACATAACGTGAGGCAGTTTCTTGACACGTCTTGTCAAAGTAGAGATCGTGTCCCCGTTATTACGGGATTCTCATCAATAAGGGCGTGGGTAACCCAACCGCGCCATCGATTACGGTGCTTGGGGGATAAGCGAGTTTTACCAGGCTAGTGGGGGCGCATAGTTTCGGCCGCCCTTATAAAGGGACAAGGTTTAACCTTCTTCTACCCACGCCTTCTTCCTCCTTGCTCATCCACTCTTGTGCTCTCGAGCTCCAACGCCCAAGCCTACATCCTTCCCCTCAATCTTCCCCAATCATGTCCGGAGCGAGAGGCAAATGGATGACATCCTTTGTTACGGAGGGTGACATCAAGAAGCTGCACGGTGCCGGATACTTGGCCGCGAATATCGCGCATCGGCTGCCCGCTGCAGGGCAGATCATTCCTACCCCTGAACCTCACGAGAGGGTAGTCTTCCTCCACTACTTCCTCCGCAGACTGGGGTTTCCCCTCCATTCATTCGTCCATGGTCTCATGTTCTACTACGGGCTGGACTTCCATGATCTGGCCCCGAGCTTCGTCCTCAAGATTTCGGCGTTCATCGTCGTGTGTGAGGCTTTCCTCTGCATCCGGCCCCACTTTGGCCTATGGTTAAAGACCTTCAATATCAAGCCGAAGGTGGTGGGCGGCCAACAAGCAGAATGTGGCGGAGCCATGGTGGGCAAGATGCCCAACATTATATGGCTTGAAGGCTCCTTCGTGGAGACCATAAAGGGGTGGCAGTCGGCGTGGTTCTACATCACCGAGCCACGCGACGCCAAATGGGTGGCTGCCCCCAAGTTTCGATCCGGAATCGCCACCCGGCTCACCTCCTGAAAAGAGAAGGGCCTGTCCTGGGGTTCATCGGTGGAGCTGGACGAACTCCAGAAATGTATCCGGAATATGGCAGGTAAGAAGCTCAAGCTTGTCAACATAGTCCAGGTCATGCTCATCCGCCGGATCCTCCCGTGCCAACAACGGGACTTCAACTTGTGGGAGTTCGACCCGGCCCAGCACAAGACTCTAAGCGAGCTCTTCGACACGACGCACAAGGACGTCTGGAAGGTGCTGTTCAAGGGCGCCGAGGTCCTTACCTCCTTCATCGAGGACCGCGGGCTAAGCGCGAAGCGCCGAGCGCATTCGGTGAGTTCTATACATCCAGTAGGATATTTTAGTTCCCCTAGCTTAATCATGTGCGGGGTTTGATCTCCATGCCTTTGACAAGACTGGGTGGAGAAGTCAGGGCAGATTAACTGTCCGACCCCTCTACCCGAAGACATTGCGGATGCTCTCCTAACGAAGATGCTGACTCCGGCTCCTTACAAGGTGCCGGAGAAGACCAAGAAGGCCAAGGGAACCCGAAAGAGTTCCCGACACCAGGTGTTATCGGACTCATCGTCCGATAACTCCGCGACGCACTCCTACCCCGAAGACGAGGAGGACAAAGATACTCCCCCTCCAGTCGGGGGAGACAAGAAAAGGAAGGCCGCCCCAACCAGGGGGCGGAAGGGTCCAAGAAGGGAAGGACTCTCCTTCCAGACTACTCTACCACCGCCGCCCAAGGCGAAGACGAGTGGCTGCTCAGGGCCAAGCCCCTGGCAAAGTCGTAAGTATTCGGATGCCAGAGTAACTCATAGCATTCATTTGTCGCACTATTTCTTCTAATGCCGAATTATGATTATGCAGACCGCCACGAGCCCGTATCGACGTATCATCGGACGGCTCCCTAGGCTCATCGGATATGGATAGCGATCCACTTCCGACCTCCACCTCCCCTGCCCTACGGACAATGCCAAGGTATTGTCTCAAGAGGCACCGGGTCGAGGGGAGACAGTCCCGGAGGCGCCTCAAGGGGACCTTCCAGACTCCGGGAGCAGAGGGAGCAAGGCTCCCGAGGGCTCCGAGTTCGGCCCTCAGCCGAACACCGCGCCGGAACCCCCAGTGGTTCCGGACACGGGCAAGCGGCCTCCTTCTGACGCCTGTGTCGGTGACTTCTGTCCATCCAGGGGCAACGGACAGTCTGCTGGGAGCGCTTCGCAACGCTTCCATCGTCGAAGAGCACCGCACTATTATGAGTGCGGTGGTCCAGAAGGTTCAGTCCACCAAGAGCGGACTGACTGAAGCCTGTGCCAGCCTTCTAACAGGCTTTGAGGTAAGTTTATAGGAAAAATGTTACCGCATAGACAGTAGCCCCTGATGCTCTGTTCGGTGTTCACAAAGAAAAGCCGAACAAAGGATCAAACAATATCGCAGGAGTCTAATATAAGTATGTCTATATGCGTATGTAGGCTTCGCTGCTGGCCACAGCCGCATTGACTGCGGAAGTCGCCACACTGAAGTAGGACCTCGAAGGGTCCAAGAAAGAACTAGGCCTTGCCAAGAGGTAGCACAAGGAGAACAAAGGTAAGTAGTACCTAGTCTATGGATATATATATATATAAAAAGAATGCGATTGCAAAATGACAGGATCATCGTAAATTTGCCAGGGGCCACGACCGAGGTGGCGACCCTGAAGCAAGCGCTATCCAAGGCCGAAAACGAAGCGGCCACGGAGCGCACCGAGCGAGAAAGGCATGAGGCACGGGTGGGCGAGGTGCAGCAAGAGCTCCACGCTCTCGTGACGAAGCACGAGGCGTTGGAGCTTGACTTGAAGACGTGAGAATCCGAGCTTGCCACCGCCCATGAAAGTGCAAACAGTGCCAAGGCCGAAGCATAGAAGAACCTCCAGGAGATTGATGCGATGAAGAAGATAGCGGCAGGTAAGGCATTCTATATGCAAAGAAAGCATGTGAATGTAAATTACCTGTTACTTACCCGGATCCGGAGCTCTGCAGGAGCATTCGCAAATTTGCCCCGCAGCGTGTCGGATGCCGCATAGTTTTACCAGGCCGAGGAGGGAAGCTCAACGGAGAAGCTGTTCTGGTCTCAGTATACTGGGACCGAACACCCGATGCCTGTGAGCGACCAGCTGAAGCAACTGGTCGAGCTGCACAAGGCGGCCGAACAGGCCATGAAGGGTTTTATGGTCCGGATGTGGCCTAGCGACGCCCTTCCCAATAGCTACTTCGGCCTGGTGAGGCGGCTTGTAGATGCCTGCCCATGGCTGGAAATCATCAAGCGGTCCGTCTGCATTGAAGGTGCACGTCGGGCTTTCGCCCGTGTGAAGGTGCAATGGGCCAAGCTGGACGCCGTGAAGCTTATTAAGGAAGGGCCGCCGAAGGGCAAGGAGCATCGCCACTCCGTGATGTACTATGAGGGTGACCTCAAGGGTGCTCGTCTCATAGCGGACGAGTGTACGAAAGATATAATATTCGAGTAAACTCGCTCATCTAATCCTGTATTTATGAAAACTTGTTCATATGCGCTATGCAACGCTTGTTTGAATTTAAAATATTACCTTCTGTTTGGCTGTTTATCAAATCTGAGAGATGGCTAGTCATCGGCTTCTGCCCCCACGCCACGAGTGATGGGGTGTTCGGGATAAACCTGAGCACTCTTGTTCCCATTGTTGGGTCCTTCAAGGGAGGTGCTCAGCACAACGAACAAGGCAATCGGAATATAATGCGTTATCACTCTCACTTAGCCATAGAATTCTATAATTTTAAATTTTGGTGAAGCCCCTAGTATTCGGAAGGCCGAATTCGGGGCGCGATACACGCCTTAAGCCGGACAGGGCCGACTCCTCGCTCTAAGCGGCATAAGTCTTTAGGGACTCGAAAACCTCTCGAATAGCGACCAGTCTCTCGCCTTATCATGACAGTCAGTTTTAGCTTTCTCTACTGAGGTGCTTAGCCCAGCAGAACCGGGGCACAATCGCAATAGTTCTCCCAGTGCTACCTTAGCCAATATAGCGGAATGTAAGGTACCAAAACATGGGAGCCAGGCAAACCCAACTATTGACCCAAGACATGGGAGCCAGGCAAACCCAACTATTGACCCAAGACATGATTCGGAGCTGATGCATATAATGCTATAAGTTCGGGGTCCCGCACTGTCGAAAGTGTTCGAACTTCTCATGCGGTATTATGGGGTATGCTTAAGCCCCTAGCGTATTGGCCGTACCAGAGTGTACGGGTGCTGGATATCATGAATGAACATATATATATATATATATATATATATATATATATATATATATATATATATATATATATATATAAAAGAAGAATGCAATAATAGTCTTAATGCTATGCATTTTTTATTCAAAAGGTGCGTTAAAGCAGAATGATACAAGTAGTGCGATAAGCAAAAAGTAGGATTGTTTGACATGTCCCTTCCAAGGGCAAGCTGAGGAATAATATTAAAACAAATATTTCACTCGTTATCGTAATCCACCTGGGAGTTCCATGGTGTGATGCAGCTTTCTGCCTCCTTGGATACTGCACCATGTGTTCGGCAATCGCACTGCCGGACAGGGTTTCCAGAGATTGACGTCCTGAAAGAGAAAAATAACAAAGCGGGAAGCCCCTAGTGCGGTTTAAGCCGCGACTTGGGGCATGCCGTCGTCGTGCCCCCCTCCCCGTCTGTGCCCATGGTATGTTTAATGCGTAATTAAGTACGCGTGGCACGGATTTCGCCGTTTGGCTGGGGCAGGGGTGGGGGCCGCATTTCTATGCGAGCTCGGGACGTGTCAGGCGGTCCGGTTGCCGATTACTCTGGGCGCGCTTGAAGTTGTCCGGGTCCTTAATCGCCAAACTAGTGGATTGCCTTAAGAGGCTTCTTTGCGCTTCTGCTGCGATGGCCGTAGTGTGCTCCTCGGTGCGGATAGAGAGCTCTGTGTTTCCATTGACTGTGATGACCCCCCGAGGCCCTGACATCTTGAACTTGAGATATGCATAATGCGGTACCGCATTGAATCTTGCAAATGCGGTTCGCCCGAGCAGTGCATGGTAGCCACTGCGGAATGGGACTATGTCGAAGACTAACTCTTCGCTTCGGAAGTTATCCGGAGATCCAAAGACCACTTCCAGTGTTACTGAGCATGTGCAATGGGCCTCTACGCCTGGTATGACACCTTTAAAGGTCGTTTTGGTGGGCTTGATCCTTGAGGGGTCTATACCCATTTTCCGCACTGTGTCCTGGTAAAGCAGGTTCAGGCTGCTGCCGCCGTCCATTAGGACTCGAGTGAGGTGAAATCCGTCAATGATTGGGTCTAGGACCAGTGCGGCGAATCCGCCATGATAGATGCTAGTGTGGTGGTCCCTGCGATCGAAAGTGATCGGACAGGAGGACCATGGGTTGAACTTTGGGGCGACTGGCTCCAACGCATATACGTCCCTGAGCGCACGCTTCCGCTCCCTCTTGGGGATGTGGGTTGCGTATATCATGTTCAACGTCCGGACTTGTGGGGGGAACCTCTTCTGTCCTCCGGTGTTCGGCTGCCGGGGCTCCTCCTTGTCATTGCTATGTGACCCCTTATCTTTGTTTTCGGCATTTAGCTTGCCGGCCTACTTGAACACCCAACAATCCCTGTTGGTGTGATTGGATGGCTTGTCGGGGTGCCGTGTATTTGACACGAGCGATCGAGTATACGGTCCAAACTGGACGGGCTCGGAGTGCTTCTCTTGAATGGCTTTTTCTGCTGACCGGGTTTAGAGCCTTTGAATCCGGTATTGACTGCCGTATCCTCGGTATTGTCGCTGTTAGTGCGGCGCTTATGTTTGTTGCGATGTGACCTGCCATTGCCGTCCTTGGTATCCGAAGTATCGTGGTTCTTTGATATGTTATTACTGCGAGCCAGCCAACTGTCTTCTCCCATGCAAAAGCGGGTCATGAGTGTCGTGAGGGCTGCCATAGATTTCGGCTTTTCCTGACCAAGGTGTCGGGCTAGCCACTCGTCGCGGATGTTGTGCTTGAAGGCTGCTAGGGCCTCTGCATCCGGTTAGTTGACGATTTGATTTTTCTTTGTTCGGAACCGTGTCCAAAATTGCGTGGCCGATTCCTCTGGCTGCTGAATTATGTGGCTCAAGTCATCGGCATCTGGTGGTCGCACATAAGTGCCCTGAAAGTTGTCGAGGAATGCGGCTTCCAGATCTTCCCAACAGCCAATGGACTCTGCTGGCAAGCTGTTGAGCCAATGCTGAGCTGGTCCTTTGAGTTTGAGTGGGAGGTATTTGATTGCGTGTAGGTCATCACCGCGGGCCACGTGGATGTGCATGAGGAAATCCTCGATCCATACCGCAGGATCTGTTGTGCCGTCGTATGATTCTATATTTACGGGTTTGAAACTCTCTGGGATTTGATGATCCATTACTTCGTCTGTGAAGCATAAGGGGTGTGTGGCGCCTCTGTACTGGGATATATCGCGACGCAGCTCGAATGAGTCTTGCCCGCTGTGTTCGGCCCGGCCGGACTTACTTTTACTTTATCCGGCGTGACGATTATCGTCTCGCATAGTGGCGTGCCCTCGTGATCCGTAGATTGATCTTGCATGTTTTGCTTTGTCCCCCAATACATCTCGCAGGTCTGGCGTATTTCCCCATGCCTTTTTATTTGGATGACGTCAGGGTGCGAGTTGAGCTTTCGGTTGGAATGTCTTTCTGTCGCGGCCACGAGGTGGCCGATCAGCCGCGTCATACGCCGGGGATGTAGGTTTTGGTGCTTCCTCCTCCAGTCGGGGTAGCAACCTGCATTTTGGGTAACTCTTGGAGGGGCATTCGAGTTTATACTCTTCGGCCGCCAGGACTTCAGTCCATCTGTCAGCTAGCAAATCTTGATCAGCTTGAAGCTGCTGCTGCTTTTTCTTAAGTCTATTTGCCGTGGATATAAGCCTGCGCTTGAAGCGCTCTTGTTCGACGGGATCCTCTGGCACAGCGAATTCGTCATCGCCGAGGCTTGCCTCGTCTTCGGAGGGGGCATTTAATTATCATCCTCCGCCTCTCCATTTGCCGCTCTCTCAGGAGGGCTGGCTCCTCCATCCTCCTGCTCTAAATCTTGCTGGAGGGGATTGTTGTTGTCTTCGGCACTGTCCGGAGTGCTATTATCTCCGGTGCCGGTATCACCACTTTTGCCTTGGCGGGACTTAGAGCGGTGCCGTTGACGTCGGCGCTTGGATTGCTTCTTAGAGGGGTCATCCTCTATTGTTTCGTCGCCATTGCCTTCTTTGGGTGTGTCAACCATGTATACACCATATGAGGAGGTGGTTGTCCAGTGCCCTGTGGGCAGTGGTTCCTCTTCGACTCCCGCATCGTCGTCCATACCGTCGATGTCTTCGGAGTCGAAGTCGAGCATGTCGGTTAAGTCATCAACAGTGGCTACTAAGTGGGTGGTGGGTGGGCGGCGAATTTCTTCGTCATCCGCATCCCAATCCTGCCGGACGTAGTTTGTCCAGGATCCTCCTGACAAGGAAAGATACCTTAATGAGTTTAGTATGTCGCCGAAGGGCGAGTGCTGAAAAATATCCGCGGAGGTGAACTCCATGATCGGCGCCCAATCGGATTCGATAGGAACGGGCGCAGGCGGTTCAGAGTCCATGGCCGGAGAAGGATCCGGCAGTTTGGCAACACGGCTCTCGTGAAGGGTAAGGTCGATATTCGGCTCGATCGCTGTAGAGGGTACGTCCTCTGTGACAGGGTCTACCCACCCGCCCTCGGATGGCCAAAGTGGCTCCGAATTGAGGGTCGGAGCGGCTACCAGTACGATCTCCTGAATATGGTCCGATGGTAGGGCTAAATCGTACTCATCGTGGCCATGTGGCGCACAAGGCAGGGGCCGTGTAGTCTAAGCTTCCAAACCTGACCTGGTGGCCAGGGGCATAGCTTTCGATCTACTCCAGATGGCCAAGCGAGTTGGCCCGCAGTGCGAAGCCGCCGAACACATAGATCTATCCGGGGAGAAAAGTCTCACCCTAGACTGCATCGCTATCAATGATCGTAGGAGCCATCAAGCCTAACGGCGACGACACAGAGGAACTCTCAATGAAAGCACCAATGTCGGTGTCAAAACCGGCGGATCTCGGGTAGGGGGTCCCGAACTGTGCGTCTAAGGCGGATGGTAGCAGGAGGCAGCGGACGATGTTTTACCCAGGTTCGGGCCCTATTGATGGAGGTAAGACCCTACGTCCTACTTGATTTATTCTTGATGATATGAGTATTGCAAGAGTTGATCTACCACGAGATCGGAGAGGCTGAACCCTAGAAGCTAGCCTATGGTATGATTGTATGTTGTCCTACGGACTAAAACCCTCCAGTTTATATAGACACCGAAAAGGACTATGGTTACACAAGGTCGGTTACAAAGGAGGAGATATACATATCCATATTGCCTAGCTTGCCTTCCACGCCAAGTAGAGTCCCATCCGGACACGAGACGAAGTCTTCAATCTTGTATCTTCATAGTCTAACAGTTCGGCCAAAGGATATAGTCCAGCTGTCCGGAGACCCCCTAATCCAGGACTCCCTCACTTACCCTGCCTAGACTTCATTTTATGTCGTAGGCGAGGCGTTTGGCCATCGCCTAGCGCCTAGGCATGCCTAAGAGCCTAATAGGCACTGCCTTTTCCAACAAAGGCAGATACACCTCCAGCAAAGACTCAAAAGCTCATGTTAGATGCTATGAGGTCTTGGATGTTTGGGATATTATCATTCTTGGGTGTATTACAATCATTTTATATCATTATTGGGACTAACCTATTGACATATGATACATCTCCAACGTATCTATAATTTTTTATTGTTCCATGCTATTATATTATCTGTTTTGGATGTTTAATGGGCTTTAATATGCTCTTTTATATTATTTTTGGGACTAACCTAACCAAAGGCCTAGTGCCAGTTTCTATTTTTTGTGCCTATTTTAGATTTTTGCAGAAAAGGAATACCAAACG
Source organism: Triticum dicoccoides (assembly GCF_002162155.2). Classification (NCBI taxonomy): domain Eukaryota; kingdom Viridiplantae; phylum Streptophyta; class Magnoliopsida; order Poales; family Poaceae; genus Triticum; species Triticum dicoccoides. The sequence goes on from NC_041382.1 coordinate 426,857,278, forward strand.
GAGTCCAAACGTTATGAAACCTTCGTGATGATCTTTCTTGGACTGAAAGCAATCCAGAAGACTTGGAGTCAAAGTCTGGAACTCCACGAGGAAGACAAGAGGCTGGAGGGCGTGCCCAGGGCGTAGGCGCGCCCCTACCCTCGCGGGCCCCTCGCAGCTCCACCGACGTACTTCTTTCGCCTATATATACTCTTATACCCTAGAAACATCAGGGAGAGCCACAAAACCACTTTTCCACCGCCGCAACCTTCTGTACTCGTGTGATCCCATCTTGGGGCCTTTTCTGGCTATTTGCCACGGGGGAATCGATCACGGAGGGATTCTACATCAACACCATTGCCTCTCCGAGGAAGCGTGAGTAGTTTAGCACGGACCTTCGGGTCCATAGCTATTAGCTAGATGGCTTCTTCTCTCTCTTTGATTCTCAATACAAAGTTCTCCTCGATGTTCTTGGAGATCTATTCGATGTAACACTCTTTTGCCGTGTGTTTGCCGAGATCCAATGAATTGTGCATTTATGAACAATATTATCTATGAATATTATTTGGTTCTTCTCTGAATTCTTATATGCATGATTTGATATCTTTGCAAGTCTCTTCGAATTATCGGTTTAGTTTGGCCTACTAGATTGATCTTTCTTGCAATGGGAGAAGTGCTTAGCTTTGGCTTCAATCTGTGGTGTCCGTTCCCAGTGACAGTAGGGGCAGCAAGGCACGCATTGTATTGTTGCCATCGAGGATAAAAAGATGGGGTTTATATCATATTGCTTGAGTTTATCCCTCTACATCATGTCATCTTGCTTAATGCATTACTTTGTTCTTATGAACTTAATACTCTAGATGCATGATGGATAGCGGTCGATGTGTGGAGCAATAGTAATAGATGCAGAATCGTTTCGGTCTACTTGAAACGGACGTGATGCCTATATTCATGATCATTGCCTTAGATATCTTCATAACTATGTGTTTTTCTATCAATTGCTCGGCAGTAATTTGATCACCCACCATAATACATGCTATCTTAAGAGAAGCCACTAGTGAAACCTATGGCCCCCGGGTCTCTTTCCTATTATATTACATATCTTTTATTTACATCACATCTCATTTACTATTTTGCAATCTTTACTTTCCAATCTATACAACAAAAATACCAACAATATTTACTTTACTATCTCTCTTAGATCTCACTTTTGCGAGTGAACGTGAACGGATTGACAACCCCTTTATCGCATTGGTTGCAAGGTTCTTGATTGTTTGTGCAGGTACTAGGTGACTTGTGCGTTGTCTCCTACTGGATTGATACCTTGGTTCTCAAAACTGAGGGAAATACTTACGCTACTTTGCTGCATCACCCTTTCCTCTTCAAGGGAAAACCAACGCATGCTCAAGAGGTAGCAAGAAGGATTTCTGGCGTTGTTGCCAGGGAGATCTATGCCAAGTAAAGACATACCAAGTACCCATCATAAACTCTTCTCCCTCGCATTACATTATTTTCCATTCGCCTCTCATTTTCCTCTCCCCCACTTCTAAAATGATTTTCGAAAACCTTTGCCTTTTCTTCGCCCCTCTTCCGTTCGCCTCTTTCTGCTTGCCTCTTGTGTGTCCGTTCTTAGTGCGGTTTGTTGACATCATGTCTGAAACTGGGGAGGTTATCATTGAAAAAGATAGTAGTAATGATGGGGGAAACTTTGATGCTTTTGATAATCCTCATAAAGAACCTACTATTTTACACACTAAAAAGTTCCATATTGGTAGTGGTAATATTATTGGAAAAGAAGTTATTCAAGATTTCTTTACTTGTGCCGGTGCTTGGCCCACTATGGGTGGGTCTATTCTTTATAGAACTAGTAGTCTTGCGGATGCTATATCTTTGCTCATAGTTGAACTTGAAAGACAATTCATCCACATGCATCCTTGCATACAAAGGATTTTTCTAGAACTTTCCAATATTGAGCATTCTTCTGTTAAGCGAGCCGCTACCATATTTTTAGCACATGAGTTCAGATTTATAATAAAAGAGGCCAATGAAATTTTTGCGCATTATAGGGTGGATGCTAGCCGTCCTCCCATAGAAGCAATCCTTTTTAATCAAGAAGACATAATGCATTTACGATCTTTGAATCATGTTGCTTATAATGAAAACCTTAGAAAAAAGGTTCCTACCGATGTTCTAGTTGATAGGATTTCTGAACTTAATGATAATTTTGCTATTCAAAACTATGGGTTAGGTTTTCCTCTTGAACAAAGGCTCGTGACTCTTTTTCCAAAAGAATGCTTATAATGATGAATTGGTTGTGCAATATGAGGGGCCAAAGGAGGAACCAATACCTCCTGATCATGATCTTGGGGACTTTTGTCCCATTAAATTTAGCCCTTTTGATTATGTTTGCCTGCCACAAATAAAACTTGCTGCTGAACATGGGAGTATGAGATGATTTTTTGCGATTTTCCCTATCATTATTATGGCAATACCAAGATCTATTCTTGTTTTTATGCCTAGCTAGGGGCGTTAAACGATAGCGATTGTTGGGAGGCAACCCAATTTTATTTTTGTTCTTTGCTTTTTGATCCTGTTTAGTAATAAATAATTCATCTAGCTTCTGTTTAGATGTGGATTTATGTTTCAATTAGTGTTTGTGCCAAGTAGAACCTTTGGGAAGACTTGAGTGAAGTCTTTGCGATCTTGCTGTAAAAAACAGAAACTTTTGCGCTCACGAGATTAGCTGTCATTTTTTACTGGAGAGAGATGTTAGGTTGATTTTTTTTCCAGATGATTAATAGACAAATTCCTCTCGTCCACCAATTTATTTCAGAACTTTTGGATTTGTAGAAGTATTCTAAAGTTACAGATTTCTACAGACTGTCCTGTTTTTGACAGATTCTGTTTTTCGTGTGTTGTTTGCTTATTTTGATGAATCTATGAGTAGTATCGGGGGGTATGAACCATAGAGAAGTTGGAATACAGTAGGTTTAACACCAATATAAATGAAGAATGGGTTCATTATAGTAACTTAAAGTGGTGGTTTATTTTCTTATACTAACGGAGCTCATGAGATTTTCTGTTGAAGTTTTGTGTTGTGAAGTTTTGAAGTTTTGGGGTAAAGATTTGATGGATTTTGGAATAAGGAGTGGCAAGAGCCTAAGCTTGGGCATGCCCCGGAAGGCATCCCCTCTTTCGTCTTCGTCTATTGGTAACTTCACTTGAGGCTATATTTTTATTCAGCACATGATATGTGTTTTTCTTGGAGCGTCTTGTATGATTTGATTATTTGCTTTTTAGTTTACCACAATCATCCTTGCTGTACACACCTTTTGGGAGAGACACGCATGAATCGGAACTTATTTGAATACTCTATGTGCTTCACTTATATCTTTTGAGCTAGATAATTTTGCTCTAGTGCTTCACTTATATCTTTTTAGAGCACGGTGGTGATTTTATTTTATAGAAATTATTGATCTCTCATGCTTCACTTATATTATTTTGAGAGTCTTTTAGAATAGCATGGTAATTTGCTTAGGCTATGAAACTAGTCCTAATATGATGGGCATCCAAGATGGGTATAATAAAAACTTTCACATAAAGTGCGTTGAATACTATGAGAAGTTTGATGCTTGATGATTGTTTTGAGATATGTGGATGGTGATATTAGAGTCATGCTAGTAGAGTAATTGTGAATTAGAGAAATACTTGTGTTGAGGTTTGCAAGTCCCGTAGCATGCACGTATGGCAACCGTTGTGTAACAGATTTGAAGCATGAGGTGTTTCTTTGATTGTCTTCCTTATGTGTAGAGGTCGGGATTGCACGATGGTTAACTCCTACCAATCCTTCCCCTAGGAGCATGCGCATAGTGCTTGGTTTTGATGACTTGTAGATTTTTGCAATAAGTATGTGAGTTCTTTATGACCAATGTTTAGTCCATGGATTATACACACTCTCACCCTTCCACAGTAGCTAGCCTACACTACAAAAAAATACACTTCCGTGATGATACGTGTTTGTCACAGTAGGTCACGTTTTCTGTCATGCATGTACATCCATGACAAATTTATGACAGAATCAAGATAGTCATACCTGTGATGTCGTAGAAGTATTACATGACATTACCAAAATTATCATCACGAAAGTGTCCACTTCCATGACGATAAATCGCGCGTCACATAAGTACTTTCGTCAAGGGTGACCGACACGTGGCATCCACAGTAACGGAACATCGTTAAGATATCGGGTCCGGTTTTGGATCCGATAACCCGTTAACAGCCCCGGCCAATGGGGATTTTCCACGTGTAAAATCATCATTGGCTGGAGGAAACATGTGTCGGCTTACCGTTGGGACAGATGTCATCCACTCGTTGGACCCAAAGCGCCTTTGATACGTCGACACATGGCAAGGCCCAACAGAGGCCCATTCATGTGAAAAGGCCGGCCCGTTTGACTTGGTCAAAAGGTGGCGGGCCAGCCCACAGCAAGGCTGTTAACGGCATGTTCGCATATAGCCCATTTACAGCCTGCTATCCCAGGGCCCGTTTACGGCCTATCCAAATTAGGCCCAGTAGCTTCATCTGGGCCGTCCAATATAATTCCAGCCCGTTTTAACTTCCGGCCCGTGTATGGCCCATGACGTCTTTTGGCCCATATGAGGCTCTTAGTAACCCTCGGCCCATTAATGGCCCGTGGTAAAACTGGTCCGTAATGAACAGTGTATCACTTTATACACATTAACGACCCATTATTCCGTTGGGCCGTTTCCAGCCCATGTTATCTTTCGGCCTTCTCAAGGCCCATTTATTCTGGGGCTCATTTCCAGCATTCGTTTACTTTCGGCCCGTTACTGTCATTTTCTGCTTGTGGGCAAAATACAGCCTGTGGTTACAGTCGGCCCTTTTGTGGCCCGTTAATACATTGGGCCGTTTTCATAGCGTCATCAAATACGGCCTATTAACGACGACCCATTATGGTCGGCCCATGAATGGACGTTTTCAACTCTAGCCCATTTACAACCATAATGTGGTCTGTTATTGGCTCATGTTTGGCCAACCGATCATACGGCCGGTAGAAGGCCCATTGTGTCTACGCCCCGTAGAAGGCCCATTGTTTCTACGGCCCTTAGAAGGCCCATTGTTTCTACGACCCGTAGGAGGCCCATGTTAACTATAGTAAATATGTAGCCCATTGTTAATGTGGCCTAGTTTAAAAAATAGGTTATTGCGGCCACTAGCAAACCACGGAAAAAGAGCTGCACTGACTACAAGAAAACAAATAAATAAGACAACGGAAATAAATAAGCAAGCAACTTACGCTAGGCTATCATGGCTATTACACATATTACAACCACTGGGCATCAAAGTTCGCCACAAGTGCAAATACAGGGAACAAAGCAGCATATAAACGCTACAGCAAAACAAGTCTAGAACTGAAACCACTTCAGAAGAGCTCAAGAAACAATATCCTGGGTACCCATAATGCTGGCAAGATGCTTAGCCAGCTTATTAACTTTCTCTTGTTTGGCGCTTAAATCCTCCAGCACTTGCTATTGCACCAGAAAGTACGCATCTGAATTTTGCAGGGACTTCCTCAGTCCTTCAGCTTCCTGTCACATAACATCTGATCAATGTCTTTCAACTTGAAGTTGAGACTCAAGAAGCCGAACTGATTTAGGCAGTGAGTTCGAAGAGCTGGTGCCAGTAGTAGTAGCCAGTAACTCGAACACTACATCAAGACAGGACTTTGGGTTGTCTCAGTGTCTTCAATATAGTTTTTATCAGCTTTCTTGGAGACCAACAGGGATGTCTCACAACTTGAACCTTATCTACATTACTTCCTTTACCATTGCATAACGGGGGTACTCTTCTCCAATATTTTATCCGCGTTCTAAAAGAGAAACAAACAAACACATCACAGGTTTACAATGTAGTATATGAAACTCATTTTGGTAAACCAGTTCAATAGTAAGGTGGACAGGATAACAATATGAAACAAACATATATCTATGTAGTATGGTCACTGTATGGTCTATATCATTCTAGTTTATGTTGCCAAATCAAGATAGATACAGTTCGAATCATATCTATTTAAGACAAAGCAGCATAGACAGAATATAAGTGTGGGAAACTACACAGCAATAACAACACTTGTAATGTGCATGGCATGAGAACATAACTGTTTATTTAATTGAAACTAAAATCAACATAGAGCAAGTTACAACAGCAAACACGTTAAAGAAACAGGTTTAAAACATACCTGTTGCGCCATTGGAGTTTTGATAGCATCCTTGAAATTTGAAATTAGTTGGTATGAGTAAATACAGTGATGCAAGAGAAAAGTAGTATGAACCATAGCTACGAAACCTGACCTGAAAACAATTCTTCCTTTGCTTTAAGCATTGACTTGGGGTTCGGAGTGGTGGTCCTCGTGCTTTGGACACTGCAGTTGCCTTACTAACTGCTCGTGTTTGGGTGCTCTGTGGTGGAGACGCTGCTGTGTCAATGGGAACTGGGTTACTATCTGCTGGGGTTGGGGTTAGAAGGGGTGTAGCTGGCTCTCTGTCCAACTGGGTAGGGGTACAATCTGCGTGAGTCTGGGTTACATGTGGTGGGGCTGGTTCTTGGGCAAGTACAACCGTGGTTCTATCTCCATCGACAGGTAGCACGATCTTTTCTGAAGACCGTGTTTTTACTCCCAAAAATACTGCCATCACCCCCTCTAATTGAAATGGATGATAAATAAGAAAAGTAATTGAATGTATAGACATTGTAAGATAGACAGGTGCAATGGATAGTAGGGAAGAAAATAGGGCATGAAATAATTCACATTTATGTTGTCTAACCAAACAGAATAGCAGGACATAATTTCAAATATATGATGGCTAATTAAACAGGATAGCATGACACAATTTCACATGTCTGATGGCTAACTAAACAAGATAGAATGACATACTTCAAAATATGATGACTATGTAAACAGGATGACATGATATAACTATACGATGTGTCTATTAAAGTGGTTGGCTTGCCATAAATCACAAACATGCCGTCGGTGGAAATATGATGGCATGATATAATTCACGGATAGAATGAAATAATTCAAAATATGATGACTATGTGAACATGATGAGATGATATAACTATATTATGTCTTTAGAAAATGGGTTGGCATGCCATAATTCAGATACATGCTATCTATGTAAACATCATGGCATGATATAATTTATGATTTATATACTAAGGAAGTGAGCAGAGGGCAATCGCATATATGATGTGTCAACTAAGGAGATGGCATTCAATATCATGTATATGATGTAAAAACTAAGCATTGCAATACAACATATGCATGATATGAGCAATATAACCCTGCCAAGTTTGAGCATACACCTCAGGGGTATAATAGGACTGGTCATCTGCCTCTGAATCCTCCTCTGAAGAGCTATCTGTAACCAGCAACATATCTGCTTCACTAGGTAGCATTGTCTGCTCCAAAGACCTTGTTTTCACTCCAGACTTCTCCATCACCAATTCAAATGGCTCATGCACAGGAAGAGCAGTTGAATATACAAACATTGTCGACAAAAGCAATGAGAAATACAAAAAGGGATGACATGACATAATTCACATATATGACGCTTGGCTAAATAGCATGGCATTGCATAATTCACATATATAATGCCTTGCAACAAGATAGCATTGCATAATTCACATATATAATGGCCCTGTTTGTTTCGAATCTGGGACCAGATTTATCTTTGCCAGTGAAGCTGAATCTGAAATCTGAAACAAACAGCTATTTGAAATCAGCTTTGCCAGTGAAGCTGAATCTAGATTTGAGCCATTTTTAGTGCAATTTCCTGAAGCACCTCAAAGTGTACTTCGGTGGCAAAGCTGATTCCCGGAATCAGCTTCGGCACTGAAGCGAATCCATGGGTGATTAAAATCCAAACGAAGCTAAAACAATCAGGGCCAATGTCTTGCAAAAAGATGGCATTGCATAATTCACATATATGGTAATTAGACACTAAACAGGTGGCATTCACACAAATCATGTCTAAACTAAGCAAATGACACAACAATGCAAGATACCATACACATGATATGAGCAACATAACCCTGCCAAGTTAGAGCATGCACCTTGGGGGGGAATAGGACTGGTCATCTGTCTCTGAATCCTCCTCTGAGGAGCTATCTGTAACCAGCAAGACATGCGCTTCATCAGATAGCATTGTCTGCTCTGAATACCTTGTTTCCACTCCAGATTTTTACATGACCGTGCCGAATGGCTGATGCACAGGAAGAGTAATTGAATGTACTAAAATTGTTGAGAAATTTAACTCCAAATAAAAAAAATGATTGTCAGTGTCAAAACCGGCGGATCTCGGGTAGGGGGTCCCGAACTGTGCGTCTAAGGCGGATGGTAACATGAGGCAGGGGACACGATGTTTTACCCAGGTTCAGGACCTCTTGATGGAGGTAAAACCCTACGTCCTGCTTGATTTATTCTTGATGATGTGAGTATTACAAGAGTTGATCTACCACGAGATCGGAGAGGCTAAACCCTAGAAGCTAGCCTATGGCATGATTGTATGTTGTCCTACGGACTAAAACCCTCCGGTTTATATAGACACCGGAGGGGGCTAGGGTTACACAACATCGGTTACAAAGGAGGAGATATCCATATCCGTACTGCCTAGCTTGCCTTCCACGCCAAGTAGAGTCCCATCTGGACACGAGACGAAGTCTTCAAGTTTGTATCTTCATAGTCCAATAGTCTGGCCAAAGGATATAGTCCGGCTTTCCGGAGACACCCTAATCCAGGACTCCCATAGTAGCCCCTGAACTAGGATTCAATGACGATGAGTTCAGTGCGCGGTATTGTTTTCTGCATTGCAAGGCGGGTTCCTCCTCCGGATACACCACAGAAGAGTTTGAATAAAAGGATAGTGTTTGAACCTGCAAAATAAATTCCACATACCACCGTAGAGAGAATAATATTTCCACAAATCTAATCTGCTGACACGTTTTGGCAACATGACATCATGCCATGGCTCGGTGATTATTCGACCGTTTTTCTTTAACTAGCCCCGCACATAACGCGAGGCAGTTTCCTGACACGTCTTGTCAAAGCAGAGATCGTGTCCCCCTTATTACGGGATTCTCATCAATACGGGTGTGGGTAACCCAACCGCGCTATCAATTACGGCGCTTGGAGGATAAGCGAGTTTTACCAGGCTAGTGGGGGGCGCATAGTTTCGACCGCCCTTATAAAGGGATAAGGTTTATCCTTTTTCTACCCACGCCTTCTTCCTCCTTGCTCATGCATTCTCGTACACTCGAGCTCCAACGCCCAAGTCCTCATCCTTCTCCTCAACCTTCTCCAAACATGTCCGGGGCGGGAGGCAAGTGGATGGATTCCTCCGTCACGAAGGGACACATCAAAAAGCTGCGCGGAGACGGATACTTATCCGCGAATATCACGCATAGGCTGCCCGCTGCGGGGCAGATCGTCCCCACCCCGGAACATCATGAGAGGGTAGTCTTCCTCCACCACTTCCTCCATGGACTGGGGTTTACCCTCCATCCATTCGTCCGTGGTCTCATGTTCTACTATGGGCTGGACTTTCATGATTTGGCCCCGAACTTCATCCTCAAAATTTCGGCATTCATCGTCGTGTGCGAGGCTTTCCTCCGCATTCGGCCCCACTTCGGCATGTGGCTGAAGACCTTCAATATCAAGCCGAAGGTGGTGGAAGGCCAACAAGCGGAATGCGGTGGAGCCATGGTGGGCAAGATGCCCAATGTTATATGGCTCGAAGGCTCCTTCATGGAGACCATAAAGGGATGGCAATCGGCATGGTTCTACATCACCGAGCCGCGCGACACCAACTGGGTGGTGGCCCCCGAGTTTTGATCCGGAATCCTCACGCGGTTCACCTCCTGGAAAGAGAAGGGCCTGTCCTGGGTTCATCGGTGGAGCTGGACGGACTCCAGAAATGTATCCAGAATATGGCAAGCAAGAAGCGCAAGCTTGTCAACATAGTCCAGGTCATGATCTTCCGCCGGATCCTCCCGTGTCAACAACGGGATTTTAACTTATGGGAGTTCGACCCGGCCCGACACCAGACTCTGAGCGAGCTCTTTGAAACGATGCACAAGGACGTCTAGAGGGTGCTGTTCAAAGGCGCCGAGGTCCCTCCTTCTCTTACCGAGGACCGCGGGCTAAGTGCGAAGCACCTAGCGCATTCGATGAGTTCTATTCATCCGGTAGGATATTTATTTCCCCTAGCTTAACCATGTGCGGGGTCTGAGCTCCATGCCTTTGACAAGACTGGGTGGAGACGTCGGGGCAGATTAACTGTCCGGCCCCTCTGCCCGAAGATACCGCGGACGCTCTCCTGACGGAGATGCTGACTCTGGCTCCTTACAAGGTGCTGGAGAAGACCAAGAAGGCCAAGGGAACTCGAAAGTGTTCCCGGCGCCAGGTGGTATCGGACTCATCGTCTGATAACTCCGCGGCGCACTCCTCCCCCGAAGTCAAGGAGGAAGATGAAGATGCTCCCCCCTCAGTCGGGGGAGACAAGAAAAGGAAGGCTGCCCCGACCGGGCGGGGGTGGGCGAAGGGTGCAAGAAGGGGAGGACCCTCCTTCCGGACTACTCCACCACCGCCGCCGAAGGGGAAGACGAGTGGCTGATCAGGGCCAAGCCCCTGGCTAAATCGTAAGTATTTGGATACCAGAGTAACTCATAGCATACCTTTGTCGCACTGCTTTCCCTAACGCCGAATATGATTATGCAGACCACCCCAAGCCCGTATTGACGTATCTTCGTCGGGCGGCTCCTTGGACTCGTCGGATATGGATAGCGATCCACTTTCGACCGCCACCTCCCCTTGCCCTACGGACAATGCCGAGGTATTGTCTCAAGAGGCACCGGGTCGAGGGGAGACAATCCCGGAGGAGCCTCAAGGCGACCTTCTGGACTCCAGGAGTAGAGGGGGTAAAGCTCCCGAGGGCTCCGAGTTCGGCCTTCAGCCGAACACCACACCGGAACCTCCAGTGGTTCCGGACTTAGGCAGGTGGCCTCCTTCCAAAAGGGGCAAGACGCCTGTGCCGGTGACCTCTGTCCATCTAGTGGCACCGGACAATCTGCTGGGAGCACTTCACAGCGCTTCCATCGACGAATAGCACCACACTATTATGAGTGCGGTGATCCAGAAGGTTCAGTCCGCCAAGAGCGGACTAACTAAAGCCTGTGTCAGCCTTCTAACAGGCTTTGAGGTAAGTATTTGAAATATAGGAAAAATATTACCGCACAGACAGTAGCCCTGATGCTCTGTTTGGTGTTCAAAAAGAAAAGCCGAATAGAGGATCAACTAATATCTGCAGGAGTCTAATATAAGTATGTCTATATGCGTATGCAGGCTTCACTACTGGCCTCTGCCGCACTGACTGTGGAGGTCGCCGTACTGAAGCAGGACCTTGAAGGGTCCAAGAAAGAGCTCGGCCTTGCCAAGAGGCAGCTCGAGGAGAACAAAGGTAAGTGATGCCTAGTCTGTAGATATGTATATATAAAAGGGATGCGATTGCAAAATGACAGGATCATCTTTAATCTGCCAGGGGCCACAATCGAAGTGGCAACCCTGAAGCAAGCACTATCCGAGGCCGAAAACAAAGCGGCCCAGGAGTGCACCGAGCAGGAAAAACAAGAGGCACGGGTGGGCGAGGTGCAGCAAGAGCTCCACGCTCTCGTGACGAAGCACGAGGCGTTGGAGCTTGACTTGAAGACGCGAGAGTCCGAGCTTGACGCGGCCCTTGAGAGTGCAAAGAGTGCCAATGCTGAATCCCAAAAGCTCTCCAGACGATTGATGCGATGAAGAAGATAGCGGCGGGTAAGGCATTCTATATGCAAAGAAAGCATGTGAAAGTAAATTACTTGTTACTTACCCGAATCTGGAGCTCTCCAGGAGCATTCGCAGATTTGCCCCGCAGCGTGTCGGATGCCGCACAGTTTTACCAGGCCGAGGAGGGAAGCTCAACGGAGAAGTTGTTCTGGTCTCAGTATACTGAGACCAGACACGCGATGCCTCTGAGCGACCAGCTGAAGCAACTGGTCGAGCTGCACAAGGCGGCCTAACATGCCATGAAGGGCTTTATAGTCCGAATGTTGCCTGGTGACGCCCTTCCCAATAGCTACTTCGGCCTGGTGAGGCGGCTTGTGGATGCGTGCCCACGGCTGGAAGTCATCAAGCGGTCCATCTGCATCGAAGGTGCACGCCGGGCTTTTGCCCGTGCGAAGGTGCACTGGGCCAAGATGGATGCCGTGAAGCTGGTGAAGGAAGGGCCGCCGCAGGGCAAGGAGCATCGCCACCCCGAGATGTACTATGAGGGTGTCCTGAAGGGTGCCCGTCTTGTAGCGGACGAGTGTGCGAAAGATGTAATATTTTAGTAAACTTGCCCGTGTAATCCTGTATTATGAAAACTTGTTCATATGCGCTATGCAACGCTTGTTTGAATTTAAAATGTTGCCTTCTGTTCGGCTGTTTATCAAATCCGAGAGATGGCTAGTCGTCGGCTTCTTCCCCCACGCCACGAGTGTTGGGGTGTCCGAGATAAACCTAAGCACTCTTGTTCCCATTGTTGGGTCCTTCGAGGGAGGTGCTCAGCACAACGAACAAGGCAATCGGACTATAATGCGTTATCACTCTCACTTAGCCATAGAATTATATAATTTTAAATTTCTGCGATGCCCCTATGAGGGAGTCCTGGATTAGGGGGTCTCCGGAAAGCCGGACTATATCCTTTGGCCGGACTGTTGGACTATGAAGATACAAGATTGAAGACTTTGTCTCGTGTCCGGGTGGAACTCTACTTGGCGTGGAAGGCAAGCTAGGCAGTACGGATATGGATATCTCCTCCTTTGTAACCGACCTTGTGTAACCCTAGCCCCCTCCAGTGTCTATATAAAGCGGAGGGTTTTAGTCCGTAGGACAACATACAATCATACCATAGGCTAGCTTCTTGGGTTTAGCCTCTCCGATCTCGTGGTAGATCAACTCTTTTAATACTCATATCATCAAGAATAAATCAAGCAGGACATAGGGTTTTACCTCCATCAAGAGGGCCCGAACCTGGGTAAAGCATCGTGTCCCCTGCCTCCTATTACCATCCGCCTTAGACGCACAGTTCGGGACCCCCTACCCGAGATCCGCCGGTTTTGACACCGACATTGGTGATTTCATTGAGAGTTCCTCTCTGTCATCGCCGTTAGGCTTGATGGCTCCTACTATCATTGATAGCGATGCAGTCCACGGTGAGACTTTTCTCCCCGGACAGATCTTTGTGTTCGGCGGCTTCGCACTGCGGGCCAACTCGCTTGGCCATCTGGAGCAGATCGAAAGTGACGCCCCTGGCCACCAGGTCAGGTTTGGAAGCTTAAATTACACGGCCGATATCCGCAGAGACTTGATCTTCGACGGATTCGAGCCCCTGCCTTGTGCGCTACGCGGTCACGATGAGTACGATTTAGCTCTTCCATCGGACTGTATTCAGCAGATCGCACAGGCGGCCGCTCCAAGCCTCAATTCAGAGCCAGTTGCGCCATCCATGGACGGGTGGATAGACCCCGTCACGGAGGCCGTATCCTCAGCGGAGATCGAGCCGAATATCGATCTTACCCTTCACGAGAGCCGTGCTGCCAAACTGACGGATCCTTCTCCGGCCATGGACTCCGAACCGCCTGCGCCCGTTCCTATCGAATCCGATTGGGCGCCGATCATGGACTTTACCTCCGCGGATATTTTTCATCACTCGCCCTTCGGCGACATACTGAAGTCATTAAGGTCTCTCTCCTTGTCAGGAGGATCCTGATCGAACTATGTCCAGCAGGATTGGGATGCGGATGACGAAGAAATTCGCCGCCCACCCACCACCCACTTAGTAGCCACTGTCGACGACTTAACCGACATGCTCAACTTCGACTCAGAAGACATCGACGGTATGGAAAACGATGCCGGAGACGAAGAGGAACCACTGCCCATAGGGCACTGGACAGCCACCTCATCATTCGACATATACATGGTGGACACGCCCAAAGAAGGCAATAGCGACGAGACAACGGAGGATGACCCCTCCAAGAAGCAACCCAAGCGCCGGCGTCAGCGGCGCCGCTCTAAGTCCCGCCAAGGCAAAAGCGGTGATACCGGACAGGAGAGAATAGCACTCCGGACAGTGCCGAAGACGGCAACAATCCCCTCAAGTAAGATTTACGGCAGGAGGATGGAGAAGCCAGCCCTCTAGAGAGAGCGGCAGATGGAGAGGCGGAGGATGATAATTACATGCCTCCCTCCAAAGACGAGGCTAGCCTCGATGATGACGAATTTGTCATGCCTGAGGATCCCGTCGAACAAGAGCGCTTCAAGCGCCAGCTTATGGCCACGGCAAATAGCCTTAAGAGAAAGCAGCAGCATCTTCAAGCTGATCAAGATTTGCTAGCTGACAGATGGACTGAAGTCCTGGCGGCCGAGGAATACAAACTCGAACGCCCCTCCAAGAGTTACCCAGAGTGCAGGTTGCTACCCCAACTCGAGGAGGAAGCACCAAAACCTACATCCCCGGTGTATGACGCGGCTGATCGGCCACCTCGTGGCCGCGACAGAGAGACATTCTAGCCAAAAGCTCAGCCCGCACCCCGACGCCATTCAAATAAAAAGGCATGGGGAAATACACCAGACCTGCGAGATGTATTGGAGGACAAAGCAAAACATGCAAGATCGATCTACGGATCACGAGGGCGCGCCACTATGCGAAACGACAATCGTCACACCAGATACAGTAAAAGTAAGTCCGTCCGGGCCGAACACAGCGGGCAAGACTCATTCGAGCTGCATCGCGACATAGCCCAGTATAGAGGCGCCGCACACCCCTTATGCTTCACAGGCGAAGTAATGGATCATACAAATCTCAGAGGGTTTCAAACCCGTAAATATAGAATCATATGACGGCACAACAGATCCTGCGGTATGGATCGAGGATTTCCTCCTGCACATCCACATGGCCCGCGGTGATGACCTACACGCCATCAAATACTTCCCACTCAATTCAGAGTCCATTGGCTGTTGGGAAGATCTGGAAGCCGCATTCCTTGACAACTTTCAGGGCACTTATGTGCGACCACCAGATGCCGATGATCGGCCAGGCAATTCTGGACATGGTTCCTAACAAAGAAAAATCAAGTCGTCGACTATCCGGATGCTGAGGCCCTAGCAGCTTTCAAGCACAACATCCACGACGAATGGCTCGCCCGGCACCTTGGCCAGGAAAAGCCGAAATCTATGGTAGCCCTCACGACACACATGACCCGCTTCTGTGCGGGAGAGGACAGCTGGTTGTCTCTCAGCAATAACATATCAAAGAACCATGGTACTTCGGATACCAAGGACGGCAACGGAAGGTCACATCTCAACAAACATAAGCGCCGCATTAACAGCGACAATATTGAGGATACAACAGTCAATGCCGGATTCAAAGGCTCTAAACCCAGTCAGTGGAAAAAGCCATTCAAAAGAAGCACTTCGGGCCCGTCCAGTTTGGACCATATATTCGATCGCTCATGCCAAATACATGGCACCCCCGACAAGCCAGCCAACCACACCAACAGGGATTGTTGGTTGTTCAAGCAGTCCGGCAAGATAAATGCCAAAAACAAAGATAAGGGGTCACATAGCGATGACGAGGAGGAGCCCCGGCAGCCGAAAACCGGAGGACAGAAGAGGTTCCCCCCACAAGTGCGGACGGTGAACATGATATACGCAACCCACATCCCCAAGAGGGAGCGGAAGCGTGCGCTCAGGGACGTATATGCGTTGGAGCCAGTCGCCCCAAAGTTCAACCCATGGTTTTCCTGCCCGATCACCTTCGACCACAGGGACCACCCCACTAGCATCCGTCATGGCGGATTCGCCACATTGGTCTTAGACCCAATCATTGACGGATTTCACCTCACTCGAGTCCTTATGGATGGCGGCAACAGCCTGAACCTGCTTTATCAAGACACATTGCGCAAAATGGGTATAGACCCCTCAAGGATCAAGCCCACTAAAACGACCTTTAAAGGCGTCGTACCAGGTGTAGAGGCTCATTGCACAGGCTCAGTCACACTGAAAGTGGTCTTCGGATCCCCGGATAACTTCCGAAGCGAAGAGTTAATCTTCGACATAGTCCCGTTTCGTAGTGGCTACCATGCCTTGGTCGGGCGAACCACATTCACGAGATTCAATGCGGTACCGCATTATGCATATCTCAAGCTCAAGATGCCAGGACCTCGGGGGGTCATAACAGTCAATGGAAACACAAAGCACTCTCTCTGCACGGAGGAGCACACTACGGCCCTCGCTACAGAGGCGCAAAGTAGCCTCTTAAGGCAATCCACTAGTTCGGCGATTAAGGACCCGGACACCTTCAAGCGCGCCCGGAGTAATCGGCAACAGGACAGCCTGGCATGTTCCGAGCTCGCATAGCAATGCGGCCCCCACCCCGGTCCCAGCCAAACGGCGAAATCCATCCCACGCGTACATAATTACGCATTAAAAATACCATGGGCACAGGCGGGGAGGGGGCACTACTGCGGCACGCTCCAAGTCACGGCTTAAACTGCACTAGGGGCTTCCTGCTTTGTTATTTTTCTCTTTCAGGACTTTAATCTCTGGACACCCTGTCCGGCAGCATGATTGCCGAACACATGATGCAGCAACCAAGGAGGCAGAAAGCTACGTCACACCATGGAACTCCCAGGTGGATTACAATAACGAGTGAAATATTTGCTTTAATACTATTCCTTAGCTTGCCCTTCGAAGGGACATGTCAAACAGTCCTACTTTTTGCTTATCACACTACTTGTATCATTCTGCTTTAACGCACCTTTTTGAATAAAAAATGCATAGCATTAAGACTATTATTGCATTCTTCCTTTATATATATATATATATATATATATATATATATATATATATATATATATATATATATATATATATATATATATATATATATGTTCATTCATGACATCTAGCACCCGTACACTCTGGTACAGCCAATACGCTAGGGGCTTAAGCATATCCCATAATACGGCGTGAGAAGTCCGAACACTTTTGACCGTGCGGCACCCGAACTTATAGCATTATATGCATCAGCTCTGAATCATGTCTTGGGTCAATAGTTGGGTTTGCCCGGCTCCCATGTTTTGGTACCTTATGTTCCGCTATATCGGCTAAGGTAGCACTAGGAGAACTACTACGATTGTGCCCCGGCTCTGCTGGGCTAAGCACCTCGGTAGAGAAACCTAAAACTGACTGTCATGATAAGGTGAGAGACTGGTCACTGTTCGAGAGGTTTCAAGTCCCTAAAGACTTATGCCGCTTAGAGCGAGGAGTCGGCCCTGTCCGGCTTAAGGCGTGTATCGCGCCCCAAATTCGGCCTTCCGAATACTAGGGGCTTCGCCGAAATTTAAAATTATAGAATTCTATGGCTAAGTGAGAGTGATAACGCATTATAGTCCGATTGCCTTGTTCGTTGTGCTGAGCACCTCCCTCAAAGGACCCAACAATGGGAACAAGAGTGCTCAGGTTTATCCCGAACACCCCAGCACTCGTGGCGTGGGGGCAGAAGCCGACTGCCATCTCTCAGATTTGATAAACAGCCGAACATAAGGCAATATTTTAAATTCAAACAAGCGTTGCATGGCGAAAATGAACAAGTTATCATAATACAGGATTACACGAGCAAATTTACTCAAATATTACATCTTTCACACACTCATCCGCTACAAGACGGGCACCCTTCAGGACACCCTCATAACACATCTCGGGGTGGCGATGCTCCTTGCCCTGCGGCGGCCCTTCCTTCACCAGCTCCACGGCGTCCATCTTGGCCCAGTGCACCTTCGATGCAGATGGACCGCTTGGTAACTTCCAGCCGTGGGCAGGCATCCACAAGCCGCCTCACCAGGCCGAAGTAGCTGTTGGGAAGGGCGTCACCAGGCCACATCCGGACTATAAAGCCCTTCATGGCCTGTTCGGCCGCCTTGTGCAGCTCGGCCAGTTGCTTCAGCTGGTCGCTCAGAGGCATCGGGTGTTTGGTCTCAGTATACTGAGACTAGAACAGCTTCTCCGTTGAGCTTCCCTCCTAGGCCTGGTAAAACTGTGCGGCATCCGACACGCTGCGGGGCAAATCTGCAAATGCTCCTGGAGAGCTCTGGATTCGGGTAAGTAACAAGTAATTTACTTTCACATGCTTGCTTTGCATATAGAATGCCTTACCCGCCGCTATCTTCTTCATCGCATTAATCTCCTAGAGAGCCTTTTGGGCTTCAGCCTTGGCACTCTTTGCACTCTCAAGGGCCGCGGCAAGCTTGGACTCTCGCGTCTTCAAGTCAAGCTCCAACGCCTTGTGCTTCGTCACGAGAGCGTGGAGCTCTTGCTGCACCTCGCCCACCCGTGCCTCTTGTTTTTCCCGCTCGGTGCACTCCTGGGCCGCTTTGTTTTCGGCCTTGGATAGAGCTTGCTTCAGGGTCGCCACCTCGGTCGTGGCCCCTGGCAAATTTACGATGATCCTTTCATTTTGCAATCGCATTCTTTTTATATATATCCATAGACTAGGTACTACTTACCTTTCTTCTCCTCGAGCTGCCTCTTGGCTAGGCCGAGCTCTTCCTTGGACCCTTCAAGGTCCTGCTTCAGTGCAGCGACCTCCACAGTCAGTGCGGCAGAGGCCAGCAGCGAAGCCTGCATACGCATATAGACATACTTATATTAGACTCCTGCGATATTGTTTGATCCTCTGTTTGGCTTTTCTTTGTGACCACCGAACAGAACATCAGGGGCTACTGTCTATGCTGTAATATTTTCCCTATATTTCAAATATTTACCTCAAAGCCTATTAGAAGGCTGGCACAGGCTTCAGTTAGTCCGCTCTTGGCGGACTGAACCTTCTGGATCACCGCACTCATAATAGTGTGGTGCTCTTCGTCGATGGAAGCGCTGCGAAGCACTCCCTACAGATTGTCTGGTGCCCCTGGATGGGCAGAGGTTACCGACACAGGCTTCTTGCCCCTCTTGGAAGGAGGCCGCCTGCCCGAGTCCGGAACCGCTAGAGGTTCCGGTGCGGTGTTTGGCCGAGGGCCAAACTCAGAGCCCTCGGGAGCCTTACTCCCTCTGCTCCTGGAGTCTGGAAGGTCGCCTTGAGGCACCTCTGGGATTGTCTCCCCTCGACCCGGTGCCTCTTGAGACAATACCTCGGCATTGTCCGTAGGGAAAGGGGAGTGGTGGTTGGAAGTGGATTACTATCCATATCCGACGAGTCCAAGGAGCCGCCCGACGAAGATACGTCGATACGGGCTTGGGGCGGTCTGCATAATCATATTCGGCGTTAGGACAAGCAATGCGACAAAGGTATGCTATGAGTTACTCTACTATCCGAATACTTACGACTTCGCCAGGGGCTTGGCCCTGAGCAGCCACTCGTCTTCGCCTTCGGCGGCGGTGGTGGAGTAGTCCGGAAGGAGGGTCCTCCCCTTCTTGGACCCTTCAGCCCCCTGGTCGGGGCGGCCATCCTTTTCTTGTCTCCCCCGACTGAAGGGGAGCATCCTCATCTTCCTCCTAGTCTCCGGGGGAGGAGTGCATCATGGAGTTATCGGATGATGAGTCTGATAACACCTGGCGTCGGGAACTCTTTCCGGTTACCTTGGCCTTCTTGGTCTTCTCCAGCACCTTGTAAGGAGCTGGCGTTAGCATCTCTGTCAGGAGAGCGTCCGCAGTGTCTTCGGGCAGAGGGGCCGGATAGTTAATCTGCCCCGACGTCTCCACCCAGTCCTGTCAAAGGCATGGAGCTCAGATCCCGCACATGGTTAAGCTAGGGGAAATAAATATCCTAGCGGATGTATAGAACTCACCGAATGCGCTAGGCGCTTCGCGCTTAGCCCGCGGTCCTCAGTGAGAGAGGGAGGGACCTCGGCACCCTTGAACAGCACCCTTCAGACGTCCTTGTGCGTCATGTCGAAGAGCTCGCTCAGAGTCTGGTGCTGGGCCAGGTCAAACTCCCACAAGTTGAAATCCCGTTGTTAACACGGGAGGATCAGGTGGATGAGCATGACCTGGACTATGTTGACAAGCTTAAGCTTCTTGCTTGCCATATTCCGGTACATTTCTGGAGTCCGTCCAGCTCCACCGATTAACCCCAAGATAGGCCCTTCTCTTTCCAGGAGGTGAGCCGCGTGGGGATTCCGGATCGAAACTCGAGGGCCGCCACCCAGTTGGTGTCGCGCGGCTCGGTCATGTAGAACCACGCCCATTGCCACCCCTTTATGGTCTCCACGAAGGAGCCTTCAAGCCATATAACATTGGGCATCTTGCCCACCATGGCTCCGCCGCATTCTGCTTGTTGGCCTCCCACCACCTTCGGCTTGATATTGAAGGTCTTCAGCCACAGGCCGAAGTGGGGCCGGATGCAGAGGAAAGCCTCACACACGATGATGAACGCCGAAATGTTGAGGATGAAGTTCGGGGCCAGATCATGGAAGTCCAGCCCATAGTAGAACATGAGACCGCGGACGAATGATGGAGGGGAAACCCCAGTCCGCGGAGGAAGTGGTGGAGGAAAACTACCCTCTTGTGAGGTTCCGGGGTAGGGACGATCCGCCCCGCAGCGGCAGCTGATGCGCGATATTCGTGGCTAAATATCCAGCCCCGCGCAGCTTTTTGATGTGTCCCTCCGTGGCAGAGGAAGCCATCCACTTGCCTCACGCTCCGCACATGTTTGGAGAATGTTGAGGAGAAGGATGTGGACTTGGGCGTTGGAGCTCGAGTGTGCAAGAATGGATGAGCAAGGAGGAAGAAGGTGTGGGTAGAAAAAGGTTAAACCTTGTCCCCTTATAAGGGCGGCCAAAACTATGCGCCCCCACTAGCCTGGTAAAACTCGCTTATCCCCCAAGAATCGTAATTGATGGCGCGGTTGGGTTACCCACACCCGTATTGATGAGAATCCCGTAATAAGGGGGACACGATCTCTGTTTTGACAAGACGTGTCAAGAAACTGCCTCGCCTTATGTGCGGGGCTAGTTAAAGGAAACGGTTCGAATAATCACCGGGCCAAGGCCTAATGTCATGTTGCCAAAACATGTCAGCAAATTAGATTTGTGGAAATATTATTCTCTCTACGGTGGTATGTGGAACTTATTTTGCAGGGTCGGACACTATCCTTGTATTCAAATTTTTCTGTGGTGTATTCGGAGGAGGAACCCGCCTTGCAATGTCGAACACAACACTGCGCGCCGGACTCATCATCATTGAAGCCTGGTTCAGGGGCTACTAAGGGAGTCCTGGATTAGGGGTTATTCGGACAGCCGGACTGTTGGACTATGAAGATACAGGATTGAAGACTTCGTCTCGTGTCCGGATGGAACTCTACTTGGTGTGGAAGGCAAGCTTGGCAGTACGGATATGGATATCTCCTCTTTTGTAACCGACCTTGTGTAACCCTAGCCCCCTCCGGTGTCTATATAAACCGGAGGGTTTTAGTCCGTAGGACAACATACAATCATACCATAGGCTAGCTTCTAGGGTTTAGCCTCTCCGATATCGTGGTAGATTAACTCTTGTAATACTCATATCATCAAGAATAAATCAAGCAGGACGTAGGGTTTTACCACCACCAAGAGGGCCTAGACCTGGGTAAAACATCGTGTCCCCTGCCTCCTGTTACCATCCGCCTTAGACGCACAGCTCAGGACCCCCTACCCGAGATCCGCCAGTTTGCACACCGACACCCTAGTATTCGGAAGGCCGAATTTAGGGTGCGATACACGCCTTAAGCTGGACAGGGCCGACTCCTTGCTCTAAGCGGCATAAGTCTTTAGGGACTTGAAACCTCTCGAACAGCGACCAGTCTCTCGCCTTATCATGACAGTCAGTTTTAGCTTTCTCTACTGAGGTGCTTAACCCAGCAGAACCGGGGCACAATCACAGTAGTTCTCCCAGTGCTACCTTAGCCGATAGAGCGAAACGTAAGGTACCAAAACATGGGAGCCGGGCAAACCCAACTATTGACCCAAGACATGATTCGGAGCTGATGCATATAATGCTATATGTTTGGGGTGTCGCACTGTCGAAAGTGTTCGGACTTCTCACGCCGTATTATGGGGTGTGCTTAAGCCCCTGGCGTATTGTCCATACCAGAGTGCACGAGTGCTAGATGTCATGAGTGAACATATAAATGTAAAGCAAGAATGCAGTAATAGTCTTAATGCTATGCATTGTTTATTCAAAAAGGTGCGTTAGAGCAGAATGATACAAGTAGTGCGATAAGCAAAAAGTAGGACGGTTTGACACGTCCCTTCCAAGGGCGAGCTGAGGGATAGTATTAAAGCAAGTATTTCATTCGTTATGTAATCCACCTGGGAGTTCCATGGTGTGACGTAGCTCTCTGCCTCCTTGGTTGCTGCATCATGTGTTCGGCAATAATGCTGCCGGACGGGGTTTCCAGAGATTAAAGTCATGAAAGAGAAAAATAACAAAGCGGGAAGCCCCTAGTGCGGTTTAAGACGCGACTTGGAGCATGCCGCAGTCATGCCCCCCTCCCCGCCTGTGCCCATAGTATTTTTAATTCGTAATTATGTACGCGTTGCACGGGTTTCGCCGTTTGGCTGGGACCGGGGTGGGGGCCGCATTGCTATGCAAGCTCGGAACATGCCAGGTGGTCCTGTTGCCGATTACTCCGGGCGCACTTGAAGGTGTCTGGGTCCTTAATCGCCGAACTAGTGGATTGCCTTTAGAGGCTACTTTGCGCCTCTGTTGCGAGGGCCGTAGTGTGCTCCTCCGTGCGGAGATAGCGCTCCATGTTTTCATTGACTGTTATGACCCCCCGAGGTCCTGGCATCTTGAGCTTGAGATATGCATAATGCGGTACCGCATTGAATCTCGTGAATGTGGTTCGCCCGAGTAGGGCATGGTAACCACTGCGAAACGGGACTATGTCGAAGATTAACTCTTCGCTTCGGAAGTTATCCGGGGATCCGAAGACCACTTCCAGTGTGACTGAGCCTGTGCAATGGGCCTCGACACCTGGTATGACGCCTTTAAAGGTTGTTTTTGTGGGTTTGATCCTTGAGGGGTCTATACCCATTTTGCGCACTGTGTCCTGATAAAGCAGGTTCAGGCTGCTGCTGCCGTCCATTAGGACTCAAGTGAGGTGAAATCCGTCAATGGTTGGGTCTAGGACCAATGCGGCGAATCCGCCATCACGGATACTAGTGGGGTGGTCCCTGCGGTCGAAGGTGATCGGACAGGAGGACCATAGGTTGAACTTTGGGGCGACTGGCTCCAACGCATATACGTCCCTGAGCGCACGCTTCCGCTCCCTCTTGGGGATGTGGGTTGCGTATATCATGTTCACCGTCCGCACTTGTAGGGGGAACCTCTTCTGTCCTCCGGTGTTCGGCTGCCGGGGCTCCTCCTCGTCATCGCTATGTGACCCCTTATCTTTGTTTTTGGCATTTAACTTCTCGGCCTGCTTCAACACCCAACAATCCCTGTTGGTGTGGTTGGCTGGCTTGTCGGGGGTGCCGTGTATTTGACACGAGCGATCGAGTATACGGTCCAAACTGGATGGGCGGAGTGCTTCTTTTGAATGGCTTTTTCCGCTGACCGGGTTTAGAGCCTTTGAATCCATCATTGACTGCCGTATCCTCGGTATTGTCGCTGTTAATGCGGCGCTTATGTTTGTTCCGACGTGACCCGCCATTGCCATCCTTGGTATCCGAAATACCATGGTTCTTTGATATGTTATTGCTGTGAGCCAGCCAGCTGCCTTCTCCCGCACAAAAGCGGGTCATGAGTGTCGTGAGGGCTGCCATAGATTTTGGCTTTTCCTGACCAAGGTGCCGGGCGAGCCACTCGTCGGGGATGTTGTGCTTAAAAGCTGCTAGGGCCTCTACATCTGGACAATCGACGATTTGATTTTTCTTTGTTAGGAACCGTGTCCAGAATTGCCTGGCCGATTCCTCTGGCTGCTGAATTATGTGGCTCAAGTCATCGACATCTGGTGGTCGCACTTAAGTGCCCTAGAAGTTATGGAGGAATGCGGCTTCCAGATCCTCCCAACAGCCAATGGACTCTTCTGGCAAGCTATTGTGCCAATGTCGAGCTGGTCCTTTGAGTTTGAGTGGGAGGTATTTAATGGCGTGTAGATCATCACCGCGGGTCATGTGGATATGCAGGAGGAAATCCTCAATCCATACCGCAGGATCTGTTGTGCCATCGTATGATTCTATATTTACGGGTTTGAAACCCTCTGGGATTTGATGATCCATTACTTCGTCTGTGAAGCATGGGGGGTGTGCGGCGCCTCTGTACTGGGCTATGTCGCGACGCAACTCGAATGAGTCTTGCCCGCTGTGTTCGGCCTGATCGGACTTACTTTTACTGTATCCGGCGTGATGATTATCGTCTCGCATAGTGGCGCACCCTCGTGATCCGTAGATCAATCTTGCATGTTTTGCTTTGTCCTCCAATACGTCTCGCAGGTCTGGCGTATTTCCCCATGCCTTGACGTTTTTATGTGAGTGGTGTTGGAGTGCAGACTGAGCTTTTGGCTGAAATGCCTCTCTGTCGCGACCACGAGGTGGCCGGTCAGCCGCATCATGTGCTGGAGATGTGGGTTTGAATGCTTCCTCCTCTAGTCGGGGTAGCAACCTACGCTTTGGGTAACTCTTGGAGGGACGTTCGAGTTTATATTCCTCGGCCGCAAGGACTTCGGTCCATCTGTCGGCTAGCAAATCTTGATCAGCTTGTAGTTGTTGTTGCTTTTTCTTAAGGCTATTTGTCGTGGCTATAAGCCGGTGCTTGAAGCTCTCTTGTTCAACGGGATCCTCAGGCACGACGAATTCGTCATCATCGAGGCTTGCCTCGTCTTCGGAGGGAGGCATGTAATTATCATCCTCCGCCTCTCCATCTGCCGCTCTCTCTGGAGGGCTTGGTTCTCTATCCTCCTGCCCTAAATCTTACTGGAGGGGATTGTTGCCATCTTCGGCACTGTTCGGAGTGCTGTTATCTCCTGTGCGGGTATCACCGCTTTTGCATTGGCGGGACTTAAGAGCGGCGCCGCTGACACCGGCGTTTGGGTTGCTTCTTGGAGGGGTCATCCTCCATTGTCTCATCGCCATTGCCTTCTTTGGGTGTGTCCACCATGTATATATCGTATGATGAGGTGGTTGTCCAGTGCCCTGTGGGCAGTGGTTCCTCTTTGTCTCCCGCATCGTCGTCCATACCGTCGATGTCTTCGGAGTCGAAGTCGAGCATGTCGGTTAAGTCATCGACAGTAGCTACTAAGTGGGTGGTGGGTGGGCGGCGAATTTCTTCGTCATCCGCGTCCCAATCCTGCCGGACATAGTTCAGCCAGGATCCTCCTGACAAGGAGAGAGACCTTAATGAGTTCACTATGTCGCCGAAGGGCGAGTGCTGAAAAATATCCACGGAGGTAAACTCCATGATTGGCGCCCAATCGGATTCGATAGGAACGGGCGCAGGCGGTTCGGAGTCCATGGCCGGAGAAGGATCCAGCAGTTTGGCAACACGGCTCTCGTGAAGGGTAAGGTTGATATTTGGCTCAATCGTCGCTGAGGATACAGCCTCCGGGACGGGGTCTATCTACCCGTCCATGGATGGCGCAACTGGCTCCGAATTGAGGCTCAGAGCGGCTGCCGGTGCGATGTCCTAAATATGGTCCGATGGTAGAGCTAAATCGTACTCATTGTGACCGCATGGCGCACAAGGCAGGGGCTCGAATCCGTCGAAGATCAAGTCTCCGCGGATATCGGCCGTGTAATTTAAGCTTCCAAACCTGACCTGGTGGCCAGGGGCGTAACTTTCGATCTGCTCCAGATGGCCAAGTGAGTTGGCCCGCAGTGCGAAGCCGCCGAACACAAAGATCTGTCCAGGGAGAAAAGTCTCACCCTGGACTGGATCGCTATCGATGATAGTAGGAGCCATCAAGCCTAACAGCGACGACACAGAGGAACTCTCAATGAAAGCACCAATGTCGGTGTCAAAACCGACGGATCTCGGGTAGGGGGTCCCGAACTGTGCGTCTAAGGCGGATGGTAACAGGAGGCAGGGGACACGATGTTTTACCTAGGTTCGGGCCCTCTTGATGGAGGTAAAACCCTACATCCTGCTTGATTTATTCTTGATGATATGAGTATTACAAGAGTTGATCTACCACGAGATCAGAGAGGCTAAACCCTAGAAGCTAGCCTATGGTATGATTGTATGTTGTCCTACGGACTAAAACCCTCCGGTTTATATAGACACCTAAGGGGGCTAGGGTTACACAAGGTCGGTTACAAAGGAGGAGATATCCATATCCATACTTCCTAGCTTGCCTTCCATGCCAAGTAGAGTCCCATCCGGACACGAGATGAAGTCTTCAATCTTGTATCTTCATAGTCCAATAGTCCGGCCATAGGATATAGTCCAGCTATCCGAAGACCCCCTAATCCAGGACTCCCACAATGATGTCATGATATAATTCACATATAAGATGACTGGCT
The DNA here is from genome assembly GCF_002162155.2 of Triticum dicoccoides. Classification (NCBI taxonomy): domain Eukaryota; kingdom Viridiplantae; phylum Streptophyta; class Magnoliopsida; order Poales; family Poaceae; genus Triticum; species Triticum dicoccoides. Next base: position 426,883,855 of record NC_041382.1, read on the forward strand.
AACCAGGGTGGCATTGCAAAATTCACATATATGATGCCTGGCTAAACAAGATGGCATTGCATGTTTCACATATACGAAAAAGAAACTAAACAGATGGCATTGACACAAAGCATGTCTAAAGTAAGCAGATGACATCTTTGATGTATACAGTATGCAATGCAAGGCACCATATGCATGATATTACCAGCATCAACATGCCAAGTTAGAGCGAAGACCTCATGAGGTAAATAGGAGTGGTCTTCTGCTTCTGAATCCCCCTCAGAACTGTTATCTTCCTCTTGATTACGATCCGAAATGGGTGGAGGGGGGATGCCTTTGCGCCCACCATGGAGCGCCGTCTGCATGAAATTTTATTGCCACACAAGGCTCCACTACAAAAAAAATACACTTCTGTGATGATACGTGTTTGTCACAGTAGGTCGCATTTTTTGTCATGCATGTACATACATGACGATTTTATGACAGAATCAAGATAGTCATACCTGTGCTGTCGTAGAAGTGTTCCATGACATTACCAAAATTATCATCACGAAAGTGTCCACTTCCATGACGATAAATCGCGCGTCACAGAAGTGCTTTCGTCAAGGGTGACCGACACGTGGCATCCACCGTAACGGAACGTCGTTAAGCTATCGGGTCGGGTTTTGGATCCGATAACCCGTTAATAGCCCCGACCAATGGGGATTTTCCACGTGTAAAATCATCATTGGTTGGAGGAAACACGTGTCGGCTCATTGTTGGGACAGATGTCATCCACTCATTGGACGGAAGGCGCCTATGATACATCGACACGTGGCACGGCCCAACAAAGGCCCATTCCTGTGAAAAGGCTGGCCCGTTTGACTTGTTCAAAAGGTGGCGGGCCGGCCCATGGAAAGCCTGTTAATGGCCTATTCGCATATAGCCCATTTACAGCTCGCTAACCCAAGGCCCGTTACGCCCTATCCGAATTAGGCCCAGTAGCGTCATCTGGGCCATCCAATATGATTCCAGCCCGTTTTCACTTCTGGCGCATGTATGCCCCATGACGTATTTTAGCCCATATAAGGCCCTATGTAACTCTTGGCCTATTAATGGCCCGTGGTGAAACTGGCCCGTAATGAACAGTGTATCACTTTACACCCATTAACGGCCCGTGGTGAAACTGGCCCGTAATGAACAGTGTATCACTTTATACCCATTAACGGCCCGTTATTCCGTTGGGCCATTTCCAGCCCATGTTATCTTTCGGCCTTCTCAGAGCTCATTTATTCTTGGGCTCATTTCCAACATTCGTTTACTTACGGCCTGTTACTGTCATTTTCTGCTTGTGGGCCAAATTCAGCCCATGGTTACAGTCGGACCATTTGTGGTCCGTTAATACGTTGGGCCGTTTTCATAGCGTCATCAAATACGGCCTATTAACGATGGCCCGTTATGGTCGGCCCATGAATGAATGATTCCAACTCTAGCCCATTTACGGCCATAATGCGGTCTATTTGGCCCATGTTTGGCCAATCGATCATACGGCCCGTATAAGGCCAATTGATGATACGGCCCGTAGAAGGCCCATTGTTTCTACGGCCCATAGAAGGCCCATTGTTTCTACGGCCTGTAGAAGGCCCACTGTTTCTATGGCCAGTAGGAGGCCCAGTGTCACTACAGTAAATATTAGCCCATGGTTATTGTGGCCTAGTTTTAAAAAATAGGTTATTGCAGCCACTAGCTAACCGTGGAAAAAGAACTGCAATGACTACAAGCAAACAAATAAACAAGACAACAAGGAAATAAATAAGCAAGCAACTAACGCTAGGCTATCACAGCTATTACAAATATTACATCCACTGGGCATCAAAGTTCGCCACCAGAGCAAATATAGGGAACAAAGCAGCATATCATATACACTGGTTGTCAACGTTGGCGACCAGCGCAAATAAACACCGCAGCAAAACAAATCCAGAACTATCATGGATTTGACATGGCAGATGTCCTAGAGCAAGGACTTAGTCGTAGGGCCATCGCACTAGGAAGATTAAAGGGGTTAATTGGGACAAAGTTCACGAGAGAGTTTTTATACTAGTTCGGCCCCTTACGATGAAGGTGAAAGCCTACGTCTAGTTGGGATTGGTATTGCTAAAGTTTCGATCTCCAAGGGGCTAAACTCGCCGGCTTGGTTATCGATCTGGTTATCTCTTCTCCTAAGCCGCCGCCAGGTCGCCCCCTTATATACACAGGTTGACACCTGGCGGCCTACAGAGTCCCGGTCGGCTCATAAAATGTGTCCGGCTCGGTGACTTCTTTTATATGCCTTTCTTTACATATGCCGGTTTACAATATTTGGGCCTTAAGACGCCCTTGGGCTTAGGCCTTTTACAAGTCTAGATAACTATAATCTTGAATATTACTGGGCTTCTGTTTGTAACACGCCATTGGGGTTGACCCGACCCCTCCTGGGTGGGTCATACCTGGTAGCTATATCCCCAACATTAGGCCCCAAGGTTGACTTGAACTTTGTTCCTTGTCAATCTTCAACACTTAGACGAAACCCATCTTCCTTTGTCTGAAAGAACTCTGTAACCCGCCATGACGTCATCTTCTGAAAACATGAAAGCCTGTTATGACGTCATCTTCAACGGACCTTTTATCTTTTAATGTCTTCCGAGAATCGAGGTGTTCGTTTAGCTAGATAATCATTATTTTGGTCCTCCCTTGATTTTCACGCCCGTCTGTTCGCATCTGCCCTTATAAATAGGCACGCGGTCGGTTTTTCTCATTATCCCCTCTTCTTCATCTTCTTCCTCTCGCAATCTCCACTGCTGGTCGAGCTTCACCACCGCCGCAACGCTCATCGTCGTCCTCAAGCTTGGCCGCTGCATCACCCTGAACTGTGCAGATAAACAACGAAGACCCTCCGCAACAAATCCGCATCCGTAAGTCTTGCCTTCTCAAACTTTTTAGATCTGCATTAGGGTTTGCGAGTTCATCGGTGTTCTTCATTGTTCCTCATGAACCTTTCTGGTAGTTCTTCCTCCGCAGCCTCTCTTGATCCAAAAAGGAGATATAACTCATGCGGTAGTTGTTTTGCGTCTATTTTTGATAGCAGTAGATCCCTTTTTCCTATATAGATGCTTCGTTATAGCCGACGAACTCATTTGTACTGGATTTTTAGGTCTAGAATATTTTCTTTTTGGGATAGCCATTTGATCCAAAATAATAATGATAGCTTGGTGAAACTTGTTTACGCTAAGACTTAGCTGGATTTGCTTTCTGAAAGAATCTGTAGTCATGGCGGCTTACCGCTCCGGCTTTCTTTTCCTTATATGTCATTAGCCCTTAGTTAAGCTGTCGTTACTTGTTTTACATCTTCTTCCTTTAATTGTTAATTTTGCCGTAAACTGAACCTCCATGTTGTTTTTCCTTTTTCAGTTCCTTGCACATCATGCCGTCAAAGACACCCACCATCTGTAATTGGGTCCCCTCAACCATAACTGAGGATTGTTTAAAAGAGTTCTTCCTCATTGGGTTTCTGCCCTCAAAAAGCACCATGTCTTATCGTGCTCCTGACCCGGAAGAAGAACGGCCCAATCCAAAAGACGGCAAAGTGATCGTCTTTACTGACCACATGAACCGTGGCTTCTCACCGCCCGGTTCAAAAAAATTCAGAGAAGTTCTTCACTTTTTCAAACTCCATCCTCAGGATATTGGGCCCAATTCCATATCCAATATTTGTAACTTCCAAGTGCTCTGTGAGGTATATCTTCAGCAAGAGCCGACTGTGGAACTGTTTAGAGAATACTTCTATCTGAACTGGTAGAACGAGTGCACCAACAGCCTTAGCTTAGAGCTTGGAGGCATCTGAATTCAGCGCCGGCAGGGTGCTGTCTTCCCTCTCATTGTTTTACCAAGTCACCCAAAGGACTGGAACCAAACTTGGTTTTACTGTCAGGACATCTCACCAGCCAACGAGAAGCCACTGCCGGGTTACCGCCCTGATCGTCTTGACTCCAAGTTCGTACTGCCAGATAAACTTACCGTTGCTGAACGCAAGAGGCTGCTTCCATCTATCAGAAGAATCAAAGCTTTGTTGGGGAACGGTTTAATCCGAGTTGATCTGACCCGCTGCTGGATCTCATGGCGGGTTATTCCATTAAGCCGTCGTTCAAAATTGATGTATGAATATGGTGGAGGCCTGGACGACTCTCTTCGTCATACCCCGGTTCAACTAACCGAGGAAGACATTGTCTCAATGTCAAACCTTTTGGTGAATGGGAAGTATGAAGATTGCAGTATTGTTGGGTTATATCCCTTCTGTAAACTTAACCCGGTACCAGAAGTAAGGATATTCTGATCTTTTTTCCTTTGTATTTGTCCAGCCGTATTGTTTATCACTGATCCTTCCTCTTGTCTTTGTATGCCAATTCTGATTTTGGAAAGTGAAATATGATCACGAAGCTGCCAAGACGGCGAAACTCGCCGCCATGAACGCCAAGAAAACGACCCGGAGATCGAAGAAGAAAAAGAAGACCACTGCTGAAGATTTAATGAAACTTGATGACACGTCTGGCTCGGAGGTAGCCCTTGATTCCCTTGGCCAATTTTTTAACAATCTTATTGACATTGATCCTTACCAGGATGACACTGGGGCCAGTCAGGCCGGGGAAGCAGAGGTAACTATCATTTCCTCCGACTCAGAGCCCTTACCAAGACACAAAGTTCGACGAGTGATCCCTAAAGTAAGGTTTTCTAACCCCTTAGCTCACTTGGATCCCAACTTTTATTTGAAAAAGCAGCAACATGAAAGCCACCGTGAAGTTGGGATTGAAGATGAACCGGTTGTCGTTCTTCAACAGACCCCTCGGAAATGCCCGAACGAGGTTTACTTATTGTTGTCTTTAACTTGTTTTAATGAATCCTGCTCCTTGTATTTATTTTTACTCTTTTCTTTTATCCTTTCAGGAGGTGTCTCGTTCCTCAGGCGACTCATCACAAACACAATTTCTGGCTTTCAAGACTGCTCCTGGGTAATCAGAAATCCTCCTTTCTTCTGGGTTGCTCAATTGTATCATTATGCTAACAATCCTGCAATCTTTTTTCTTTAGCGGCCAGGATAAATCCAAGAAGGCGAAGGCAGCAAAACCGGCGGAAGACCCGCCAGTGCTGGCATCTGACCCGGCTAGGACGCCTTCTCCATTAACTGACGCTCCAGAAGACTCGCCTATTGTCAATGAAGCAAATCCTCCGGAGCCGTCTTTTGACGAAGCCACTATGAATCCTTCTACAGCTCGACCGTCAAGCTCAACCGACCCGCCGTCTCCACCTGCTCAAGATGTTCAAATTACTGGGAGCCGCTTTGTTGAGCCGGAGAACCCAACGGTGCTCGCTCGGTGCATAGCAAAGTAAGAGGCATTGGAGAGGCAAAATGTTCGCTTTGACGTTGCCGACTATGACCGTCTCAATGCCAGTGACATTTTATCCGGCTATCTCAGTCATGTACACTCCAGTCGCGAGTCTAAGATCGAGATGGTCAAGCAGCTTCAGTTGAAGTATGAGGTACGTTGTTTCCGGTTTACTAGTATTTCTTCAGCCCCCAAGTCTTCAGATTATGAGAGAAACGGAATAACCTGTAGACTTAAAATATAGGCCGAGACTTCTACCTCTGAATCTTTGCCTGATATTGATAGAACAAAACTTCACCTATAGTCCCCAAGGACCGGTTCATTTTGATCATTAATGAATCGGTACTTTAGAATTTAAAACCGTCTTCAAAGTACTTAACACTCCGGCTTACCCTTGATAAACTCGCTGAACTGCATACATTAGCCCCCAAGTGCCAAGTGATGTTACTTTGTAAGGGACTTGGGACTTTAAATATGTTTGTAGAGTCGTAAAAATTTGATTTGGCATACATTAGCCCCCAAGTGTCAAGTGGTTTATTCATAAAGTACTTGAGACTTGAATCTTGAATTTGGATATTTGAATTTGAAACCAAGTCTTGACTCATCTGAACGTTTCACAGAATGCCTTGTCTGAATTGAACTCTCAATTGACTGACGCAAAGACCCGGCTAGCGAGTCAGGAGTCAAAAATCAAATCTTCCACCTCCAAACTGCAAATAAGCCTTTCTGCAACGGAAAATTTGAAGACCAGCTTTGCTGCCAAGGAGAAGACTTGGGAAAATGAGAAAACACTTCTGACCCAACGAGCTAAGATAGCCGAAACAGCTCTGAAAGAAATTTCAACAGAGCTGAACGGGTTAACGGGCCGGGTGTCTCAGATGGTCGTTGCTATCTTTGGTAAGCTGCCTGATTTGACCTTTCGTATATTTTTTGCCAAACCGGAGTATAATCCGCCAACTGACTCTGTAAAAAATTATGCAGGTCCGCGAAGTAAGAATCTAAGCCAAGACTCGTTGATTAAGCTGAAGGCAGTATACACTTTGGTTGAACAATTGTATATCGGCGCACAACTAGCTCTGGCTGCCATCTCTCCTCCTAATCAAGGACCCAACCAGCTCAGCGACATCCTAAAGAAGCTGTCCATCCTTCCTACCAGGTTCCAAGAAGTAAAACGCTCCTGCGCGCGAGCCGGAGCTTTGACTGCCCTAAGCCGCTCCAAGGCTTGGGTGCCAGACCTAGAGCCGGTGGACATAGCAAGGGGCTATCCTACCGTGAAGGAGGACGGGTCTCCTTTTGATCAGGATGACTTCATAGCCTGTGTCCGCGGAGTCCGGCCTCAGGCGACTAGTCTTTGAGATGACACCAATGTGGACAAGTACCAGCCGGGTTTTGATAGTGAGAATAACAAGATGGCCCCTCCCTCATATAAAGTAACAGACTTAATCCCACCAGTGAGAAAAGATACATTTGCCCCGGAGGTTGACCCGGTCGGCCTGATTGACGACGAAGCCGAATTTGTCGCCGTGAACGGCTTTGATTGGTCAAAACCCAACTTCCAGCAGACTCAACATGGTGAACCGGCGAGGGAGGGACAATGATCGTCTTCACGGGCTTATAAAGCCTTGTAATAACTTAGTTGTTAAAACACCACATGTTTGCTTATGCCATCGTGCATAAAATACTTATATGTGAAGTTGTGTTTCCAGATGCCAATGTTTAATGCTTGCTTATGCATCATTTAATGCTTGTCTCTGCAATGTTTGAACTCTGTTCCTGTAAATAAAAAGAAAAGACTGGCATGGCGGTTTAGAACCAAACGACTTTAAACACCTAATGTAAAGCCAATATATTTACCTCGATAAGAGCAGAGACAAATATAAATAAAGGATAAGGGCTAATACGAACTTTTTAGTTAACACAGCAGGTAAGCATGTATAAGTAATGACCATACCTTGTCCCTTTTGATCCTTAGATCGCCGGTTTAAATAATCCGGGTGATTGAATTTGATAACTCAATATTTATGAAAAGTTAATGCTTCTTGAATACTCAATGATCATTATACCTTAGTAGCTCATACCTTTTGATCTTTGAACCACCGGCTTGAATGACCCGGGCGGTTGTGTTGTCCAATAATTGAGCTGGTGAAGAAGACCGGGCTAATTTATTTGTAATATTGAAACAACAGCAAACTAAAAGGCAAGCGACAGATAACAAGCATAATTTTATTCTTGTATTCAAAAGGTTGGGGGTTTCTGATTCGAATACGACCAGTAAACCGTACCAAAGGGGTTAAGCTAAGGTTCGAATACGACCATATAGCCCCCAGTGGCTTTGGTGTTGTGCCGATCAAGAGGGTACCGACAGCTATGTTCTCTTTGGTTTGAATACGACCTATGTTTGAACAGGAAGCCCCCAAATGACCTTGAGAGGTTTTTAACGACCCTGATTCGAATACGATCCAAGTCGGACTCAAAGGGGTTAAGCTATGATTCGGATACGATCAAGAAGCCCCAATGAGTTTTGGCCTTGAGCCGATCAAGAGGGTTAAGACAGCTATGTTCTCTTTGGTTCGAATACGACCTATGTTTGAACAGGAAGCCCCCAAGTGACCATGAGATTTGCAGCTAGATTCAGATACGATCATAAGCTGGACCAAAAAGGTTAAACTTGATCCAAATATGATCAGCTCCTTAATAGTCATTTGTAAATAAGAAATAATAAAAATGCATAGTCTTTGGAAAGAAAAGAGACCGATGGTCTTACTTTATTGCTTATCATAGTATATACAACGTGAACGTATGTACATGATGAGAGCCGGTGGCTCAAGTGTAATATGGCCGAAGTTGAGCAATGTTCCATGGCCGGTGGGTCTCCTCTTCCGACCTACGTGAGTCTGCATGCTCTCGAACGTCAATGAGGTAATATGACCCGTTGTTTAAATTTTTACTGACCACAAAGGGTCCTTCCCAAGGTGGGGATAACTTGTGTGCATTTGAGAGATCCTGGATGAGCCGGAGCACCAAGTCGCCTTCCTGAAAAGTCCTGGACTTAACCCGGCGGCTGTGATAACGACACAGGTCCTGTTGATAAATTGCTGACCGGGCCGCTGCTAAGTCTCTTTCTTCATCCAACAAGTCAAGTGCGTCTTCATAGTTAGCCTCAACATAAGCCGCCACACGGGGCGAGTCATGACGGATGTCACTAGGCAACACTGCTTCCGCTCCATAAACCATGACGAAAGGTGTGTAACCTGTAGACCTATTGGGTGGAGTATTGATACTCCATAATACTAAAGGTAATTCCTCTACCCAACAACCCGGCATTCGTTGTAAAGGAACCATAAGCAGGGGTTTGAGCCCTTTCAAAATTTCCTGATTGGCTCTCTCAGCTTGACCATTGGATTGAGGGTGAGCTACAGAAGAAACATTGAGCCGGATGTGTTCTCGTTGACAAAATTCTTCCATAGCTCCTTGGGAAAGATTAGTGCCATTGTTAGTGATAATACTGTGGGGAAAACCGAAACGGAAAATCACTTTTTTCATGAACTGAACCGTTGTGGCTGCGTCACATTTACTCACAGGCTCCGCCTCAACCCACTTGGCGAATTTATCAACTGCCACTAGGAGATGTGTCTTTTTATCCTTAGACCTTTTGAAAGGTCCCACCATGTCAAGTACCTAGACCGCAAACGGCCAAGTGATTGGAATCATCTGGAGCTCTTGAGCCGGCACATGCGCTCATCGTGCAAATTTCTGACATCCATCACATCTACTGACCAGATCTTCTGCATCAGCATGGGCCGTCAACCAGTAAAAGCCATGATGAAACGCCTTGGCCACTGAAGATTTTGACCCGGCATGAAGACCACAATCGCCTTCATGGATCTCACGAAGGATTTCTTGACCTTCTTCAGGGGAAACACACCGTTGAAACGCTCCGGAAACACTGCGATGATATAACTCTCCATCCATCTGAAATTGTCATGGACTTAGATCGCTGGGTTATCTGTCGAGCCAGGGTCTCATTCGCTGGCAACTCTCCCCGGGTCATGTAAGCCAAGAACGACACCGTCCAATCTGGGATGACATGAATAGTTGCTACCAACTGCGCCTCCGGGTCAGGAACAACTAAATCTTCTTCTATGGGCAACTTGACAGAGGGGTTATGCAAAACATCCAAAAAGGAGTTAGGTGGCACTGGCTTATGCTGAGACCCCAGCCAGCTTAAAGCATCAATTGCTTCGTTCTTTCGATGATCAATGTGCTCCACCTGATAACCTTTAAAATGTCCTGCAACGGCATCAACCTCTCGGCGGTAAACCGCCATGAGAGGGTCCTTGGAATCCCACTTGCCAGATACATGTTGAGCCACTAGATCCGAGTCGCCAAGACATCTGACCCGGCTCAAGCTCATGTCTTTTCCACTCGAAGACCATGGAGCAAGGATTCATACTCTGCTGCGTTGTTAGTGCAAGGAAACATCAACCGTAACACATAATAAAATGTGTCACCTCGTGGGGAAGTTAGCACGACTCCAGCCCCCGAGCCTTCCAACTGCTTGGACCCATCAAAATTTATAGTCCAATACGTGTTGTCTGGCTTCTCTTCTGGCATCTGTATCTCTGTCCAGTCATTGATGAAGTCAACCAGGGCTTGAGGCTTAATTGCAGTACATGGAATATACTTCAACCCATGAGACCCAAGCTCAATTGCCCACTTGGCGACTCGCCCAGTGGCTTCTCTATTTTGAATAATGTCTCCCAAAGGAGCAGAGCTAACCATAGTGATTGGATGTCCCTGAAAGTAATGCTTAAGCTTCCGGCTCGCCATGAACACCCCATAAACAAGCTTCTGCCAATGTGGATATCGTTGCTTAGACTCAATTAGCACTTCACTGACATAATAAACCAGCTGTTGAACCGGATGCTCTTTGCCAGCCTCCTTGCGCTCTACCACAATAGCCACACTAACAGCTCGTGAGTTGGCAGCCACGTATAACAATAGCGGCTCTTTCTCAATTGGAGCAGCCAGGACCGGCGGCTCAGCTAGCTGTGCCTTCAGATCCTCAAAAGCAGCGTTTGCAGCATCGCTCCAAACAAAAAACATATGTTTTCTTCATCATCTGATACAGAGGCATTGCCTTTTCTCCTAACCGGCTTTGAAACGGGTCAAAGAAGCAACACAACCCGCCAGCCGCTGAACGTCATTGATGCATGTTGGCTTGGCTAGGGATGTAATTGCCTTGATCTTCTCCGGGTTAGCTTCAATACCTCGGTTGGACACCAAAAACCCTAAGAGTTTGCTGGCTAGAACTCCAAAAATACACTTGGCCGGGTTAAGCATCATTTTGTAGACCCGGAGATTATCAAAAGTCTCCTTCAGATCTGTGACCAAGGTTTCCTCCTTCCTGGATTTTACCATTATATCATCCACATAAGCATGAACATTACGCACAATTTGATCGTGAAGACAATTCTGCACACACCGCTGGTAAGTCGCCTGGGCACTCTTAAGCCCAAAAGGCATAGACACATAGCAGAAAGCTCCAAAAGGAGTAATAAAAGCTGTCTTCTCCTGATCCTTGATCGCCATCTTAATCTGATGATAACCAGAATAAGCATCTAGGAAACTCAAACGTGCACAACCCGCCGTAGCATCAATGATCTGATCAATACGGGGGAGAGCAAAAGGATCAGTCGAACAAGCCTTGTTCAGATCGGTGTAATCCACACACATACGCCAGGTGCCATTCTTTTTGAGTACAAGCACTGGGTTAGCTAACCATTCGGGGTGAAAGACCTCCACAATGAACCCGGTTGCCAAGAGCCGGGCCACCTCTTCTCCAATGGCCTTGCGCCTTTCTTCATTGAACCGTCGGAGAAACTGTCTGACAGGTTTGAACTTTGGATAAATATTAAGAGTGTGCTCGGCGAGTTCCCTCGGGACACCCGGCATGTCTAAAGGTTTCCATGCAAAGATGTCCCAGTTCTCAAAGATGAACTCGATGAGCGCGCTTTCCTATTTTGGATCCAAGTTTGCGTTGATGACGAACTGTTTGGATGAGTCGCCAGGTACAAAGTCAACCATCTTAGTGTCATCAGCTGATTTGAATTTCAACTCTGGCTCATGCTCTGTTGTTGGTTTCTTTAATGACGTCATGTCTGCCGGGTCAACATGATCCTTGTAAAATTTTAATTCCTCTGTTGCACAAATAGATTCAGCATAGGCAACATCACCTTCTTCACATTCCAAGGCTATCTTCCGGCTCCCATGTACTGTAATGGTGCCTTTATGACCTGGCATCTTGAGCTGCAAATATACGTAACACGGCCGAGCCATGAACTTGGCATAAGCCGGCCGCCCAAACAGAGCATGATATGGGCTCTTGATCTTAACCACCTCAAAGGTTAATTTTTCCGCTCTAGAGTCATACTCATCCCCAAAGGCTACTTCCAGCTCAATCTTACCAACTGGGTATGCCGAGTTACCAGGTAAAAACTGTGTTGGATTGTTTAAGATTTTTATCCGTCAATCCCATCCAGCGGAACATCTCATAGTAGAGGATGTTGATGCTGCTGCCTCCATCCATGAGCACCTTAGTAAAATTGTATCCACCAACCTGAGGTGCCACTACCAAAGCCAAGTGACCCGGATTATCAACCCGGGGCAGGTGATCCTCTCTGCTCCACACAATAGGCTGCTCTGACCAACGTAGATAATGTGGAATTGCCGGCTCAACGGCATTGACGGCCCTCTTGTGAAGTTTCTGGTCCCTCTTACATAAACTGGTAGTAAATACATGATACTTTCCACTACTCAACTGCTTCGGGTTGCTCTGATAACCGGATTGTTGCTGCTGATTCCCTTGGTCGAGTTGCTGATTATATCCTCCTTGGTGACAAGGATAACCCTGATCATGAAAACCTCCTCCGCTTGAACTGGCGCCCGGGCCCTGGAAGCCGCCTCCACCTGAACCGCCACCCGGGCCGTGACCCCCATCAAATGCATTTGAATTTTTAAATGCTTTCATGATCCTGCAATCCTTCCACAAGTGGGTGGCTGGTTTCTTCCGGGTGCCGTGTTTTGGACAAGGTTCATTCAACAACTGCTCAATGGTGGGGCCAGACCCGCCCGATCGAGGGGGTTGTCTGCCCTTGCGCCGCTGATTACCACACCGCGCATTAGTATTAGCAACAAACTCATCAGCCTTACGTTTATTACCTCCCTGATTCACCGGGTTATGCTGGTGACCCTTGCTGTTGCCGTTCTTCTTTCCCTTCGTTGCCTTTTCTTCGTCAGACACCGGGTCCTTGGTGGTATCAAAATCAGCATACTTGACAAGAGCCGCCATCAATGTTCCCATGTCATTACAGTCACGTTTAAGCCGCCCCAGCTTCTGCTTCAGAGGTTCAAAATGGCAATTTTTCTCCAACATCAAAACTGCTGAGCCGGCATCCATTTTATCAGATGAATGTATTATCTCCTTGACCCGGTGCACCCAATGGGTTGTAGATTCACCATCCTCTTGCTTGCAATTGGTCAGGTCCACAATCGACATTGGCTGCTTACACGTGTCCTTAAAGTTCTGGATGAACCGCGCTTTCAACTCTGCCCATGAGCCGATAGAATTGGGTGGCAATCCCTTCAACCAAGTCCGAGCTGTTCCATACAACATCATGGTAAAATACTTGGCCATTGTAGTGTTGCTAACCTCCAACAGTTCCATAGCCATCTCATAACTCTGAATCCAAGCCCCCGGCTGTAGGTCAGCTATGTAATTAGGCACCTTACGAGGCCCCTTGAAATCCTTTGGTAACCGCTCATTGTGTATGGCCGGTACCAAGCAAGGCACGCCTCCGGTTCTTGTGGCCACTCCTGCCTCAACCGAGGTTGCTGGATAAGCCGGAAAGGTTTGATGAGCCGCCTGCTCTGCCGCTATTTGAGCCACTCGTTCCGCCTCTTGACGAATCCTCTCTTGATCCGCCAAGTTAAGGGCTCCAGCCCGCACTGGCTCATGCCTATATGGCCGGTTGTGGCGTTGAGCATTACTTGAGATCTCTGCGGACTCCATGTGCCTACTGTAACTTGGGCTCCAGCTTGGGCGAGGCGTTGAATGAATCCTGTCTCGACTATAGGAGTATGCATCATGCTGGGCCAGAGCTGTCTGAAGTAGTTCTCTTACCCTCCAGGTTTCAATTACTGCTGGCGAGTCGCCTTCCATTGGGAGAGCCGCCAAACGAGCCGATGCTGCGATGAGATTTTCCAGGGGGTTGGAGAAGTGACCCGGAGGTGTTGACACACAACGAGGAGGAGCTGTATTTACACGAGGTGGCTCCATGGCGCGTGGCTGAACTGGTGCACCGGGTGTTATGACCTGGTTTTCCTCCGGCGGGTGGCTCCCCCCAGCCCTGGGTGTATGGAACAGGTTCCTTGGATCCAGCATTAGAGGCAGACACGACTGAGTTTTCTGATGCCTCCTCCTCATGACCTCGTTTGATGCGTTAAGATCCACCGAGATCCGGAAAGTTTCTACTTGAAGTTGCTGAGCACGAGCATCCAGAGCTGCTCGGTCTGCTACCATCCGGGTTTCCTCCGCGGCTAGATTTTCCTTAGCTTGCACCATCTCCTCCTGCCTGCGTGCCACTTCTGCGTCGTGCTAGGCTTTATCCGCCGGCTCTACCACAACGGTTAACAGAGTCGTCATCCGATCCATGAGGTCCATTAGAATCTGAGCCGGGGGGCGCGCGGGGTCTCCTAACCCGACTGCTGCCGACCCGGTAGCTGCTGCTGCCAATGCAGTAGAGTTCTGCCCGGGCTACGTCCCCGCCAGGAAGACTTCGGCCCAATTCGGCGGCTCAAGGGGGTCCGGAATACTGCTACCATCGGAACAGCCCCCGAGCATGGCATCTTGTAGCTGGTACAACGAGTCTGTCTCGCCGATTGATGATGCAGTATCAGAGCAGATGGCCGTCTCCCCGCCTTCCACCAATCCTTCGGAGTATTCACCGCAGTGGATGCAGCCTACGAAGGCATGCTTCATGACAGGTTGAACATGGGTGGTCCTGGCGCGATGAACTGTTTCGATGAGGTTGGTGTGGACGTCCGGCTCAGGGCCCGACTCGTCGATCCGGCCGATGAAGACGTGAATTCCACCGAAGGGGACCCGGTACCCGTACTCGATTGAGCCGGCCTCGGGGCCCCAGCCTTCGTCCTTGATGTAAAGCTTGCAGCGACGACTCTTTGTCATCCGGCCCGCAACGTATCCCTTGAGCCCTTCGAAGTTGCCCTTCAAGAACTCAAATCCACCGTGCGCTGGCCCCATGGTGGGAGCCAACTATCATGGAGTTGACACGGCAGATGTCCTAGAGCAAGGACTTAGTCATAGGGCCATCGCACTAGGAAGCTTAAAGGGGTTAATCGGGACAAAGGACATGAGAGAGTTTTTATACTAGTTCGGCCCCTTACGATGAAGGTGAAAGCCTATGTCTAGTTGGGATTGGTATTGCTAAAGTTTCGATCTCCAAGGGGCTAAACTCGCCGGCTTGGTTATCGATCTGGTTGTCTCTTCTCCTAAGTCGCCGCCAGGTCGCCCCCTTATATACACGGGTTGACGCCTGGCGGCCTACAGAGTCCCGGCCGGCTCATAAAACGTGTCCGGCTCGGTGACTTCTTTTATATGCCTTTCTTTACATATGCCGGTTTACAATATTTGGGCCTTAAGCCACCCTTGGGCTTAGGCCTTTTACAAGTCTAGATAACTATAACCTTGAATATTACTGGGCTTCTATTTGTAACCCGCCATTGGGGTTGACCCGGCCCCTCCTGGGCGGGTCATACCTGGTAGCTATATCCCCAACAAGAACTGAAACCACTTCAGAAGATCTCAAGAAACAATATCCTGGGTACCCATAATGCTGGCAAGATGCTTAGCAAGCTTATTAACTTTCTCTTGTTTGGCACTTAAATCCTCCAGCGCTTGCTGTTGCACCAGAAAATATGCATCTGAATTATGCAGGGACTTCCTTAGTCCTCCAGCTTCCTGTCGCAGCACATCTAATCGATGTCTTTCAACTTGAAGTTGAGACTCAAGAAGACGAACTGATTCAGGCAGCGAGTTTGAAGAGCTTGTGCCAGTAGTAGTGGCCAGTAACTCGAACACTACATCTAGACAGGACTTTTGGGTTCCCTCACTGTCGTCAAGATAGTTTTTGTCAGCTTTCTTGGAGACCAACAGGGATGTCTCACTATCTTGAACCTTATATGCATTACTTCCTTTACCATTAGAAAACGTGGTACTGTTCTCCAATATTTTGTCCGCATTCTAAAATAGAAACAAGCAGACACATCACATGTTTACCATGTTGTATATGAAACTCATTTTGGTAAATGAGTTCAGTAGCAAAGTGGACAGGATAACAGCATAAAACAAACATATATCTATGTACCATGGTCACTTTATGGTCTATATCATTCTAGTTTTTGTTGCCAAATCAAGATAGAGACATAGTTCAAATAATATTTGTTCAAGACAAAGCAGAATAGACCGAATATAAGTGTGGGTAACTATAGAGCAATAACAACACTTGTAATGTTCATGGCATGAGAACATAACTGTTTATTCAATTGAAACTGAAATCAACATAGAGCAGGTTACAACAGCAAACCAGTTAAAGAAACTGGTTTAAAACATACCTGTTGCTCCATTGGAGTTTCAATTCCATCCTTCAAATTTGAAAATAGTTGGTATGAGTAAATACAGTAATGCAAGAGCAAACGAGTATGAACCATAGCTACAGAACCTGACCTGAGAACAAATCTTCTTCTCCTTTAAGCGTTGAGTTGGGATTCGGAGTGGTGGTTCTCGTGCTTTGGGCACTGCAGTTCCCTTACTAACTGCTCATGTTTGGGTGCTCTGTGGTGGAGACAGTGTTGTGTCAACTGGAACTGGGTTACTATCTGCCGGGGTTGGGGTTAGAAGGGGTGTAGCTGGTTCTCTGTCCAACTAGGTAGGGGTACAATCTGCGAGAGTCTGGGTTATGTGTGGTGGATCTGGTCCTTGGGCAAGTACAACCGTGGTTCTATCTGCATCAACTGGTAGCACTATCTTTTCTGAAGACTGTGTTGTTACTCCCTTAGATATTGCCATCACGCTCTCCAATTCAAATGGCTGATAAACAAGAAAATTAATTGAAAGTATAGACATTGTATGATAGACAGGTGCGATGGATAGTGGGGAATAAAAGAGGGCATGAAATAATTCATATTATGTTGTCTAACCAAACAGGATAGCATGACACAATTTCACATATATGATGGCTAACTAAACAGGATAGCATGACACAATTTCACATTATGATGGCTAACTAAAAAATATGGAAAGACATAGTTCAAAATATGAGACTATGTAAACAGGATGACATGACATAACTATATATTGTGTTTATTAAATAGGCTGGCATGCCATAATTCAGATACATTCACAGATAGAATGCCATAATTCAAGATATGATGACTGTAAACACTAAACAGGATGAGATGATATAACTATATGATGTCTTTATTAAATGGGTTGCCATGCCATAATTCAGATAGATGATGTGTATGTACTATGTAAATATGATGGCATGATATAATTCAAATATATGATTTATATAGTAAGAAAGTAAGCAGATGGCAATCCATATATGATGTAAAAACTAAGCAATGCAAGACAACATGCATGACATGGGTAATATAACCTTTGCCAAGTTTGAGCATAGACCTCAGGGGGGAAATAGGACTGGTCGTCGGTCTCTGAATCCTCCTCTGAGGAGCACTCTTTAACCAGCAAGATGTCTGCTTCAACAGGTAGCATTGTCTGCTCTGAATACCTTGTTTTCACTCCAGATACTTCCATCACCGC
Source organism: Triticum dicoccoides (assembly GCF_002162155.2). NCBI lineage: Eukaryota > Viridiplantae > Streptophyta > Magnoliopsida > Poales > Poaceae > Triticum > Triticum dicoccoides. The sequence goes on from NC_041382.1 coordinate 426,901,132, forward strand.
TTCAAATGGCTGATGCACAGGAAGAGTAGTTGAATATACAAACGTTGTCGACAAATGGAACACGTAATACAAAAAAATGATAGCATGATATAATTCACATACATGATGATTGGCTAAATAGCATGGCATTGCATAATTCACATATATAATGCCTTTGCAACAATATAGCATTGTACAATTCACATATATAATGTCTTGCAACAAGATGGCAATGCATAATTCACATATATGGTAATTAGACACTGAACAGGTGGCATTCACACAAAGCATGTCTAAACTTTCAAATGACATAGCAATGCGAGACGCCATACGCACGATATGAGCAATATAACCCTGCCAAGTTAGAGCATACACCTCGGGGGGGGGGGGAATAGGACTGGTCATCTGTCTCTGAATCCTCCTCTGAGGAGCTATCCATAACCAGCGAGATATGCGCTTCGTCAAATAGCATAGTCAAATAACCTTTGAGGACCTTGTTTTCACTCCAGAATTTGCCATCACCGTGTCAAATGGCTGATGCACACGAAGAGCAGTTGAATATACTAACATTGTTGTCAAATGTAATATGTACCGGAAAAAAAGGATGGCCTGATATAATTTACATATAAGATGACTGGCTAAAGAGGATGGCATTGCAAAATTCACATATATGATGCCTGGCTAAACAAGATGGCGTTGCATAATGCACATAAACGATGAATAAACTAAATAGATGGCATTCGCACCAAGGATGTCTAAACTAAGCAGATGACACTTGATGTATAAAGTAAGCAATGCAAGACACCATATGCATGATATAACCAACATCAGCATGCCAAGTTAGAGCGAAGACCTTAGGGGTAAATAGGAGTTGTCTTCTCCATCTGAATCCCCCTCAGAACATATATCTTCCTCTCGATTACAATCCAAAATGCGTGGAGGGGGCTGCCTTTGCGCCTACCATGGAGCGACGTCTGCATGAAATTTTTTTGCCACGCAAGGCTCGTCTCTTTTGCTCTACATGTTCAGTTCCATTGTTTACAATTACTGTCATGCATAGGAATAAAACATAGTGAGATTATGTAATGAGTGCATGCAGAAATCCAGAGTGACGGTAGCAACCTGTGGATAGACCCAAAACCAATAATAGCAGGCAGATAATGGCTTCAGTTAAAAAATACAGATAATGGCTTCTTTACCGTTTGTTTCCCACCCAACATGAAACTCATAGTAGACACCGGAGATTTACCAGATAGTAGAGAGATACTATTGATAGCGGGCCCGATATGTACCCCACTACCATTTAAAAACTCAAGTTTGACCATTAGTTTGGAGCTGACTCGGAGTCTAATCGGTGAACAGGATGATAAAGTAGCATGTAATATTAAGCGATGCATAACGTAAGCAGACACGAAAGAGTGCGACCTCTCTTGCGGACCCGTGTAGTCCTCGAGGTCATCTGCTCAGTTGATGATGGTAATGCAGTTTTCATGGCTGCCAGCGGCGGGGAAGAAGATCTGAGGCGGCGAAAGACAGTCTGGAGGCCGGATCCCCGCTGTGCTGGACCCTTCTGTCGTTGGAGCAGCTGAGCTAGGGTGGACGACGGCGCAGCAGTAGCGGGACAAACCACACAAGGTTTTCTTTGACAACTATCTGTAAGAGAAGTAATTCTGTAAGGGCTCATTTGAATTGGAGGATTCCAACAATGCATGGATAGGAAATAGATAGGAATAGGATAGGAATGCACGTGCAAAACAGAGAATTTAAAAACACAAGATTTTTGCCAATCTGGGTGTTTGATTCACAACAATTGGAAGATCACAGGATGCAAAGAAGCATGGTGAGATTAAGTCAAACCACAAAAAAATGTACGGTTATAATGCTATTATGCTACTATCTCTTAGTCTTGTGCTTCATGAATAGGAATTTGAAAAGGAGGACATGTGAAAATTAAAATTCCTACGTTTTTTCTTTCAAGGAGACACTAAAGGAACAAATGCGTGTGCTCAGTGGACAATATATATAACATGTAGAGTAAAAAAGAGATGCAACAAGTGTACAACCTCTTTGGCGAACCCATGTCAATCTCAGTGTGATTGGGTTGGCCGATGAGGATGCTCCGGCTGACTTTGCTGTCGGAGGAGGGGAAGAAGATCTTACACGTCTGGAGATGGAGCCCGAGGTACTGCTCCGCTGTGATGGAGGGTTTCGTCATTGGAGCAGCTCCGATGAGTTGTACGATGCCGAGGCTGAAGCAGGACAAGAGAGACAACGAACAATGTTAACCTGAGTGGAATTCTAATAGCATCTCCAATACAAGATGTACAATACATAACCACAAAGTGCTAGATGTAAAATACATCAGCCGCTCATCTCTGAACTTAACTGTCAAAACTGAACTTAACTGTCGAAACTGAACTTAACTGTCAAAACTGAACTTAATTGTCAAAACTGAATTTTGCTGTCGAAACTGAACGCACTAGCAAGGTGAGGCTACACGTTGGTCGACTAACTTTTTCATCTCTGGTCAGTCGATTTTGCAGCCGCTGGATACGAAATCAAGGGCCTGCGGTTCATCTTCAACCTCCACCCCCCTGAGCCGCCAGCCACAACCGGCCAAACAGCAGCCCCCCGCCGCCCGCGGCCGGTGGTGCGCCACCCCGCCCATCCCGAAAACACTCCCCACCGTCGGTCCGCCGCCCCGGCCATCCCTCTAGGCCTCCCTGTGCCGAGCTTTTTCTCCGGCGATCCCCACGCCACCGCCCTGCCAACACCCCGCCACCGCCGGCGACCACCGCCCCCATCCTTGACCCTAAGATAGATAGTGGGGTACCTCTCCGGCGAGCCCCCCTCCCAGCTGTGGCTGATTCTTTCTTCACCCCAGCGAGCCCCCCCCCACCCCC
>NC_041382.1:426904265-426907038 GCF_002162155.2 Triticum dicoccoides
ATTCACTGACCCAAAAGTCGATTCAGTCGACTGAAGTGTAGCTAAATTGGAGCAGTATCTCAAGCAAGAGCAAGAGCGAGAGCAGCAGCGTGAGCAAGAGCAATAGCAAGAGCAGACCAGGCAGGGGACCGAGAGCAAGAGCAGAGCAGCAGCGCGAGTGAGAGCTAAAGCAGCAGCAGCTCCTACTGATGTGGACGTCGCCGCCGAGGGAGCGACGCGGTGGAGGAAGTGGCCGGCGATGCCATCATGGATGGAGCCACGCCGTCTCGGCTCGAGACCGAGTGCCGGCAGCACCGTGAGATCAAATCAAGAAGAAAATGCGGCGATTAGTGTACAACCTCTTTGGTGGCGCCGATTAGGCCGCAACTTCATCCGAGGAAACGGTGATGTTGATGCTCTTCCGGTGGTGTAGGTGAAGAAATCGGTGTGGGAATGGAGGTGGCGCAAAAGACGAGGGGAATGTTGGGGCAGCTCCTTGGAGGTGGAGGACGGGGTGGCTGAATCGGCGGGACGATGAGATCGATGATGGATCCTCATCCGGTATGGTGGATGAGGGACGTCGAGGTGTTGCTGTGGACGACATCGTCGGGGAAGAGGCTCCGGCTGGGTGGCGGACGGAGCAGGGTGTGGGGTTTCGTCGCGGGTTTTTGCAGCCTCGGTGTACAAATGGGTGGGCGGATGGGATGGCAGTGGGGAACCATGGCTTAGAGACGCGCTTGTCCTAAATGTGGGGTAAGTTACGAAAGTACCCCCACCTATTTGAGGCGGTTCTTTCGGTTCAGGGGTACCACGGGCATTTCACGTGTCGGGATTTCACAGGAGGTGGGAGTTTTTGCGCGCGTTGTAATTTCGAAATAGCAAGGCGTGGGTTGAGATGGAGGGAATTGTCGGAGCACAACGAGACAAAGAGATATCGTAAATATTTCGGGCTAACAAGGCGCGGGTTGAAATTTCTGGACAAGCCTAACGTGTACTGTACCAAATCAATGCGCACTACAAATGTCATTCAAAACTTTGAATTCATGTTATGTTCAATTAAAATATTTTGCTACGTGTATAATTCATGCAACCTACTAAGCAAATGAACGTTTTAGTGCATTCCAAACGTATATACTACCACTTCAATATGAACTAAATTAGAATTTGTTTCTCTATTTGAATAAGATCTACAGTAATGATTGTTGTGAAGTCAAAGCATTTGAATTCGTTTCTCTGTTTTAATAAGATCTACAATCATCATTATTGTCAAGTTAAACCATCGTTTGTGTATTATCTTCCTAGCACACCACATGATTAGTCTCGAGTTACATATGACCTATGTGTACTATATGAACTCGAACTAGATTTTTTGAATCCACTTTATTTTGATTTCAAATCACATTACATTTCTAGCTCTAGCTAGATCTTCATAATCTAAACCATGTCTCATATGTATAATGTGTTTATCACATTATGTATGGTGCCCTGCCCCCTACGCCTACAAGTATTTAGATGTGAGTTGCAACCACCACACATTACCACAAATTCAAATAAAATGTGAGAATGTTCGATATATAGTATTGTTTAGATTGTTCAATATTTAGTTGTAAGCTGCAAACGCCACACATTATCAGAAATTCAAATAAAATGTGAGATTGTTTGATGTATAGTATGGTTTAGTGTGTTCGGCATTTAGCTGTGAGTTGCAAACGCCATGCATTATCACATTATGGTATAACATGTGCATAGCATGTGTATCACCGCTATATTCATGCATGCAATGTTTAAAACACTATGATCTCCTATTCAAATATATGAATCCGCTTTCATATCAAATTATGATCTTTGTTAGTCTCTTACACCCACACAATCCTCTAACCTTTGTAGCTACCACTAACTTTCTCTCGTGCATGCACACGCCCTCCTCGCCCTCCCCCTCCCTCGGTATTCTATCCACCGGGCACATTCATTTTTTTCTTTAGGTCGTTCTCCCAGAGTCTCCACAACTCCTTTCCGACACACACCGATCGATAAACCTCTCCAGCGATGCCTGCCTACAACATACACACACACCTTCAATCTCCTCCTTTATGTGTCCTTGCCTCGTGTCTCTCATACGGCCAGACACACGTGTAAACCATCGCCCCTCTTTTCATCGATCTCACAACCGCACACTCCTCCCCCTATCTAGCTAGTAGTTGGGCCTCTCGCACCACCTCCTAGCTCCATTCTCTCTGTCTATCCGTCTCGTTGGGCCTTATTTGCCTCTAACAAATGGATGTACACCGACCGATCTCTCGCTATACATATAGCTAGCTAGGTCCTTATAACTCATTTTTACCCACACGTCAATCGATCTACCTCATTAGTTGTGTCTCTCCCTTCCTCTGACCAACAACAATTGATCTACCAATCTAGTTAGGTTTGCTTACTAAACACATGGTTCCCCTTCAACATCCATGGATGCGTCCTGACAGATCTATCACACACAGGCACACACAGAAACACATCCCCACTCTTATTGGTAACATTCCAGTTCCACCCTCAGTTTGTCTAGTAGGCCTCTCACACCATCTTCGAGAAGCAACTCCATCACCCATCTAGCACTCTATCCCTCTCCCTCCCTCTCCCTCCCTCTCTCTCTCTCTCTCCTCTCTCTCTCTCTCTGTGTGTGTCCCATCATATTTCCCGTCCTTCAGTTATGTATGGATGTCGACCGATCTCCCTCAAGACATAGCTGGGTCTCTCCTTCTCAACACATATACGAGTCGTTCTACCTCTATAGTTAGGCCTC
>NC_041382.1:426907500-426921801 GCF_002162155.2 Triticum dicoccoides
TCATGTCTCCCGGCCACAGACAAACTTGACATGTGCCCTCTAACGTTCCGGTAGGCCAGTCGCCCTATATCTTTGACTTGCACACACACACACACAATTTCGATGGCTCTCTTCATCGATCTCGCACCCACCCACTCGATCCTCTCTTCAACTCTATCGATAGCTATGACCCCTCCCTCTCTTCTCGTGGATTGCCTGACCCTCTATGTATGATATGGATAGGTCTCCATTTCACACACATTCCACGCAAAAATTTGTTTGAGATGTCATCGGCACATATTCCCACAAATAATTCACGAAATCAACCCCCACCCCACCCCACCCCCAAACAAAAAACACTCATGAACGCGGTTTGTATCTCTCACACACACACACGTAGGTGGGGGACGTGCATGAAGAGAAGAGGTGCATGCACGACGCACGTACTCCCATCTCTTTCCCAACCACACCCGCGCGGGTACATGGTGGAGCTCATTTCTGTATGAAAAAGGCAGCCCACATGGTAATTTGGCACGTGTAGTGGTTGTCCACTTGGTGGAGGGAGGATCGTATACCACGGGTGAACAAACAAACTGCGACTTGATGTGTTATGTAAAAAAAGAGACAAACCATGTGGGGCCTACCTTAGAGGCAAGGCTCTATACACTGGAGTACTTTTGATGTGTCCCGTCAACTCGTAGAACGAGGAAAAGCTTGCTTAGTACGCCGTCTCCCCCGCCCACGACCGCGGTGGATCGCAGGATGAGGTGAAGCTTGCTCCGTCTTACGCCCGCTCCCTCGCCCATGCGCGCGGTGCCTCGCAGGACGAGGAGAAAAACTTACTACTCCCTCCGTTTACTCCTCGTCCCTACTACCTTGGTTATAGAGATTATATCATATTGTTTGGAATATATATGTCCTTTAGTAGATTTCAATATGAACTACTAGTACATACTCCAAACACTGATGTATATAGACATATTTTAGAGTGTAGATTCACTCATTTTGCTCCGTATGTAGCACTCTCTCTCTCGCCCCTCGACCCTCACCCACGTGGTTGACGTGCAGCAATTCATTCGATCTCATATAGCCAGAACGATATATACTACACTACCATTATTGCTCGACTTCCCGAAGAGGCGAAGAGCCAATCGCAAGGTTAATATTTTGGAGATGCGAAGAGCAAGGTTATAGGAGAACGAGTAGTAGGTGCCGCGTCATTTATAAATAAAGTTTTTTTTCTTCAGTGGCACGTACGCAATATGATAGGTTCATATGGAGAGAAAAGGAAACCGCTCCACTATATACATAGTCAGGACGGGCCAGCCTACACGGTGGCTTTCTGGGGTTGCCCTCTTCACACTCTCTCACACAAAATGACTGTGGCCACATCTCTAACATCCCGGTAGATCACGTCCTCTTGGGGAAGGGGTGGATGCTTAGTGTAGATGCGGTGGCCGTCGCCGACGGCGAAAACCCACTGTCGGCACGTCCCAATCAGGGGTCCCCGCCATTCTCTCTCACAAAGCCGGTGAGGTTGCCTTCGTCCCTTGCTCACTGCCGCGACGTGGGCAGTTGCCGCCTCCCGCCGCCCTCCTCAAGGTTGAGCTACGTCCCTCAGGTACAACTCCCTTTACAGCCGGCTTGCAACACTGCTCCAGCTGCCCACATCACTCCCTGTGGATATTTCTCTACTTCTTTGCCCCGCACATACCTCTACTTGCTTCTACATACTGTATTTGTGATGAGTTTATGTCTCATCAACTAGTCCCAGTAATCTTATTCTAATCACACTTCTTCAATTTCTTTGCCACAGGGATGCTCATCTCGATTTTGGTGAAACTGCACAAAATGATCCGATGGTCAAAAGGTTGCAAACTTCATTTATTAGGAAGCTCGAACGTTGCCAGCAAATTGAAGCCTGGTCAGGGTTCACGGTTCAAGGGCTAGGGACTGCATGGATTGTTTTTTCTTTAGCTGCCTCTGTTCCAAAATAAGTGTCAACTTTAGTAGTAGTACAACTTTGTACTAAAGTTTGCACAAAGTTGAGACACTTATTTTGGAACGGAGGGAGTACATATTTGCTATGATCTGTCAATCATTGAGATGCAATAGCATGCATGTTAGTCTCCTTTGTATTTGATGAAATGTTGCAACGGGCAACCTTGGACGCAAGATACATGTAACATAAGCTGGAAGCTTCATAGCATTGTACAAATTTATCTCACTGATAAATTATAGTACGTACTATACTAGTACTTCCTCCATTCCTAAATATAAGTCTTTGTAGAGATTTCACCATGAACCACATGTGGATGTATATAGATGCATTTTAAGTGTAGATTCATTCATTGTGTTCCGTATGTAGTGGAATCTCTACAAGGACTTATCTACTAGTAATAGCTAGCCCCCACTACTAGGAATTCTCTATCCTCTCCTTGAGCCACATCATCAAAATTGATGTAGCCGTTAGATGAAGTAAATCAGTCCATAATAGCCGTCTGATCTTGATGTTGAGAGGCTCCACACAAAGCCACATGCAAGCATGCAGAAATACCATGGCACATGCATGTGAGTGGGTTTTAAATCACATCAACATGTCTGCATGCAAGCATGCACCGGTAGCATGCATGTAAGTGAGCTTTTAAGTCCCATTAACATGTCAAAAAGAAAAATATAATCCCATTATGCAGTAGGAGTTGGCTGATCTTTTTTCCTTACGTGGGATGATCTAAATGATGATGGGAGTTTATTTAGTTTGGCTACCACATTTGTCATGCGGTTATAGAGTTTTTTTAGTTCTATGAAATCGATAATTTTGCGCAGAGAGATATACCGTTGTTCCACGGCAACGAGCGGGGACTCATCTAGTAATATTTAGGAACGGAGGGAGTACTATGTAAAGAGTTAGGTGTCGCACGGTGATATTGTGAGGTGGGCCATGTAATCACTGAGCCTGCGTGTTTTCACTGCTCTTGCACGCCTCCGCTGTAAGAATGGAGAAAATTATAATATAGTAGTAGTACCTCCTTTCGCCGAAAGCGTGGGACATCCAGCAGTCCTACCACCTCAGTAATAAAGACCAATGAGCTGTCAAATCACATAGACCCAACAGTAAGTTGGACGAATGAGGCAACCATCGCTCTTGCGCCAGTGAGAGGTCGCGTCCACTCTGCTCGGGCATGAATGTGGCACCGTTTCTTTGGAGCGGCGCTGACCGTTTCGGGAGGGAAGCGCGCGCTGGCGATGGAGGGGCTTTGGGTGGGCCAGGCTGGTCAGGAGCGGGCGTGGCAGCTGTCCGCATGTCCACATGTCCCTACCAGACAAGCCCGGGAACGAGAGGATGCACTGACTCTCATGGCTAAAATCGTACACTACACAACATCTCTCTTTAGGAGTAGGTCGATCTATCACTCTCTCTAACACACACATGCTGTTAAACACACACACACACACGCACACGCACGCACCTTGGTCCTGTTGCACCTTCTAACGTGACTTATTACACTTAGACAGAGGGAGTAGTAAGTATACGAGATACGGTGCCACACTGACTTAATTCAAATACAAGTGCCCAAATTATGTGTGCATGTTATAATAAGGATTCACTTAAAATAGTACGTGAGTGAACAGAGGGATCAATTGGACAGTGTTCCCGAGAAGTAGCGAGATGTGTGAGGTAAGATACACCGCTGGCGCTTTTAATTTTTATTATTAATTTGTTTGTTTCACCCTCTGACTGGTGGGACCCAACATACTACATGGAGAGAGGTAAGGTGACTAAGGCTGCATTATTTCTGCACCACTGTGGATAGTCTTACCACCAAAGCCACATGACACGATTATGATTGAAATCCCAATGACTCCCACACACAAAAAAAACACGGCATGCTTGTCACACGAATGCAGGAATGTATAAAAGGTTATTTCCCTCTCGTTGAACATAATGGGAGGGTTGTGTAGCTGGTTAGCCTGTTCGCTCATCAAACTTGAGGTCTCAGGTTTGATAACTACACTTGAGCATAATTTGTGCCAGGAGGATTCTTTGACTGGTCAAAATGTTTTCTAGGGTTTGCACGCTTCACAGTCTCTCTCCAGTATATATATACACACTGGAGCTTTAGCGCTTGTAGTTGCTCTCTTCACACTCTCTCGCCCTCTCCTGCTAGAGCCTCTACGCTTGTAGTTGCTCTCTTCACACTCTCTCGCCCTCTCCAGATCTAAACAAGACTTCGTTGGCCTCTCTCTCCCCTCACTGCTGCTCAAAGAGCTGGCAGGATCCGTCCGCCGGGAAGGGACGGAGGCTTAACATTGTCGCCGTCGGCGAGGGACTACCTGTGGAGCTGTTCACTATCCACCCAGCGGCGGTGCGGGAGGGCCTTCGACCCCTTCTTCTTCGCCATCGTCCTGTCGCCCATCGAACCACGCCCCAAGAACCTTAAGGTATAATTTACTTACTCCACATGCATTGCTCTAGCTGCATGTATACCATGAATCTAGGACGTGGTTCAAAGAGGAAAGGAGTGGGGGAAAGTAGTGGGAAATGTTGTATATAGCATGAATCTAGGACATGGTTCAAAGAGGAAATGAAGGGGGAAAGTTGTATAGCATGAATCTAGGACGTGGTTCAAAGAGGAAAGGAATGGGGGAAAGTAGTGGGGAAAGTTGTATCACATAAATCTAGAACGTGGTTCAAAGAGGAAAGGAAGGGGCGAAAGTACTAGTTCAAAAAGGAAAGGAAGGGACAAGGCTGTAGAGTTTGAGCAGGACTAGATTTGCTACGCTCACATAGGGAAAGGTGTATAAAGATAACAAAACTGGGACCAACACAAATATGCTCCTTGGTTGTTTGTTCTTTGTTGCAACAGACTGTGCATGACCACAGTACATCGGTAGATGCACATGGTCCTGGTGCATCCACTGTCTCATGCAACCCATTAGTTGTTGTTAATCTAAGGCCCTGTTTGGTTAAAAACTCCCTAGTCCCTACCTGCTTGGTTCCAGGGACTAAACATGGACTAGAGGTTATTAAATGACATGCTAAAAGACCATGTTACCCCTAGTAATGAACTAATAGAGACAAGGTGTGATGCATGGCAGGGGTAACTGTTGGAAAAAGTCCCAAAAAGACTACCTCAGGGTGTTCTTTCTTTAGTCCCAAATGCCCACTTTTAGTCCCTAAAAGTCCCTCCTGTTTGGTTTAGATGGGACTGACACGGAGCTTTTTTAGTCCCTACACCAAAATTTCCCTGTAAACAAACACCCTCTAATAATGCCGCTGGAAAATTGATGCAATGCCACAGTTAAAAGCAATTACATGTTTAACAAATTTTATTGTTAATATAATCTCTATGTTAATATTAATCAATGCCACCGTTTGAGAAATGCTACTGTCTTGCTTTATTTCCCATTTAGATAAGGTAGATGTTTCTTTTTGTTGGCTTCTGTGTCATCCACCGTTATTGACCACTAATTGTTTCCTTTGCACCTCTGTGTAAATAGGGTTATCTACTTCACCTCATTGCCATTGTGACCTTTTGTTGCACTGCACAAAACACTTTTGTTTTAAGAGTGTTTTGTGCAGTTCAACCGAAATGTCACACCGACAATGTTGCTTGATTGCTTGATCTTAGTGGAACTGCACAAGAGGAGATCTTACTTCCTATCCGTTAAGGCGAATTTGGTTCAGATCTTATTCTTGTGAGTTGTTTGAATTCCGCATCATGAGAGGTCAGTACTAGCCTTCTTTCACATGATTCTGCAGTGTGCTTTCATATGTTGTGCTACTTGTACGATAATGTTGCTTGATTTTAGTGAACTGCACAAATGGAGACAACACTTCCAATCTGTATGTGCACCGTAATATCCCACTGAGGTAAGATAAGGATATTTCACAACTGCTGGCCTGTATTTTGCCACTTTCATCATAAAATTAAGTTTAGTACTATACTTGTGCTCCCTAATTGACATGCCAAATCTTACATTGAAGGCGAAGCTTGTTTGTTATTGAACCAAATGATGAAGGGGAAGAACAAGCGGAAGAAAAACAAAAATCAACTCCTAGTGCTGTAATGAAGCACTGGAACTGTGATGACACAAGTAATGATATAGTTTTGCATCTTAATTTATTGTTATGGCTAGAACGAGCAATTGTTTTGCCACTGATTTGATGCCACTCTTAATGTAATATGTAATTATCTCTACTTGTGCAAACAGGGATCTTCTTTGAAGATACCATATATTTTAGTGGAACTGCACAAGAAGATGTTGGAAACATTAAACTAATCGAGGAGTATATAGTAAGCATGGCCACCACCGTAGATAGGAACAGATGGTTCCGGAGAACTGCTTCATCTGTATGCTCTACACAAGAAGCCTCCTGACAAAGGTTGGTACTCGCCCATTGATTTCATCCATATGATTGAGCTTTGTCATCTCTATTGGTGTTGTGCTACTATTTAGATACTGTCATGAAAACGTGGTATTGTCCTTAAGAAGTGCTTCATCTGTGTTGTTTTAAATATTTCCTTTCCTTTTTTCGAACAAACAGGGATGCTAGCATTTAGTAGTCCTCTTGTCTTTGCACAACATGATCATCTTCCTTTGAAGAACAATATGGAGTACGTGAAGTGACTAATTCCGATTATGCCAGGATGAAGAAGCCCTGACTATCTTCTCATCAGAAGGAGCAGTTGAAGGATGGTTACATTACTCCCCACAACACCAAACTAACTTCAGCTCAAAAGGACTGACAAATCTCCATTTTTTGTTGTGATGCGCGAGTACAATGTTGTTCTAGGATTCTTTCTGGTGAGTTCCATTTTTCTAAAAGTGTGCTCTACATGGACCATGTATGTGCCTGTTGAAACTGTCAATTCATAGTACAGTTTGCTTTATACTAATCACTTTTTTGTATTTGTGCAAACAGGGGTGCCCAGCTTGATTTCAATCTGAGCTGCACAAAATGTTCGTGAATACATCGAATCATTCATTTCCACCACAAGAAAGGAGGTTCCGATAAGTTCAAGGTATTGCAACATATAAGGGCGAAATCATACAAGCTACGCGCGAATTTGGTTGATTTTGGTGGAACTGCACAAAAATAACAACTGGTTTATTTAGCACGAGGTTCCATGTCAATGTCCAAACTGATGGCAAACCCTGCCCATTCCACAATCGTAGGCATTTGATATTTTGGAATGGGACAACCTTGTCAAATTTTGCTCATTGATTTTAGCAAGACATGCCTTTGATATTTTCGAATGGGACGCCCTTTGCTATCAGCAGCGTCGATCAATTTTTTATTTATTCTTTAGTTGTGAAGTAAATATTGCCTCTGACATGTGAGTCGCTGAGATGCATAATCATCGATTGTTTTGAATGTTCTCTATGAATTGACAGGCCTGTGTGTTTGATTGCAATGTACAGAAACGCTAAAAAGCTGCTCAAACTCTTTGTACTCCTTCTGTTCCTTTTTACTTCGCACATTGTGAAAGTGCATACTTTTTTGTATAAGATTGGTCAAAGTAGAGATAATTTGACTGCAGACAAAACTTGTATGCAGACTAGAAAGGACCGGAGGGAGTACATGTGAAACTACTGCAAACGAGGTGATCACCCTGGGAATAATGCTAGTACGTATTGTTTGGCATGTTCATCCAATGCCAGTGATACAGGAATTCGAACTAATCGAAATAAATTCATTCATACACGGTTGGATTTCATATAAACATGTCGGATTTCATTACATTTCATACATTCTTCAACTAAAAAGGGGTGCGCTGGAGGTATAATTAGTTAACCGAAGCTACCCACCTGTGTCCCGCTAAGCCGAACAGAAGCTTCAGTGACTTAACTGCAGGTGCAGTTGCGTAACTGACATGTGGCCTGTTGGGCGCACGTGTTAGTCAGTCAACTGCACCAGCAGTTAAGTAGAAGCAGCATTCTTCTCCAACGCACCTCTCCGACTCCACGTCGCTGCCAAGAAGCTAACAGGCCGTCAGTGGTCAACCCGCCTAGCTTGGCTTCAAACGGAGGATAGCAGCGGTGGCCTTACTTGGACCCGAGCGGCGGCGACCTACCGTGTTCTACTCTTCCTCGTTTTCTGTGTGGCGCGGCCTCGTTGGCAGCGGGGCGGGGCCTCGCCAGAGCTGGCGATGTCTTCTGTCTCACTGCCGGCGGGTGGCGCCTCAGCGGAGCGGTGGAAATCCTCCCCCACGTTGCCGGCAGGGTGGGGCCTCGGCTGGGCCGGCAATGTCCTCTGCCTCGTTGTTGGTGGGGCGGGGCCTCGGCGGAGCCGGGAATGTCCTCTACCTCGTTGTTGGCGCTGCGGGGCCTTGGCAGAGCAGGGCCTCGTTGACGCCAGCGGAGAGGGTACTCGTCGGAGCCGGCATTGTCCTCTGCCTTGTCCTCGGTCTCGCCAAACAGCGCCTCGCCCTTTGTAGGCGGCCGCAGCCTCCGCCACCCACATGCGGTACCGCCAGCGCTCAAGGCGGTCCTTGCGGGTGGAGCAATACAAGTTGAGCAGCGCCTCCTGCTCCGCCTACTCCGCAGCGATCTTCTCCTTCGCCTGCAGGTGCTCCTGGAGGAGATGGTGGTTGTAGGCGGCGTCGGCATGCGCCTCCCGAAACTGCTCCTCACGCATCTGCCTCACCCTGTCCATATATTCGGCACGGGCCTCCCCGATGGACATGGTGCAATGCACCAGCGAGGATGGCGCGGAGGAGGGGGTTAGCGCCGGATCGTCGACTACCAAGTTCTCCATTGGGACGTCGTCGTCCTCCAGCTCCCTGCTGGCCAGCCGGTCGGCAGCAATGGCTGCCATCTCCTTGTGGTCCATCGGCCGCCCGTCCCGAAGAGCGCTGGAGCGCGAGGAAGCCATGGTGGGCAGTATTGGTGTGGACAGGAGAAAGGGAACGGATGCGGATGACTGCGGCTATGGCCGGCGCAACAGTTTATATAGCAATGGTGGGCGGGCGAAGGGACGGACGTGTGGCGCCGGAGTAGCCGCCTCGGCAACCGCGTATCATTAATGTGGGCGGCAGATGGACGGACGGACGGCACTTGTGTCGTTTGAAGGCGGAGCAATCACCTGCACCGGGAAGCGGGGCGGGTGGCGCTGACTGTTTCGGGCGGAAAGCGTGCGCGGGCGAGGAGATAACTTTACTTGGAGAGGATGACAATGGGGACCCACCAGGTCCATAGCCTCACGTACGCAAGTGCCTCCTTATTATATATATATATATATATATATATATATATATATATATATATATATATAACTATAATTTATTTTGCTTCCTCCTGGTTTCCTGACATCACGGTCCCACACCATTGTCAACCTATGTAGTAGTCAATAAACGAGAGAATTGCACAAGAAGCGGCCGACAGCTGGGACCAAGCAGCTCGAGCAGTATTTGTGTTTTTGAGGTGTGAGCACTGCAGAGTTTTTTGATGTTTAGCCCAGATATTAATTTTTCTCCTCTAAACAGCAACAAAAACATCGCTGCAGGTATTAACTGGGCGGGCTGTGGCCCGTCTAGCCCAGGCCAGATATCCAACCCGGATATTAATTTTTTTTCAAGCTGAAAATGGCTAGCCCAGCTATACTTTTTTTAGGAATACCCAGGCAAGGTGAAGTTTTTATTATCCGCCCCGGTGGGCTGCAAATCTTTCCTAGGAGGGATGCATTAGGCTTAACAGGAAAATGGGCTTTAAGAAATATTAAATGGGATGTAATTATAAAAACTGGGTAGTAACTATAAAAAATGCACCAAACACGTGATTACTTTATAAAATATTATTTTTGGATATTGAAAATTTTAATTTCATTAATTGTTGTGAGTGCAATGTTTTGTTGGATTTTTACGTAATATACATTTATATTGAAATTGCATTTAATCTGACTAGAAATTTCGGGATAAAAATATTTCGGATCCCATCAAAATGTGGGAAATTTTATTGAATTCTGTTTTGAACGGTTGGTTGAAATGGGCTGTACTTTTAACAAACTGTAAATGGGCTGTAGTAAATTCCATTAGAATTCAAAAAATGGGCTACACATTCTTACAAATCTCAAATGGGCTATAAGTTCTCTGCCACACACTTCTGGCCTTACTAAGTTGACGGGTCCTCTAAAAAAACAGAGTTGACGCGTATGCAAGGCTTTGTCAACTTATAGTCAACACACGGTTCTAGCAGAAGTGGCCGTTGGATGTCCATCCAACGGATGCCGTGCTTCTTCTTCAATCTCGGATATTCTAGCTTCAGCCCCCAAAAAATAATTCCTCCCCCTGACATCTGGGGCGCACCATTTCGGAAGCTGACCTGTGGGCCTACTAAGTTGACGTACCAAGGGCTTTGTCAACTTAGTCAATATAAATGATTCTAGCTGCAGTGACCGTACGATGTCCATCCAACGGCCGTCGTGCTTCTTCAACCTCTGGTCTTCTTGCTCCAGCCGCCCAAAGCAGCACCGGTCGTGCCGCCTGCTCCTGCCTCCCGTGGCTGTCTGTGCTGCCGCGGAGGCCTCACCGCCCCCTACTACTACCACTGCTGGCCAGGTCATGCCTCCACTCACCCACACCCCCTGTTATTCTACGGCGACGGCAGTGCAGCCGAACCAGTGAACCCTCGTACTCCTCTCCATGTGTGCATCCACTGCCGCGTCTTCCCCGGCTCCGTGTTGTCCCCTTCCTAGGCCTCGCCGTCGTCCACCGCCCTGGTGCTCTCGGCACGGCGTGGTCAACGTGGTCAAGGAACGACTTCCATCGGACATGGACTGTACGTGGACAGGCTGACAGCTGGGTCCACGGCAGCCGCAAGGAAGTACCTCCTTATTACGCACAAAATAATTATTCCTCCACCTGACAGCGGGGACCCACCAGACGGGCCACCGTATTTCGTTAAAAAAATGATTCGCCCCTGACTACTGGGACCTACGAGCTACATCTTCGCACGCAAGGAAGTGCGTCCGAAAAAACGATTCGCCCCCCTGACTACTGGGACCCACCAGCTACATCTTCGCACGCAAGGAAGTGCGTCCGAAAAAAAACGATTCGCCCCCCGACTGCTGGGACCCACCATCTACACCTTCGCACACAAGGAAGTGCGTCCGGGCAAAAAAACGATTCGCCCTCCTGACTGCTGGGACCCAGCAGCTACACCTTCGCACGCAAGGAAGTGCGTCCAGGCAAAAAAAACATAACGATTCGCCCCCCTGACTGCTGGGACCCACGAGATACATCTTTGCAGGCAAGGTAGTGCCTGACAGTCGGGACCCACCTGGTCGAAGCGTACGTAGCGTTGTCATTCTGGTCGCGAACGTGTACGTACATACTGGTCGATGTAGAGGCACGCACGTGTCATAGTAGAGGCGCGCACGTGTCGTAGTAGAGGCGCACACGTAGCATGTACACGTACGTACATTGGCCTGGGTGCAAGAAAGAAAATATAGCCACGTATGTGTACATACGGGCAGGGTCTCGAACGCCTACTCGCACATACGTACGGCCAGGGCTCGTGTACATGGCTAGGTCATAACGGAGAAACAGTGTCGTCGTCATGTTCATGGGGAGGCAACAGAATGCGTCGTGTTCATGGGGAGGCAACGGAATGTGTCGTGTTCATCGGGAGGCAATGGAATGCGTCGTGTTCATCAGGAGGCAACGGAATGCGTCGTGTTCATCGGGAGCCAACGAAACGCGTGGGAGCGAACCGGCTGGGTCGGAACGGAATGCATGGTCGTGTTCATCGGGAGGGCTTGGACGGAACAGTCGATGGAAACGAGGCCTAGCGTACCGCAGAATGGAGGAAACGGACCTCCTACGTTCGAAACAGGGGTCCTATTGATCGGGAGGGGTGTGGCATACCGCGAAATGGAGGAAACTGACCTCCTACGGTCGAAATGGGGGTCCTGTTGATCGGGAGGGGTGTAGCGTACCACAGAACGGACGAAACGGACCTTCTACGGTCGAAACGGGGGTCCTGTTCATCGGGAGGGGTGTGCCGTACCGCAAAACGGGACTCCACGGGATACTGTTCATCTCCACCGTCAACCTCCTCCAGCCTCCACGGGCTACCGTCGACCTCCTCCAGCCTCCACGGGCTCCTGTTCATCCAGCCTCCACCACGCGCTAGTCCACCGGCTACTGTTCAACCACCCCTCCACTGTCTACTGTTCATCCAGCCCTCCACACCATGGGGTCATGTTCAACCACCCCTCCATGGGCACTCCTCCACCGTCTACTGTTCATCCAGCCGTCCACACCACGGGGTCCTGTTCATCCAGAGGCAACGCCACCGCTCACTGTTCATCCACCCCCCGGCAATGCTCACTGTTCATCCAATCGATCGGCTTCAGTTAGCAGCAGTAGCGAAGGAATCGCTCGATCGGGTTCAGTTAATAGCCATCGATCAATAGCTTGGGTTCAGTAACGGGTAGCCTGCAGTGCAATCGCTCGGGTTCAGTTAGAGCCCAACGCCTCGCTCGGGTTCAGTTAGAGCCAACGCCTCGCACACATGCGCGTACGTGTATGAGAGAAACGCGCATCGCTCGGTCCCCAACCTCCCACCGTAACCGGGAACTCCCCGAAATTTTCCTCGCCCTCGCTTCTACCACGGTTTTTTCTGTCAAGGACGGCCCAAAGAATGTCATGCAGCTGCATCTCCGGCCCGCCCAGGATGAAAAGCCCATTTTCTGTCATGATTTTTTGTCATAGAAGTAGGAGCCCACCACATCTATGATGATACCGGGTTTTGTCACAATTATCATCATAGAAGTGTCATATGTATGACAGAAAAAAAATTCGTTCGGCCCAAAATGTCACGGATGTGTCTTTTTTTTGTAGTGCTCGTCTCTTTTGCTCTACATGTCCAGTTCCATTGTGTACAATAACTGACATGCATAGGAATAAAACATAGTGAGATTATGTAAGGAGTGCATGCACAAATCCAGAGTGAAGGTAGCAAACTATGGATAGACCCAAAACCAATGATAGCAGGAAGATAATAGCTTTAGCTAAAAAATACAGATAATGGCTCCTTTAATGTTTGTTTGCGACGAACATGAAACTCATAGTAGACACCCGATATTAACCATATAGTAGACAGATAGTACTGATTGCTGCCCCAATATGTACCCCACAACCATTTAAAAACTCAAGTTTCAGCATAGGTTTGGACCTGAGTCGCAGTCTAATAGGTGAACACGACGATAAAGTAGCATGTCATCATATTAAGTGATGCATACGTAAGCAGACACGGAAGAGTGTGACCTTACTTGCGGACCCGTGTAGTCCTCAAGGTCATCTGCTCAGTTGATGATGGTAATGCAGTTGTCGTGGCTGCCGGCGGCGGGGAAGAAGATCTGAGGCGGCAAAAGACAGTCTGGAGAGCGGATCCCTGCTATGGTGAACACTTCCGTTGTTGGAGCAGCTGAGCTGGGGTGGAACACAACACCGCAGGAGCAGGACAAACCACACAAGGTTTTCTTTGACATGTATCTGTAATAGAAGTAATTGTGTAAGGGCTTGTTTGAATTTGAGGATTCTAACAATGCAGGGATAGGAAATAGACAGGAATAAGATAGGACTGCATGTGCAAAACAGAGAATTTAAAAACACAGGATTTCTGCCAATCTGGGTGTTTGGTTAACAAACATTGGAAGATCACATGATGCAAAGAAGCATGGTGAGATTAAGTCAAACCACAAGAAGTGTACAACCTCTTTGGCGAAGCCATGTCGATCTCAGTATGATTGGGTTAGCCGGTGAGGATGCTCCGGCTGACTTGGCTGTCGGAGGAGGGGAAGAAGATCTTAGGCATCTGGAGATGGAGCACGAGGTACTGCTCCGCTGTGATGGAGGGTTTCATCGTTGGAGCAGCTCGGGTGAGTTGTACGACGGCGAGGCTGAAGCAGGACAAGAGAGACAATGTTAACCTGAGTGGAATTCTTATATCATCTCCAATAAATGACATAAAATACATAACCACAAAGTGCTAGATGTATACATCAGCCGCTCATCTCTGAACTTAACTGTCGAAACAGAATTTAACTGTCGAAACTGAACTTAACCGTCGAAACTGAATTTTGCAATCGAAACTGAATTTTACTGTCGAAACTGAACGCACTAGAGGTGAGGCTACAAGTCAGTCGACTGACTTTTATATCTCTGGTCAGTCGATTTTTTAGCCGTTGGATATGAAATCAAGGGCCTGCAGTTCATCTTCAACCTCCACCCCCTGAGCCGCTAGCCACCACCGGCCAAACAGCCGCCCCCCGCCGCCCCACCCGCCCCGAAAACACTCCCCATCGCCGGTCCG
>NC_041382.1:426922287-426928143 GCF_002162155.2 Triticum dicoccoides
GAAATTTGACTGACCCAAAAGTCGATTTAGTCGACTAAAGTGTAGCTAAATCGAAGCAGCATCGCAAGCAAGAGCAAGAGCGAGAGCAGCAGTGCGAGCAAGAACAAGAGCAAGAGTAGACCAGGCAGGGGACCGAGAGCAAGAGCAGAGCAGCAGCACGAGCGAGAGCTAAAGCAGCAGCAGCTCCTACTGATGTGGACGTCGCCGCCGAGGGAGCGACACCGTGGAGGAAGTGGCCAGCGACGCTGCCGTGGATGGATCCGCGCTGTGTCGGCTCGGGACCGAGCACCGGCAGCACCATGAGATCGAATCAAGAAGAAAATGCGGTGATTAGTGTACAACCTCTTTAGTGGCGCCGATTAGGCCACAACTTCATCCGAGGAAACGGTGATGATGATGCTCTTCCGGTGGTGCAGGTGAAGACGGCGGTGTGGGAATGGAGGTGGCACGAAAGACGAGGGGAACGTCGGGGTAGCTCCTTGGAGGTGGAGGACGGGGTGGCTGAACCAGCGGGACGACCAGATCGATGACGGATCCTCATCCGGTAACGTGGATGAGGGACGTCGAGGTGTTGCTGTGGACGACATCGTCGGGGAAGAGGCTCCGGCTGGGTGGCGGACACAGGAGGGTGTGGGGCTTCGCGGGTTTTGCCGGCCTCGGTGTACGAATGGGTGGGCGGATGGGATGGGAGTGGGGAACCATGGCTTAGGGACGCGCTTGTCCGAAATGTGGGGTAAGTTATGAAAGTACCCCCACCAATTTGAGGCGGTTCTTTCAGTTCAGGGGTATCATGGGCATTTTGCGTGTCGGGATTTCACAGGAGGTGGGAGTTTCCACACGCGTTGTAATTTTGGAATAGCAAGGCGCAGGTTGAGATGGAGGGAGTTGTCGGAGCACAACGAGACAAAGATATATCTTAAATATTTCGGGCTAACAAGGCGCGGGTTGAAATTTCCGGACAAGCCTAACGTGTACTCTACCAAATCAATTTGCACTACAGATGTCATTCAAAACATTGAATTCATGTTATGTTCAATTAAAATATTTCACTATGTGTATAATGCATGCAACCTAGTACTCAAATGAACGTTTTAGTGCATTCCAAACGTATATACTACTGCTTTAATATGAACTAAATTTGAATTCATTTCTATATTTGAATAAGATCTACAATAATGATTGTTGTGAAGTCAAAGCATTTGAATTCGTTTCTCTGTTTTAATAATATCTACAATCGTCATTATTGTCAAGTTAAACCATCGTTTGTGTATTATCTTCACAGCACACGAGATGATTAGTCTTGAGTTACGTATGAACTATGTGTACTATATGAACTCGAACTCGATTTTTTGAATCCACTTTATGTTGATTTCAAATCATATTACATTTCAAGCTCTAGCTAGATCTTCACAAACTAAACCATGTCTCATATGTATAATGTGTTTATCACATTATGTATGGTGCCCCACCCCCTACGCCTACAAGTATTTAGATGTGAGTTGCAAACATCACACAGTACCACAAATTCAAATAAAATGTGAGAATGTTCGATATATAGTATTGTTTAGATTGTTCGATATTTAGTTGTAAGCTGCAAACGCCACACATTATCACAAATTCAAATAAAACGGGAGATTGTTTGATGTATAGTATGGTTTAGATTGTTCGACATTTAGCTGTGAGTTGCAAACGCCATGTATTATCACATTATGGTATAACATGTGCAAAACCACAACACGCGTATCACCGCTATATTCATGCATGCATATGTTTAAAACACTATGATCTCCTATTCAAATATATGAATCCACTTTCCTTTCAAATTATGATCTTTGTTAGTCTCTTACACCCACACAATCCTCTAACCTTTGTAGCTACCACTAACTTTCTCTCGTGCATGCACACGCCCTCCTCGCCCTCCCCCTCCCTCAGCATTCTATCCACAGTGCACATTCATTTTTTTTCTTTAGGTCGTTCTCCCACAGTCTCCACAACTCCTTTCCGATACACACCGATCGATAAACCTCTCCAGCGATGTCTGCCTACAACATACGCACGCACCTTCAATCTCCTTTATGTTTTCTTGCCTCGTGTCTCTCATACGGTCCCACACACGTGTAAACTCTCGCCCCTCTTTTCATCGATCTCACAACCGCACACTCCTACCCCTATCTAGCTAGTCGCTGGGCCTCTCGCACCACCTCCTAGCTCCATTCTCTCTGTCTATTCGTCTCGCCGGGCCTTATTTGCCTCTAACAAATGGACGTACACCGACCGATCTCCCGCTATACATATAGCTAGCTAGGTCCTTATAACTTGTTTTCCCCACACATCGATCGATCTACCTCATTAGTTATGTCTCTCGCTTCCTCCGACAAACAACAATTGATCTACCGATCTAGTTAGGTTTGCTTACCAAACACATGGTTTCCCTTCATCATCCATGGATGTGTCCCGACAGATCTATCATGCATAGGCACACACAGAAACACATCCCCACTCTTATTGATAATTTTGCAGTTCCACCCTCAGTTTGTCTAGTAGGCCTCTCCCACCATCTTCGGGAAGCAACTACATCACCCATCCAGCACTCTACCCCTCTCCCTCCCTCTCTCTCTCCTCTCTCTCTCTCTCTGTCCCATCCTATTTCCCGTCCTTTAGTTATGTATGGATGTCGACCGATCTCCCTCAAGACATAGCTGGGTCTCTCCTTCCCAACACATATACAAGTCGTTCTACCCCTATAGTTAGGCCTCTGCCTACCCCTCCCCCCACCCCCTCCCACACACACACACACACACTGATACATCGAGTGCTCTAGTCATGTCTCCCTGCCACACACAAACTTGACCTGTGCCCTCTGACGTTCCAGTAGCTAGGTCAGTCACCCTATATCTTTGACTTGCACACCCACACAATTTCGATGGCTCTCTTCATCGATCTCGCACCCACCAACTTGATCCTCTCTTCGACTCTATCGATATCTATGACCCCTCCCTCTCTTCCCATGGATCACCAGCCCCTCTATATATGATATGGATAGGACTCCATTTCACACACATTGCATGCAAAATTTTGTTTGAGATGTCATCGACACATATTCCCACAAATACATTCACGGAATCAACCTCCTCCCCCATACAAAAAACACTCACGAACGCACAAGCCATTTGTCTAGGTTTGTATCTCTCACACACATCCACGTAGGCGGGGGACGTGCACGAAGAGAAGAGGTGCACGCACGGCGCACGTACTCCCGTCTCTTTCCCAACCACACCCGCACGGGTACACGGTGGAGCTCATTTCTGTATGAAAAGGCAACCCACGTGGTAATTTGACACGTGTACTAGTTGTCCACTAGATGGAGGGAGGATCGTCTACCACGGGTGAACAAACAAATTGCGACTTCACGTGTTATGTTAAAAAATAGGAAAACCATGTGGGGCCTACCTTAGAGGCAAGGCTCTATACACTGGAGTACTTTTGATGTGTCCCATCAACTCGCAGAATGAGGAGAAGCTTGCTTAGTACGCCGTCTCCCCCGCCCATGGGCGCGGTGGCTCGCAGGATGAGGTGAACCTTGCTTACTACTCCCTCCTTTCCGGTTTATAGGGCTCAATTCAAAAATCTCACCAACCAAGGTAGATGGTGAGTGGTGGAATACTTTTTGTAGTTTGCAAAGCACCCAATTAATGCTCTTGTTTTCCTCAAAAAATCATGTTTACCAATGCATTAATTGCAATGCATGCATGCATACAGTAGATACATTGGTCAATTTTCTCTTAATACTTGCATGCAATGATTTAATGCACCTCAAAATCTGAATTTGTGATGGGAAACAACCAAATTGAGCCTTATAAAATGGTAAAACTAAAATTTTGAGATAAGCCCTTACGCCCGCTCCCTTGCCCACGTGCGTGGTGGCTCGCAGGACGAGGAGAAAATTTTACTGGTACTCCCTCCGTTTACTCCTCGTCCCAACCTTGGTTAGAGAGATTATCATATTGTTTGGAATATATGTCCTTTAGTAGATTTCAATATGAACTACTAGTGCATACTCCAAACACTAATGTATATAGACGTATTTTAGAGTGTAGATTCACTCATTTTGCTCTGTATGTAGTCCATATTGAAACATACGTAATAGTATGCACTCTCCCTCGCCCCTCGCCCCTCGACCCTTGCCACGTGGTGGACGTGCAACAATTCATTCAGTCTCATATAGACAGAACAATATATACTGCAGTACCATTATTGCTCGACTTCCTGAAGAGGCGAAGAGCCAATCGCAAGGTTAATAGTTTGGAGATGCCAAGCGCAAGGTTTATAGGAGAATGAGTAGTAGGTGTCGCGTCATTTATAAATAAAGTTTTTTTCTTTAGTGGCACATACGCAATATAAATAGGTTCATATGGAGAGAAAAGGAAACCGCTCTACTATATACACAGGCAGGACGAGCCTACACGGTTGCTTGCTGTGGTTGCTCTCTTCAGTTTTCACACTCTCTCTCACAAAACCATTGTGGCCACGTCTCTAACATCCCGACGGATCACGTCCACCGGGGGAAGGGGTGGATGCTTAGTGTAGATGCGGTAGCCGTCGCCAACGACGAAAACCCACTGTCGGCACGTCCCGATCAGTGGTCCCCGCCATTCTCTCTCACAAAGCCGGTGAGGTTACCTTCGTCCATTGCTCACTACCGCGACGTGGGTAGTTGCCTCCTCCCGCCGCCCTCCTCTAGGTTGAGCTACGTGAAGGAAATATGCCCTAGAGGCAATAATAAAGTTATTATTTATTTCCTTATATCATGTTAAATGTTTATTATTCATGCTAGAATTGTACTAATCGGAAACATAATACATGTGTGAATACATAGACAAACAGAGTGTCACTAGTATGCCTCTACTTGACTAGCTCATTGATCGAAGATGGTATGTTTCCTAGCCATAGACATCAGTTGTCATTTGATTAACGGGATCACATCATTAGGAGAATGATGTGATTGACTTGACCCATTCCATAAGCTTAGCACTTGATCGTTTAGTTTGTTGCTATTGCTTTCTTCATAACTTATACATGTTCCTATGACTATGAGATTATGCAACTCCCGTTTACCGGAGAACACTTTGTGTGCTACCAAATGTCACAACGTAACTGGGTGATTATAAAGGTGCTCTACAGGTGTCTCCAAAGGTACTTGTTGGGTTGGCGTATTTTGAGATTAGGATTTGTCACTCCGGCTGTCGGAGAGGTATCTCTGGGCCCTCTCGGTAATGCACATCACTTAGGCCTTGCAAGCATTGCAACTAATGAATTAGTTGCGGTATGATGTATTACGAAACGAGTAAAGAGACTTGCCGGTAACGAGAGTGAACTAGGTATTGAGATACCGACAATCGAATCTTGGGCAAGTAACATACCGATGACAAAGGGAACAACGTATGTTGTTATGCGGCCTGACCGATAATGATGTTCGTAGAAAATGTAAGAGCCAATATGAGCATCCAGGTTCCGCTATTGGTTATTTACCAGAGACATGTCTCGGTCATGTCTACATTGTTCTCGAACCCGTAGGGTCCGCACGCTTAACGTTACAATGACAGTTTCATTATGAGTTTATATAATTTGATGTACTAAAGGTTGTTTGGAGTCCCGGATATGATCACGGACATGACGAGGAGTCTCGAAATGGTCGAGACATGAAGATTGATATATTGGAAGCCTATGTTTGGACATCGGAAGTGTTTCGGGTGAAATCCGCATTTTACCGGAGTACCGGGAGGTTACCGGAACCCCCCGGTAACCTAATGGGCCTTAATGGGCCTAGTGAAGGAAGTGGAGAGGAGGCCAAAGGGC
>NC_041382.1:426928383-426985602 GCF_002162155.2 Triticum dicoccoides
TCTCTCCTTCCCCCCCAAGTCCTAGTCCATCATGGAAAGGGGGGGAGTCCTACTCCCAGGAGGAGTAGGACTCCTCCTGGTGCGCCCCTTGCCTGGCCGCACCTCCTCCCCCTTGCTCCTTTATATATAGCGGCATGGGGCACCCCAGAGACAACAGTTGATCATTGATCACTAAGCCGTGTGCGGTTCCCCCCTCCACCATAGTCCTCGATAATATTGTAGTGGTGCTTAGGCGAAGCCCTGCGACAGTAGAACATCAATATCGTCACCACGCCATCGTGCTGACGGAACTCTTCCCGGACATTCTGCTGGATCGGAGTCCGGGGATCATCATCGAGCTGAACGTGTGCTAGAACTCGGAGGTGTCGTAGTTTCAGTGCTTGATCGGTCGGGCCGTGAAGACGTACGACTACATCAACCGCGTTGTGCTAACGCTTCCGCTTTCGGTCTACGAGGGTACGTGGATGGAACGTAGTAATTTCAAAAAAATTCCTACGCACACGCAAGATCATGGTGATGCATAGCAACTAGAGGGGAGAGTGTTCCAACAGTGGCATCCGAGCCTGGTTTTATGCGTTGATGTAATATGCACGAGTAGAACACAAGTGAGTTGTGGACGATATAAGTCATACTGCTTACCAGCATGTCATACTTTGGTTCGACGGTATTGTTGGATGAAGCGGCCCGAACCGACATTATGCGTACGCTTACGCGAGACTGGTTCTACCGAGGTGCTTTGCACACAGGTGGCTGGCGGGTGTCAGTTTCTCCAACTTTAGTTGAACCAAGCGTGGCTACGCCCGGTCCTTGCGAAGGTTAAAACATCACCAACTTGACAAACTATCGTTGTGGTTTTGATGCGTAGGTAAGAACGGTTCTTGCTAAAGCCCGTAGCAGCCACGTAAAACTTGCAACAACAAAGTAGAGGTCGTCTAACTTGTTTTTGCAGGGCATGTTGTGATGTGATATGGTCAAGACATGATGCTAAATTTTATTGTATGAGATGATCATGTTTTGTAACCGTGTTATCGGCAACTAGCAGGAGCCATATGGTTGTCGCTTTATTGTATGCAATGCAATTGCGTTGTAATGCTTTACTTTATCACTAAGCGGTAGCGATAGTCCTGGAAGCATAAGATTGGCGAGACGACAACGATGCTACGATGGTGATCAAGGTGTCGCGCCGGTGACGATGGTGATCATGACGGTGCTTCGGAGATGGAGATCATAAGCACAAGATGATGATGGCCATATCATATCACTTATATTGATTGCATGTGATGTTTATCTTTTATGCATCTTATCTTGCTTTGATTGACGATAGCATTATAAGATGATCTCTCACTAAATTTCAAGATAAAAGTGTTCTCCCTGAGTATGCACCATTGCCAAAGTTTGTCGTGCCCAGACACCACGTGATGATCGGGTCTAATAAGCTCTACGTCCATCTACAACGGGTGCAAGCCAGTTTTGCACACGCAGAATACTCAGGTTAAACTTGACGAGCCTAGCATATGCAGATATGGCCTCGGCACACTGAGACCGAAAGGACGAGCGTGAATCATATAGTAGATATGATCAACATATTGATGTTCACCATTGAAAACTACTCCATTTCACGTGATGATCGGTTATGGTTTAGTTGATTTGGATCACGTGATCACTTAGAAGATTAGAGGGATGTCTTTCTAAGTGGGAGTTCTTAAGTAATATGATTAATTGAACTTAAATTTATCATGAACTTAGTACCTGATAGTATCTTGCTTGTCTATGTTTGATTGTAGATAGATGGCCTGTGCTGTTGTTCCATTGAATTTTAATGCGTTCCTTGAGAAAGCAAAGTTGAAAGATGATGGTAGCAATTACACGGACTGGGTCCGTAACTTGAGGATTATCCTCATTGCTGCACAGAAGAATTACGTCCTGGAAGCACCGCTAGGTGCCAGGCCTGCTGCTGGAGCAACACCAGATGTTATGAACGTCTGGTAGAGCAAAGCTGATGACTACTCGATAGTTTAGTGTACCATGCTTTACGGCTTAGAATCGGGACTTCAACGATGTTTTGAAGTTAATATTTCAAGCAAATGCCCGGATTGAGAGATATGAAGTCTCCAATAAATTCTATAGCTACAAGGTGGAGGAGAATAGTTTTGTCAGTGAACATATACTCAAAATGTCTGGGTATCATAATCACTTGACTCAACTGGGAGTTAATCTTCCTGTTCATAGTGTCATTGACAAAGTTCTTCAATCACTGCCACCAAGCTACAAGAGCTTCATGATGAACTATAACATGCAAGGGATGGATAAGACAATTCCCGAGCTCTTCGCAATGCTAAAGGCTGCGGAGGTAGAAATCAAGAAGGAGCATCAAGTGTTGATGGTCAACAAGACCGCCAGTTTCAAGAAAAAGGGCAAAGGGAAGAAGAAGGGGAACTTCAAGAAGAACAGTAAGAAAGTTAATGCTCAGGAGAAGAAACCCAAATCTGGACCTAAGCCTGAAACTGAGTGCTTCTACTGCAAGCAGACTGGACACTGGAAGCGGAACTGCCCCAAGTATTTGGCGGATAAGAAGGATGGCAAGGTGAACAAAGGTATATGTGATATACATGTTATCGATGTGTACCTTACTAGAGCTCGCAGTAGCACCTGGGTATTTGATACTGGTTCTGATGCTAACATTTGCAACTCGAAACAGGGACTACGGATTAAGCGAACACTGGCAAAGGACGAGGTGATGATGCGCGTGGGAAATGGTTCCAAAGTTGATGTGATCGCAGTCGGCACGCTACCTCTACATCTACCTTCGGGATTAGTTTTAGAGCTAAATAATTGTTATTTGGTGCCAGTGTTAAGCATGAACATTATATCTAGATCTTGTTTGATGCGAGACGGTTATTCATTTAAATCAGAGAATAATGGTTGTTCTATTTATATGAGTAATATCTTTTATAGTCATGCACCCTTGAAGAGTGGTCTATTTTTGATGAATCTCGATAGTAGTGATACACATATTCATAATGTTGAAGCCAAAAGATGCAGAGTTGATAATGATAGTGCAACCTATTTGTGGCACTGCTGTTTAGGTCATATCGGTGTAAAGCGCATGAAGAAACTCCATACTGATGGACTTTTGGAATCACTTGATTATGAATCACTTGGTACTTGCGAACCGTGCCTCATGGACAAGATGACTAAAACGCCGTTCTCCAGTACTATGGAGAGAGCAACGGTTTTATTGGAAATCATACATACAGATGTATGTGGTCCGATGAATATTGAGGCTTGTGGCAGATATCGTTATTTTCTCACATTCACAGATGATTTAAGCAGATATGGGTATATCTACTTAATGAAACATAAGTCTGAAACATTTGAAAAGTTCAAAGAATTTCAGAGTGAAGTTGAAAATCATCGTAACAAGAAAATAAAGTTTCTACGATCTGATTGTGGAGGAGAATATTTGAGTTACGAGTTTGGTCTACATTTGAAACAATGCGGAATAGGTTCGCAACTCACGCCACACAGAACACCACAGCGTAATGGTGTGTCCGAACGTCGTAATCGTACTTTACTAGATATGGTGCGATCTATGATGTCTCTTACAGAGTTACCGCTATCATTTTGGGGTTATGCTTTAGAGAGGGCTGCATTCACGTTAAATAGGGCACCATCGAAATCCGTTGAGACAACTCCTTATGAACTGTGGTTTGACAAGAAACCAAAGTTGTCGTTTCTGAAAGTTTGGGGCTGCGATGCTTATGTGAAAAAGCTTCAACCTGATAAGCTCGAACCTAAATCGGAGAAATGTGTCTTCATAGGATACCCAAAGGAAACTGTTGGGTACACCTTCTATCACAGATACGAAGGCAAGACTTTCGTTGCTAAGAATGGACCCTTTCTAGAGAAGGAGTTTCTCTCGAAAGAAGTGAGTGGGAGGAAAGTAGAACTTGATGAGGTAACTGTACTTGCTCCCTTGTTGGAAAGTAGTACATCACAGAAACCGGTTTCTGTGACACCTACACCAATTAGTGAGGAAGCTAATGATAATGATCATGAAACATCAGATCAAGTTACTATCGAACCTCGTAGATCAACCAGAATAAGATCCGCACCAGAGTGGTATGGAAATCCTGTTCTGGAAGTCATGCTACTAGATCATGATGAACCTACGAACTATGAAGAAGCAATGGTGAGCCCAGATTCCGCAAAATGGCTAGAAGCCATGAAATCTGAGATGGGATCCATGTATGAGAACAAAGTGTGGACTTTGGTTGACTTGCCTGTTGATCGGCAAGCAATTGAGAATAAATGGATCTTCAAGAAGAAGACTAACGCTGACGGTAATGTTACTGTCTACAAAGCTCGACTTGTTGCAAAAGGTTTTCGACAAGTTCAAGGGATTGACTATGATGAGACCTTCTCACCCGTAGCAATGCTTAAGTCTGTCCGAATCATGTTAGCAATTGCCACATTTTATGATTTTGAAATTTGGCAAATGGATGTTAAAACTGCATTCCTAAATGGATTTCTGGAAGAAGAGTTATATATGATGCAGCCAGAAGGTTTTGTTGATCCAAAGGGAGATAACAAAGTGTGCAAGCTCCAGCGATACATTTATGGATTGGTGCAAGCCTCTCGGAGTTGGAATAAACGCTTTGATAGTGTGATCAAAGCATTTGATTTTGTACAGACTTTTGGAGAAGCCTGTATTTACAAGAAAGTGAGTGGGAGCTCTATAGCATTTCTGATATTATATGTGGATGACATATTATTGATTGGAAATGATATAGAATTTCTAGATAGCATAAAGGGATATTTGAGTAAGATTTTTTCAATGAAAGACCTAGGTGATGCTGCTTACATATTGGGCATTAAGATCTATAGAGATAGATCAAGACGCTTAATTGGACTTTCACAAAGCACATACCTTGACAAAGTTTTGAAGAAGTTCAAAATGGATCAGGCAAAGAAAGGGTTCTTGCCTGTGTTACAAGGTGTGAAGTTGAGTAAGACTCAATGTCCGACCACCGCAGAAGATAGAGAGAAAATGAAAGATGTTCCCTATGCTTCAGCCATAGGCTCTATCATGTATGCAATGATGTGTACCAGACCTGATGTGTGCCTTGCTATAAGTCTAGCAGGGAGGTACCAAAGTAATCCTGGAGTGGATCACTACACAGCGGTCAAGAACATCCTAAAGTACCTGAAAAGGACTAAGGATGTGTTTCTCGTATATGGAGGTGACAAAGAGCTCATCGTAAATGGTTACGTTGATGCAAGCTTTGACACTGATCCGGACGATTCTAAATCGCAAACCGGATACGTGTTTATATTGAACGGTGGAGCTGTCAGTTGGTGCAGTTCTAAACAAAGCGTCGTGGCGGGATCTATATGTGAAGCGGAATACATAGCTGCTTCGGAAGCAGCAAATGAATGAGTCTGGATGAAGGAGTTCATATCCGATCTAGGTGTCATACCTAGTGCATCGGGTCCAATGAAAATCTTTTGTGACAATACTGGTGCAATTGCCTTGGCGAAGGAATCCAGATTTCACAAGAAGCACATCAAGAGACGCTTCAATTCCATTCGAGATTTAGTCCAAGTGGGAGACATAGAAATTTGCAAGATACATACGGATCTGAATGTTGCAGACCCGCTGACTAAGCCTCTTCCACGAGCAAAACATGATCAGCACCAAGGCTCCATGGGTGTTAGAATCATTACTATGTAATCTAGATTATTGACTCTAGTGCAAGTGGGAGACTGAAGGAAATATGCCCTAGAGGCAATAATAAAGTTATTATTTATTTCCTTATATCATGTTAAATGTTTATTATTCATGCTAGAATTGTATTAACCGGAAACATAATACATGTGTGAATACATAGACAAACAGAGTGTCACTAGTATGCCTCTACTTGACTAGCTCGTTGATCGAAGATGGTTATGTTTCCTAGCCATAGACATGAGTTGTCATTTGATTAACGGGATCACATCATTAGGAGAATGATGTGGTTGACTTGACCCATTCCATAAGCTTAGCACTTGATCGTTTAGTTTGTTGTTGTTGCTTTCTTCATAACTTATACATGTTCCTATGACTATGAGATTATGCAACTCCCGTTTACCGAAGGAACACTTTCTGTGCTACCAAATGTCACAACGTAACTGGGTGATTATAAAGGTGCTCTACAGGTGTCTCCGAAGGTACTTGTTGGGTTGGCGTATTTCGAGATTAGGATTTTTCACTCTGACTGTCGGAGAGGTATCTCTGGGCCCTCTCGGTAATGCACATCACTTAAGCCTTGCAAGCATTGCAACTAATGAGTTAGTTGCCAGATGATGTATTACGGAACGAGTAAAGAGACTTGCCGGTAACGAGATTGAACTAGGTATTGAGATACCGACGATCGAATCTCGGGCAAGTAACATACCGATGACAAAGGGAACAACGTATGTTGTTATGCGGTCTGACCGATAAAGATCTTCGTAGAAAATGTAGGAGCCAATATGAGCATCCAGGTTCCGCTATTGGTTATTGACCAGAGACATGTCTCGGTCATGTCTACATTGTTCTCGAACCCGTAGGGTCCGCACGCTTAATGTTACGATGACAGTTTCATTATGAGTTTATATATTTTGATGTACCGAAGGTTGTTCGGAGTCCCGGATATGATCACCGACATGACGAGGAGTCTCAAAATGGTCGAGACATGAAGATTGATATATTGGAAGCCTATGTTTGGACATCAGAAGTGTTCCGGGTGAAATCGGCATTTTACCGGAGTACCGGGAGGTTGCCGGAACCCCCCGGTAACCTAATGGGCCTTAATGGGCCTGGTGGAGGAAGTGGAGAGGAGGCCAAGGGGCAGCCGCGCGCCCCTTCCCCCCAGTCCAAATTGGACAAGGAGGGGGGTTGACGCCCCCCCCCCTTTCCTTTTCCCTCTCTCTCCTTCCCCCCAAGTCCTAGTCCAACATGGAAAGGGGGGGAGTCCTACTCCCAGGAGGAGTAGGACTCCTCCTGGCGCGCCCCTTGCCTGGTCGCACCTCCTCCCCCTTGCTCCTTTATATACAGGGGCAGGGGGGCACCCCAGAGACAACAGTTGATCATTGATCTCTTAGCCGTGTATGGTGCCCCCCTCCACCATAGTCCTCGATAATATTGTAGTGGTGTTTAGGCGAAGCCCTGCGACAGTAGAACATCAAGATCGTCACCACGCCGTCATGCTGACGGAACTCTTCCCCGACATTCTACTGGATCGGAGTCCGGGGATCGTCATCGAGATGAACGTGTGCTAGAACTCGGAGGTGCCGTAGTTTCGGTGCTTGATCGGTCGGGCCATGAAGACATACTACTACATCAACCGCGTTGTGCTAACGCTTCCGCTTTCGGTCTACGAGGGTATGTGGACAACACTCTCCCCTTTCGTTGCTATGCATCACCATGATCTTGCATGTGCGTAGGGATTTTTTTGAAATTACTACGTTCCCCAACACTACGTCCCGACATCCCACAGGTACAAGTCCCTTTACAGCCAGCTTGCACCACTGCTCCAGCTGCCCACATCACTCCATGTGGTTATTTCTCTACTTCTTTGCCCCGCACATACCTCTACTGGCTTCTACGTACTCTATTTATGATGAGTTTATGTCTCATCAACTTGTCCCGGTAATCATATTCTAATCACGCTTCTTCAATTTATTTGCCACAGGGATGCTCATCTCGATTTTGGTGAAACTGCACAAAATGATCCGATGGTCAAAGGGTTGCAAACTTCATTTCTTAGGAAGCGCTGACGTTGCCAGCAAATTAAAGCCTGGTTAGGGTTTATGGTTCAAGGGATAGGGACTGCATGGATCGTTTTTTTCTTTAGCTGTCTCTGTTTCAATGCCTAGGGACTGCATGAGTAGTAGTAGTATTGTACGCGTTACGCCCGCTCCCTCGCCCACGCACGCGGTGGCTCGCAGGACGAGGAGAAAATTTTACTACTCCCTCCATTTACTCCTCGTCCCTACTACCTTGGTTAGAGAGATTATCATATTGTTTGGAATATATATGTTCTTTAGTAGATTTCAATATGAACTACTAGTACATACTCCAAACACTGATGTATATAGATGTATTTTAGAGTGTAGATTCACTCATTTTTCTCCGTATGTAGCATAAAGTTGAGACACTTATTTTGGAATGGAGGGAGTACATATTTGCTATGATCTGTCAATCATTGAGATGCAATAGCATGCATGTTAGTCTTCGTTGTATTTGATGAAATGTTGCAACGGGCAACCTTGGACGCAAGATACATGTAACAGAAGCTGGAAGCTTCAT
This sequence comes from Triticum dicoccoides, assembly GCF_002162155.2. Lineage (NCBI taxonomy): Eukaryota > Viridiplantae > Streptophyta > Magnoliopsida > Poales > Poaceae > Triticum > Triticum dicoccoides. The sequence continues at coordinate 426,936,716 of NC_041382.1, forward strand.
AGCATTGTACTATCTCGCTGATAAATTACAGTACGTACTATACAAGTACCTCCTCCGTTCCTAAATATAAGTCTTTGTAGAGATTTCACCATGAACCACATACGGATGTATATAGATGCATTTTAAGTGTAGATTCATTCATTTTGTTCTGTATGTAGTCCACCTAGTGTAATCTATACAAAGACTTATATTTAGGAAGGGAGGGAGTACTATGTAAAGAGTTAGGTGTCGCATGGTGTCCAGAAAATATGGTGATAGTGTGAGGTGGGCCATGTAATCACTGAACATGTGTGTTTTCACTGCTCTTTCACTCCTCCACCGTAAGAATGGAGAATATTGTAATCTAGTAGTACCTCCTTTCGCCGAAAGCATGGGACATCCAGCAGTCCTACCACCTCATTAATAATGACCAATGAGCCGTCAAATCACATAGACCCAGCAGTAAGTTGGACGGACGAAGCAACCATCAATCTTGAATCGGCTTCTCCCTTCAACGCAGGCGCCAGTGAGAGGTCGCGTCCTCTCTGCCCGGGCATGAATGCGGCACTGATTCTTTGGAGCGGCGCCGACCGTTTCGGGCAGGAAGCGTGCGCGGGCGATGGAGGGGCTTTGGGTGGGCCAGGCTGGTCAGGAGCGGGCGTGGCAACTGTTCACCTATCCCTACCGAACGCCCAGAACGAGAGGATGCACCAACTCTCGCGGCTAAAATTGTACACTACACACCATCTCTCTGTAGGAGTAGGTCAATCTGTCGCTCTCTCTAACACACACATGTTGTTAAACACACACACGCGCGCACACGCACACACAGGTTCATAGAATAGGAAAATCGTGCGAGTGCGAAGCCACAGGAAGTGAGATACAAATGGAGTACGTACAAGAAGAGAAGCGGTGATGAATATTCCATCAAACCTTGACTACTCCCTCCGTCTAGGTGTTAAGTCATCCTACGGAAATCAAATATGCCCAAAATGTTTAGGCGTCGTCCATTAACTTCGCATCTCAATCCCCTCTTGGCCTTGTTGCTAGCGAGTGTTGTTACTTAGGGAGCGTTTGGATCCTTAGCAAGAACATCTTATAGCATAGCCGGGCAAGGTTAGGCGTTTGGAACTGTTAAAATATGTTAGCTTTTGTGGGCCAGCTAGCTTGGGTGGGCTAGAAAAACCTTGCTAGCTCAGGAGAGCCAGATCGGCTCGCTTCCGACGGCAAACTTCGCGTAGTAGTAACATAGACTAGTAACATATGCATGTTGTACTTGTCCAAGTTACTCACCACTATGACCAGCCTAAGCAATGTAACCAAATGCTCCTTACAATGCCTTGTTATCTCCCCTAGAAACCCAATGCATGGAGCAAAACTACACGTTGATCAGTCAAGAAATCAAAGTCGGCTTGCATGCGAGTTAATACGTGGCCCTGCATGGTAGCTAAAATGGCATCACTTAGTTGTTTGGATTAATTGTTGCGTTTAGAGACAGAAATCAGGGCTTTGATTGGAGGAATGACCGGTCAAGTTACTTCTGCATGACAGGCTAAACCCTTGCAATATGCTCAAACGAAGACGCTATAATATTGGGGATGATCTTAACTGCCTACTTTGCGGGCAAAACATTGAGGGAACGGTGGACCATATGATTTCACTTGCTCATTTAGTCACGCCTGCTGGAGAAACCTTGATATTGACTGGCCAGCTTTGCCATCGCGCCTTGACGTGGTCCTCAGTGCCAGAGACACCTCACGCAGACCCCTCTTTGTGGAAATCTTCTTCACAGCCGCTTGGAGTCTCTGGAAAGAAAGGAATAACAAGCATTTCAGAGGGGTGACGCCCTCCCAAACAAGCTGGCTGCAAAGGTTCTTGCGAGACTTTGATCTCTTGCGTTATAGGGTTCGTGAGGAATAGGTTGGCACTATTGCCACCATTTGTCACAACCTCGTTTGAGGCCGCACTATCTCAGCTTCACACCCTTGTAGATTAGCTTTTAGCAAAAACTGTCTGACCCCCCCCCCCCATGTTGTGTTGGGGGAGAGATACAAAGTTGTAACATGTGTAACACCCCTTGATAGTTGAATATATACAAAAAATAGTAGGAGCCTCTCCTACTGTCTTCCCCCTCAACAAAATGACCGATCAAGTTTCTCCTTCTCCTCCAATCTTCTTGCACCTTGGTCCCGCTGCACCTTCTAACGTGACTTATTACACCTAGATGGAGGGAGTCGTACGAGATACGGTGGCACACTGACTTAGGTAGAATACAAGTGCCCAAAATTGTGTGCATGTTATAATAAGGATTCACTTAAAATAGTACGTGAGCGAACAGAGGGATCAATTGGACAGTGTTCCCGAGCAGTAGCGAGATGTGTGAGGTAAGATACACCGCTGGCGCATTTAATTTTTCTTATTAATTTGTTTGTTTCACCCTCTTACTGGTGGGAAAGGTGACTAAGGCTGCATTATTTCTGCACCACTGTGCATAGTCTTACCACCAAAGCCACATGACACGATTATGATTTAAATCCCAATGACTCCCACACACAAAAAAACACTGCATGCTTGTCACACGAATGCAGGAATGTATAAAAGGTTATTTTCCTCTCATTGAACATAACGGGAGGGTTGTGTAGCTGGTTAGTGTCGGTGTTCTGGAAATGGGGGTCGCCAGACTTGCCTGCCTGCGGCCCACGGCGTGGCTTTGCTAGCAAGCCTGTACGACCCATCTTCATCAACAAGGCATTCAAGACCCTCACGAGGGGCCAAGCCTCGCGAGGCGGATGACGCAAGACCTCCTCAGGAGCAGCCTCACCAGGCAGGCTCGCGAGGGGTGGAGAGATCAAGGCAAGTCAAACCTCGCGAGGTTCCCGTGACGTGAGCCGTGACGATCGAGACCAGGCGGGCGCCAGCGCGCGCAGCGTCCTTGTTTCCTCTTTGGTGCTAAGGGGGCAAGCGCAGGCGCAGAGTACCGAGGCATCAAGCAAAGGTTTCCATATCGGTGCAACGAGACCAAGACCAGCAGGACGGCAAGACGGAGGTCACCATGGAGCCCAGGGCAGCGTCAGCACCAGAGCCTTTTGCAGGCGAAGACCACTTTTGTCGGGATAAGCTATACTAGTTGTCCCCTTTCAAATTGGTCGTTGTTGGCTCCCTTCCCACCTAATATTTGGGGAGAGGACCAGGGCCTCTATAAATAGAACTAGCCACCACCGTAGCTAGGGGCGACCTCATCATAGACTAGAACCAGTCCATCCCCACAATCACATCCACCAAGCACAAGAACACCTCTCCTCAGGGGGCCGTTCTTCCCCCTGTACTGTTCATCCTCAGCCCGAGAGGCAATCCACCACTACCACACTGGAGTAGGGTATTACACCACAATGGTGGCCCGAACCAGTATAAATCTTGTGTCCTTTGTGTTGCGAGTTCATCGAGTTAGTTCGTAAGATCTTAGCTGAGTTAGGACGTGGATCGGTAGGGGGGAGATCTTCGCGTGCATGCCAGAGTTTGAACCTTAAGGGTTTTGCCGGAACCCGTGATCCTACATTTGGCGTGCCAGATAGGGGTGCACCAGAGTCTTTGTTTCATCGATTCGCGCTCCACCATCTCCACGCCTGCTCCCCCATGGTGGGCGCCCCTCCAGTTGGATCTATCGGTGCCCACAACAGCGCTCGGGGGCTCCAAGCCCTTGCCCCCGCCTTGCGGCAGGTGCAGTGGACACCCAAGTTCAAGCCGGAGATGCCGCCGCGCTACGACGGCGTGGCGGACCCTTCGGCTTTCCTGCTGGCGTACGACGAGGCCGTTCTGGAAGCCGGGGCGACGACAATATCATGGCCAGCTGGCTCTCAATGGCCCTTGTAGGCGTGCCGCGCGCCTGGCTCCTCCATTTGCCGGAGTCTTCTGTCGCCACCTGGGAGGAGCTGCGCAACCTCTTCATCACTCGCTTTGGGGAATTAGCGGCCCCCATCGTCGCAGCTCTTCTCGGCGGTTCGCAAGCACCACCCTCAGATCGGCATGTCAAGCCGTACTTTCGCCAGATCCGCGCCGCTTCCAAGCGCCCGGGGGCTCCGCCTGGCTGGGCCGCGCCTGAGGACGACCTCACCTTCAACTTAGAGGATCATCCCGCCTCCACCGTCGGCTCGGGTGTGCTCCTGATGTTGTGCGCGCCCTCCATCTGCCATGTATCCATCACCAAGATGCTCGTCGACGGCGGCGTCAGCCTCAATGTGCTCTCCGTCGAAGCCTTTAGCCTCCTTCATGTACCGTTCGAGCGGCTCTGTCCCAGCAAGTCCTTCTCGGGGGTTGGTGGAGGCTCCGCCCGCTCCCTGGGGCAGATCCGCCTCCCCGTGACCTTCGGCACGCGCGACAACTACTGCACCCAGCTCATCGACTTCGACATCGCCCGCATTGGCCTCCCATACAACGCCATCCTCGGGTACCCAGCTCTGGCCCAGTTCATGGCAGCAACCCATCCTGCTTACAACCTCATGAAGATGTCGGGGAGCGAAGGTGTCCTCACCATCAAGGAGGACACCAAGGAGACCTTGGCGGCGCTCAAGCTTGCCCACAAGGGCCGCAGCAGCGGCGGCAGAGGATCAGGCTCAGGAGGACGACGCCCCCAAACCCGCGAAGGCCCCGACTAGCGATCAAGCATTAGGGGTTCCCTCGCCTCAGGAGGCACCCCAACTCCAGGAGGGCGCAAGCCTCATTAGCGTGCCTACCCTCGTCGAGCACCCGGTATACTTCGTCAGCACGGTGTTGCGGGATGCAAGAGCACGGTACCCCATGCCTCAGAAGCTCCTACGCACGCTCCTGGTGGCCTCACGAAAGTTGTGGCACTACTTCCACGGCCACCCCATCAAGGTCATCTCAGCTTACCCATTGGAGAGAGTGCTCAGGATCCCCAACTCTGTCGGAAGAGTTGCTGAATGGACCATTGAGTTGCAAGCATTCCAGTTGGAGTTCAGTACTACCAGGGTCATCAAGGGAGCCGCGCTCGCTGATTTCGTGGCAGAATGGACAGACGCCCCGGCGCTTGAAGTAGGCGAAGACCGGTCCCTCTCGCCGGGAAGCGAGGTGCCTGACGGATGGGTCATGTATTTTGATGGTGCCTTCGCACACCAGGGCGCGTGGGCTGGAGGAGTGCTCATCTCGCCCACTCAGGACAAGCTCTACTACGCCGTGCAGCTCTGCTTCCAGCAGGGCGAGAAGGTGCCACACCCTAGCTAGTTCATGCATTAGAGTTCTTGCATCATGTTTAACTTTACCAGGAACTTGGAAATGGGGATGACAGAACCCCCAGCACCCCCCTGAAACCAACTAGGTTTTGCTAAAAATATTTTCAATGAACCTGAAATGCCCTTCTAAAATGTTCATCATCTTTGCCTTGGTCCTAAACCTCTGACAAAAATGGTGCACAATCTTCTAGGTCATCCTAAGGTCACTGGATTAAATCATTAGTTATTTGAATTTGAGCATTTAAATGCTAGTAAATATTCTAAATGCTCAAATAATCCTAAACTGAAATGTTCCATGTTGGATTTATTCCAAACAGTGGCCATGAGCAATTTGGTGATTTTTGAAAGTGCCTAGGTATTTTTAGAAAAGCCACAAACATTGCAGAAAATAGAAAACTGGCATAAATAGAAAAGAGAGAGAGGGAGAGAAAGGCTAGAGGCCACTTACCTGCACTGGGCCAGCCCATCTGGCCCGTGCCAGTCATCACCTACCTCTGCCAGTAGTCAGAGGAGGGATACCGCGACGCCGCCGAGCTCGCCACGCAGCTCCCTGCTTGTCTGCATCGCCTGGACAGCGCGGCGACGCCTCGAAACGCCTCCTCGGTGCCGCCCCGACCTCACCGACACCTCACTCTCCCCCCTACTCCTCTCTCTCGCTCTCCCCCACCATGGCTGACGCTGCCGCGCTCGCGCCGACGTGAAAACCGCAGCCACCGTCGCCTCCTCGCCATCTCGTCGTGTCCAGAAGCTTCGCCGCCATCCACTTCACCAAGCTAGTCGAGCCCCGAGAGCTCGCCTGCCCTGGAGCCACCACAACAGCCTCGTCTTCACCGATCATCGCTGGAGATCCCCTTTGCCGTCACTGCTGCAGCAGCTCATCCTCGACCTCGCCGTCTGCACTGCCGTGACCATCGTGAGCCCAGCTACCTCCCCCCCCCCTTCCCGTTCTCGCTCTCGAGCATCATAGCGACCGCATGAAGCTTGCCCGCACCCACCACCACCTCTGCATGTCGCCGTCGTGGCCACAACCACGCTGGCTCAAAACTGAGCACGCCACCGCACTCACCGCATCCCCAGGATCCCGTAGCACCACTCCACACACCTCATTGTGCCCCCTAGTGATGAGCCCGAGCTCACCCAAGCTCTGGCATCCGCCAAGGTCGTCGCCGACGTCGTTTCCGACGACCCCGAGCTCCACCTCCACCACCAATCGACGCGGCTTGCTCCCAGCTGCTCGTAGATGGTCTCCGCCGTCCATTTGGTCGCCGGAGCACCAAACCCGCACTGCCCCGCCGCGTCTGGCCTCGCCGGCGGCTAAACGCCGGTGGTTAGCCCCGTTTTGACCAGGGGCTTGACCTCCCCTGGGTCAATGACAGGTGGGGCCCCGCCCTGTTAAGTAAACCTAGGTTAGTAGCTAAACTAATCCTAGTTAGTTAATTAACTAACTAAGACACTGACCAGTGGGTCCCACTGGTCAGGTTTGACCTGGACCGTCCCCGTTGACTGCCGACGTCACCCTGATGCAATGCTGACACAAATAAATCATTTACTGGATTTATTCTTATACAAGAAATTCCAGAAAATATTATAAACTTCAAAAATTCATAGAAATTAATCTGTAACTCCAAATGCAAAGATTTATATATGAAAATTGATCAGAAAAATCCAATATTTCCATCTGTAATGGTTTCATGCATGTTAGAACACTTTAACCTTGCTGTTTAAGTGAAATAAGCTAATGCATTAATATGACTTCATATCATGGGCTTTCATTTGAATCTTTGATTCAAATGGACTCAAACCAACCTGTTTTAGAATGCATTAGCCAAAACACACCCATATTTCCATGTCATAGCGCATCATATTGTTGCATACTGCCATGTGATAATTGTGTTCCGATGTGTCTTTCGTGGTAGGTTCTGCCGCCGAGGATACCCACGAATATCCGATTGAAGGGCAGTATCCTACTACCACTCCATCAGGCAAGCAGCCCCATTGATCATATCGATACAATCCCATGTTCTTGCTCCTGCTCTCACTTACTGCATTTAAGACAACAATGTTTCAAACTGCTGTGTGCTGCGGTGGTTGAACCCCTTTCCTCTGCATGACCTGTCATTGCCACAGTAACTAGACAACACCCACTAATATGTGTAGGAGTTGATTGAGCCATGTCTGTGTTTCCTACATTGTTATGCCTGCTATGCTTAGAGTTGTGTCAGGCCTGGGTCATCTGGGTGATGGGATAGAGTGAAATGATTATTTCGGTAATGTGAGTGATGTGTTGAACACGATTTGGTAAAGGTATCTATGAGAGGCCATGTAGGAGTACATGGTGGGTTGTTTCATTGGAACTGTCCTTAAGCACCGAGATCTGTATGTGTGATTTGAGATTCAGCTACTACCATGCATTGGGCCCTGAAATATGACCCTGCTCGACTTATTAACTGCCCCTGTCCTCTGTCCAGGAGTTGCAACTAGTTTCTGGTTTTTATAGGATATGTGTTGGAGGCCGTGCGTAGCGCTGACCCTAGGAGTGGGCTTTGATGCGGTAGATACACCATGGCATGGTGTACCGGGCGCCCGTTTGGTGTCTCGGGAACCCTGCACACATCATTTGGGGCTGTGAGCGAAACCCCGGCCGGATCTCCTCGCGGATGGAACCCGAATAGGCGATAAACCTGGACTAGAGACTTGTGTGGTTAGTTGGGTCATGGTCTACACCCACGTCGGCTTTCGCTTGAAGTCTGCCGAGCACATGCCGTGTGCAGACGTGAAGTGGTGGAAACATGTATGAAGAAGTACACCCCTGCAGGGTTAACATCATCTATTCGAATAGCCGCGTCCGTGGTAAAGGACTACTTGGTTGCCTATACAGTTCATAGACAAGTAAATGGATACTCCTAAAAGCCTCAAGACAAGTGTGAGTATCGTGGATGGCCCTTCCGTAGGATGACGGAGGAGGATCCACGGTATTGTATTATTGTGGTGAGTAGTGGACTCGTGTGCGCAAAACATTTACAAGTTGTTGTCTCGTAGGATAGCTTAGCCAAGAGTCAAAGCTGGCTTGCTGCAGTAACCCCACTATCCTTCTTGAGAATGTTGCATGTATGTAGGATCTGATGTAAGTCTTGTTGAGTACCTTTGTACTCATGTTTGCTTAATTATTGTTGCAGAAGAGAACACCGTCCCCTCCGATGGGTTCTATGTAGATCTCGATGTGGACGAGTGACTTGCCACCCAGGTGGTGATCCTGAGCCGTGAAGGGCTTTGCAGATAAATAGGCTTCGTCAAGCCTTCTTGCTTTCTTGTTGTCTGTACTCAGACAAGTTTGCTTCCGCAGGTGCTTGTATATTTGTATGACACTACACCACAACACTCGATTGGGGGCAGTTAGCTGCCAGGAGAAAAACATGTCTAAGGGCAAAGAATCTGCCGGGACATCACTTACTGCCGCTAGAAACACAATAGGGCAGGCCAACTGCCGGGAGAACTTAAGCAACACCGGCGCAGAAACCGCCGGTACACTTTACGGCCCAAAACTGCCAGGAGAACTAAATCTCGGCCCATGATCCGCCGGAGACCGTCTTCGGCGCAAGACCGAATATCGGCCCTAAGCTTGTGCGGCAAGGAAAAAAAAGCGCGCGACTTGCGAAAATTTTGGCACACGAAAGAAACATTACGCGCCCGCCCTACCTCTACCAGACCGCAATAGCCGCCCCCAAATCACGCCCAATCCCCACCCGTGCCCTCCGCCAGATCCGCCGCCGCCCCCGCCCCCGTCGACCCCAGAGCTTCCCACCGCCGGCGAGCGGCCACCTTCCACTCGATCAGACCACTGCCGGCGTACCTCCCCACCACCGCAGCTCCTTTGCCGCCCACAAATCCACGGGACCGCAACCAGCCGCCGCCAGCCATCCCACCGCCGACGGTCGCCCTCCAACCAGATCACTGCCGCCATCACCCCCCATCATGGCAGCCCCTCCGCCTCCCCAACAACCACCCTACCGCCGCTGACCACTGCCGCGTCGCCCCACTCCAAAGCACCGCGGCCAAGCACCTGATTGACGGGGAGCAGCACCGTCGTCGCCGAGCTACTCCACCGGCGGCAATCATCCTCCATGGAACAACTTCCTCGCCACCAACCTACTTGTGCACTTCCTCGCCGAGCAGGCCTCCCCGCAAGCTTCACCGAGCACTAAGCCACGGGTCCGCCTCCTTCACACACGCCCGAAGCAGCAGACCGTCGACCCTCCTCTCGTGCAAGCAGCTCTGCCTGCTCAACATCGTTTCCCTAGACATCGCTGCCTCTTTGACAGGTGAGATTCCGTTGCAATTTCATTGCCTTTTTTTGTTCTGAATGTGGAGCTACGCAATTGCCTTAATTAGATTTGTTGATACCTGACTAAGTTGTTTAGTTGAGCTTTGGAGTTCATTTTAATTTGAGATGAAAGAAAGCTAATTATTTAAGTCTTTGTTTTTTAGTTGATGCCCCAAAGTAATACATCCATTTTATTGTGCTGGAGTATAGAGAGAAGGGATTATTGTGTTTGCTCTGGTCTATGGAGAGAGATGGGGATTATTGTCATTCACTTCAGTTAGGTTCAGTTAGGAATACCTGAACATTTTAGTGCTAATATTGTTATTCCAGTAAAGAACTAATTTCAGAATGACCAAATTTGTGGTCATACACTCTACATCCTCAACATCAAGGTACTCCAATTCTAGGAGAACTAATTTGTGGCCATACAGTAAGGTTCTAGGAGTATAACATCTGGGTACTTTCTCTACATACACAGGCAAGCTCCAATTCTAGGAGGACTAATATGAACTTTGAATGAGTTTAAAAAAACAAACTAGCATGAGTATAACTTGTTGAGAAAAATACTCCTTGTACTAGTCTAACTCAATGCAGGGCAGGACAGTGGTGCCTCATAATGTCACTCTGCATTTTCATTTCCCCAGTGCATGTAGATGCAGGGGAAGGAGTTAAATATGCAAAAGCTCTTTTTAACCAGCTATAAGGCAGTGTGCAATGCAAGACCTGCATTAGTTAGTGGATTAAGGCACAAGACCAGCTTCAGGGTTTAAGGCTTAAGCCAAGAGGAGAAAGAAACAGCTCTGCATATGAAAAGATACCATCATTACTGTTTCCATGAAATTGGTAATATATGTGGCATGTGTTCGGGTGTGTTTGGATCGGAGCCCACACCAGCCGAACCAAAAAATTGGTCGTTGACCAGGGCACGCGCACCTGTTTGGTTCCTGACCAATATTTTGGCCGGCCACGACTCATGCAGTTTCACTAGTTCATTTTGCGCCAATGATTTGGCAAGTCGCCGGCGGCTGAAAGGTGCGCCAAAAAATTGGCGTGCCCGCGGATTGGTAGGGCTGGCAAGGGCAGCATCCAAACACACCCTTCATCTTTTCTGCAAGAGCAACTTGTGTCCTGAGACCTTCTAGTGGTACTGACACCCATAAAAAGAAATTGTCTTCTTGCATGATCACTTACTGAAAATAGGGACAATCAGCTTTACTTCTGAGTACTTAGGACTAGTTAAGTTATCTAAGTTATTATTGGTACTGTTACAATGTGCTTGTATTGAACCATCTATCCAAGTTTATTACTAACTCTATATGTGTTTCTCTGCACGTATGCTTGCCTGTACATCTATTTGCTTTATGGACATGACTCTTCTGTTTGTTTGCTTGTTATACTATGACAATTGCAATGCTTATTTAGGCTACTAGGTTGTGTGCTTGTGCTTGTGGTAAACAAACTGAAGGTACATGTTTGATCCCTGTACATCTTGTTGTAAACTTTGTGCAACCTACACCGCTCAACATGAGGTGCTGCAAGAAAATGAAACATACTTATTTTGCAAAAGAAGGCAGCAGGGCGCACACAACAAAGTAAGGATGTGGCATTTCATCGCAACAAACTGGAACACACAAGAAAGTTACCAATGACTATCATGGTTGATTGCTTAAAAAGCTTTCTATGTATGCAGTTGGAAGTGGACAAGCGCATGGCAAAAGCAGGAATGCGACCACAAGCAAGGGGATGAGGTAATATACATGTTTCCAAGAATTTTCATGCCCTCAACTCTGTACAGTACTAAAGTTTACAAAATGAAAAAATATTTCATATAGTAAATGTTTAACTCAGTGCAACAACAAAAATTGACTTAGCATGTTTTGCCTATTTGCACATGAAAGATTTTTTGGCTTGGAGCTAGTACTTTGCTACATATGTTGATGTTAAGTGTGTCCATGCAAGACATGTTGTAAACAATGTGATTTGTTGTGAACTTTTATGTTCAAGTGGCTTTTTTGTGTGTTAGAAAAATGGTAGTAGCTTATTGTTGTCGAAACTCTCAGCAGTTGCAGCACATTATCATCTGCTCAACATATTCATTCATCCAATGATCCATGCTGCTGTAGGTTCTTATTATTGCTCATTCTAGTTTTGAGTATTCAAAATACTGGTTTTGTTGGATGCCTTTTGGAAGCCGCATTCTGAGGCAATATGTTGAAATAAAACGGGCAAGCTTCTTGCCTTCATACCAACATTCCTTAATCCTCATATTTGCAGGAGATGTGTATTTATCTAGCTGTGCACACTATTTTCAGTCAACAAGTGACCAGAAACTAAACAATCCTGGCACTTATCTAGCTGTACTGGCAGCTCCTTCCTCCAGGGATGATGCTACAATTCTGTCAACAGGTTCTTTATGATGGGTATTGCTGCTACATTTGCTAGAGTATTTGGATTGATGTGTGCCCGCCCCTGCCTATTTATACTACACAGTGTACTATGTACAATATAGAGTTATGCCTATTTGTTTCAAGTTTTGCCTATTAGTTCAATATATAGTACTGTATAGAGTTTTGCCTATTTGTACAAATTTCAACTCCGTGCAAAAAAAAGATTCAAACTCAGTACTATATTAACTCCAGGCATGATGCTATACATGTTTAACTTAGTCTTAGTCATAGCTTTCACCAGTAAGTTCTAATTTGTTTTGAACTGAGAAAGTTTTGCAACAGAAGTTCCATTTTGAATTTCCTATCTGTTACAGGTTTTGCTACATAAGTTGACAGAGGTTTGGAAGATCTTCAAACTGTTGAAGATTTGGAAGACCTACGATTAAGTTGGTGCAGTGATCATGTAATATGCTTTGTTTGTTGAACCTGGACACTTGCTCTGCTCATTTTGCTAGTTAAGCCACTATATGCTCATTTTAGTTGTGTGGCACCCTCAGAAAGATATGTACTTTCTCCTTTTGTGGCACTACTTCAGTTTGCTTGTGGCACATTTAACATATATGTACTGTACTTGTGGCAGAACCTCTCTCTATATATATGGTTATTATGTTTATCGGATGAAGTTTAATGTTTTGGATGAGGCTTATATGTTACTTTGATTGAAGATTTTTTATGAGACCTATATGTTTCTGTGATTGAAGTGTATGTATAAATTATGTGATCTGTCCTGATTATTTGAATATGATGAAATGGATATTACATTAGGGATGCCTAGACTAATTTGGTACTAAAATCTACCTGCTGGCATAGAAGCTGCCGGGTGAACAAGCTTCTGCAGGCAGTTGGACTGCCGCTAATTGAAGTTTCATGTGTTTTGACAAATCTGCTGGGAGAAAATAGACTGCCGGCAAACACAAGGGTGAGGGCAGAAAAACTGTCGGGAAGAGTTTATCTGCCGGGAGAAGTAATCCCCGGCAGCCGTTCTCGTGGCGGTTCTATCTGCCGGGAGAAATGTTGTCCCGACAGTTTGTCTGCCCTGTAAAGTGATTTCTCCCGGCAGTTTACATGCCTTTGCATCAGTGTTGTGGTGTAGTGTGACTTGAGTGTCGGGTGGTGTGACCCCTACCTGTATGAACATATTATGTATGGCTCTCTGGAGCCTTGTAAATAAAGTATTTTGAGTTGTTGAGTTTTGTTGTGATGTCATGTTGTATTTACACATATCGAGCATATTGTGTGTATGTTTGAAATGCTTGGTATGTGTGGGATCCGACAATCTAGTTGTTTATCCTTGGTAGCCTCTCTTATGGGGAAATGTAGTCTGGTGCTTCCACTGAGCCTTGGTGGTCCGCTACAGCCCGGTTTACCGGAGTCCTGCTAGCCCAGCACTACTGCTCCGGAACACTTAGACTGGCCGGCATGTGATTCACTTTGTTCCTGTGTCTGTCCCTTCGGAGAAATGTCACGCGGAGACATCTGAAGTCCTGTTAGCCTGCTACAGCCCGAGTTCCCGGAGTCCTGTTAGCCCATTTGCTATAGCCCGGATTCATACGCTGTTGACCGACATGCTCGATGTTGATTCATGTATGCATGTCCCCGTAAGTTAGTGCCACTTTGGGTTCACGACTAGTCATGTCGGCCCGGGTTCTCTGTCATATGGATGCTAGCGACACTGTCATATATGTGAGCCAAAAGGCGCAAATGGTCCCGGGCCATGGTGAGGCGACACCCGTGGGAATACCGTGTGTGAGGCCGCAAAGTGATATGAGGTGTTACAGGCTAGATCGGTGTGACTTAGAATCGGGGTCCTGACAGTGTTGGCATCAGAATCGGACTGCCTGTAGGTTCGTTAAGCCAAACTGGTCGATGTCGAGTCTAGAAATGCTTTAGTTATATGTAGGGGAATTGATTGTGGGAGGGATGTAAGGCTCTTTTACTCATTTACCTTATGCCCTCTGATCTGAGTCATCCTCTTCTCTTTCTACGTGGGTTAAGGACTAGGATCTCATCTTCTATCAGGTTCACGTGTTACTAATCCATAGAATCTTAGGATTGTTGGTTCCAGGCCTCAGTTCAGTTTCTACTACTTTTAGTATGTTGTCAGTTGAACCAGAACCTTGATATGATGTTGTTGAGTGGCTTTGCCAACTGTTGTGAATGTCTCAAATCTTTTTCTGAGAATTTGCAGCCGTTATGTTGTCCGATTTCTCCTAGAATTCTAATGCCTTTGCATTACATCGTGTTTCAGATGGCCTCCCGCACCCAGAATCAAGTGGTTCGTTTGACTCGGTGCCTCGATGTACCTGGTCACACTGCCATGCTGGTCCGCGTGATGATCGAGGCTGGCTATCGATGGTATCCTGAGTATACCGTTGAGGAGAAGTATCGAGATTTCAATTAGAGCCAATACCTTTGCACAGTCAGGATATACCCTTCCTATCTTGGAGCTACTGAACCCCTCCATTGCTCATATGGACTTAGGGTTACTATCGAGATGTCCGTACAGGATGCTCCTTACTCGATGATGACTATTATGCGGGCTAGGCTTCCCTTGCTTTGGAACACTGAGTTCCGCTATATGCCAGCATCACTCCCTGGGGCAGAAGGTTACTACCAGGCTCTCTACACTGACTCCTCCCATGAGGATTCACTACTCCGCACCACCACAAAGATGCTTGAGGACAAGGACCGTGAGAATCGTGCTTTGTGAATGGAGCTTTTCAACAGTCGATCTGATCACTAGGCCACTTTGGCATGGTTTGCACCTGCCGTGCAGGCTGGGTATATGGACATGAGGGATTTGTACCCGGTGCGGTTTGGTCTGCCGGATCGTATGGATTGGCGTGATGTAGGAGGCATCACCCCTCCCCGTGGACCCCGTTTGCCACCGTTCATTGGACCCAGGCCACATCCGAGTCCTTATGGACCGCAAGATCCACAGGACCGACTGTTTCCAGATGATCATGTTCAGCTCCCAGGACATGGTGGCAATCTCTATGAAGATTACTACGGAGACGTTTGAGTTAGTAGTAGCTTCACTAGTATTGTAACACTTGTATTTCCATAGTCCTGCGTGTCTGGTGGAATATGACTTAGTGTGTACCGAATTCCGGAGGTGTAGAAAAATAATGTATAGGATCTTGGAATGCCTCTGATGAGATGTAATGTCCCTTCACCATAGTTGTACTTCAGCCTGGGCTTGTACTAAACTATGTATGGTGTGTATGACCGATGGTATATATATGCCAGTTTATGTATTACCATGTCGTACAAATGAACATCTCTGCATTCTGTGTCATCCATTACATTCTGCATTCTTATGCCAGAGTTTTTCCAACCTTGTCTAAACTGTTGTTTTGTTTCCTAGGATGGTGAACACCCGAAGCACCCCTGCTGTTCAGGAGCAGGGTGAAGCCAGTGGAGCTAGGGATGGGAATCTGCCCCATCCACCTTCCTTGTCTAAAGTCATGTTGGACGCAGAAAGGAATAAACGCGAGACCAACCGGTTGTTAGAACGCATCGAGTAGAATACTGCATGTTCCCAGAGGAACGACTTGGTGTCTCTCAATTATTTCATCAAGCTGGCCCCAACAACCTTCCATCATTCAGTCGAGCCTCTCGATGCGGATGCTTGGCTTCGCAGCATTACCCATAAGCTACGTTCTACACGCGTAGCCGAAGTTGACAAAGTCACTTACGCTGCTTATTGCCTTGAGGGCCCTGCTAGCTTTTGGTGGGAAAACTATGAGGCTATGCGCCCAGCCGACCAGGTTACCACTTGGGCAGAACTCAGCGCGGCTTTCCGTGAACACCACATTCTGGAGGGTCTTATGGATCGCAAGAGAGAGGAATTCTGCAATTTCACCCAAGGCAGACTCACCGTGGATGCCTACAGCTATGAGTTTGGAAACTTGGCACGTTATGCACCTGAGGAAGTGTCCACTGGCGCCAAGAAGCAGGCGAGGTTCCAGAAGGGACTTAGCCCCGAGCTTTGCCATGACCTCCGTTTGCATGAGTGTACCTCCTTCCAGAAGCTTGTCAACAAAGCCATCAGTGCTGAAACCGGCCAGACTGACTACGAAGCTACACGTAAGAATTCCTATGATTTTGGTTCTTCATCCGGCTCTGGTTCTCAGAAGCGCCAGGTGTGGATTCCAAACACAGCTCTACCACCCAGGTTCACTCCGAGGCCATCCTATGAGGCGCCTCATCGCAACCAGTAGTATGCACCGCCCAAGGCCTATGGTGGCCCCGCTGCTAATGCTGCTCCACGCCCCAACATCGTGACATGCTTCAAGTGGGGAGAGTCTGGTCACTACATTCGAGAGTTTCCCTAGAACAACAACCCCAACCAGCCTGGAAAGTCCGTTGGCCGTGGTAAGCCAGCGGGAAAGGTGCTTTATGCCAAGCGAGCCACCACTGCACATGGCCATGTTAACTATGTCTCAACAGAGGAGGCTGATGATGATCCCAACGTCGTCCTTGGTACGCTCCTTGTTAACTGCCATCCAGCATCTGTTCTTTTCGATACTGGAGCATCTCATTCATTCATATCTGAGAGCTATGCTCGGTTGCATAACACCACATTTTGTGACATGCCCACATCCATGGTAATTCAAACTCCGGGTTCCAAATGGCAAACTTCTAGAGTAAGCCATGGGAATGAAATTCTTGTCGATAGACTTGTCTTCCTTGCATCCTTAATAGCTCTCAAGTCCTCGGACATAAATATCACCTTAGGTATGGACTGGATGTCAGCCCATTATGCTAAGATTGATTGTGCCACTAGAACTATTCAACTTACCCACCCATCGGGCAAGATAGTCAATGCCTTAACCCGAGTGTCCAAGCGTCAGCTCTACTCCCTAAATGCCAACCCTCTTCCAGACCTTGAAGATACTCCGGTAGTCCGTGACTTCCCGGATGTCTTTCCAGAAGAATTGCCAGGTGTTCCACCTGACAGAGATGTGGAGTTCATGATAGATCTTGTTCCAGGAACGGTCCCAATCTCTAGAAGACCCTATAAGATGGCACCCCTAGAACTAGCAGAGCTTAAGAAACAACTCGATGAGTCCTTGAAAAAGGGTTTCATCCGCCCTAGTTCTTCTCCATGGGCTTGCCCCGTCCTCTTCGTCAAGCAGAAGGATGGTGGGGATCAGATGGTTGTAGATTATCGACCCATCAACTTGG
Organism: Triticum dicoccoides; assembly: GCF_002162155.2. Lineage (NCBI taxonomy): Eukaryota > Viridiplantae > Streptophyta > Magnoliopsida > Poales > Poaceae > Triticum > Triticum dicoccoides. Next base: position 426,953,899 of record NC_041382.1, read on the forward strand.
TTATCATAAAGAAAAAGTATCTGCATCAACGACCTGTATGATCAGCTCGTTGGATCCTCAGTTTTTTCCAAAATGAATTTGAGGTTGGGCTACCATCAAATCAAAATCAAGAACGGGGACATTCCCAAAACGGCCTTCGTTACTCGTTATGGCCAATACGAGTACACCGTCATGTCCTTTGGTTTAACCAATGCCCCAGCCACCTTCTCTCGGTTAATGAACTCGATCTTCACGGAGTATTTGGATAAATTCGTCGTGGTATACCTCAATGATATACTAATCTACTCCAAGAATGAGGAAGAACATGCCGAACATCTAAGGCTGGTATTGACGAAACTTCGAGAGCATCGCCTATATGCCAAGTTCTCTACATGTGAATTTTGGTTACCAGAAGTGACCTACCAAGGCCACGTAATCTCTGGTAAGGGTATTGCTGTCAATCCCGAGCGAGTTCAGGCCGTTCTTAATAGGACTCCACATGAAACGGTCAAGCAAGTTCGGAGTTTCCTTGGCTTAGCGAGCTACTATCGCCGCTTCATCGAGAATTTCTCCAAGGTTGCTAAACCTCTAACTGAACTCCTCAAGAAAGATAAAAAGTTCAAGTGGACTCCACAGTGCGAGTTCGGCTTTCAGGAACTGAAAAGACGCCTGACATCAGCTCCCGTACTCGTACCACCAGATTTTTCTAAGGACTTTGTTATCTATTGCGACGCCTCGCGACAAGGACTAGGTTGCATACTCATGCAAGATCGTCATGTAATTGCATATGCTTCACGGCAGTTACACCCACATGAGAAAAACTATCCCACGCATGATCTAGAGCTTGCAGCTGTAGTCCATGCACTCAAAACATGGCGACATTACCTTCTCGGTAATCGTTGTGAGATCTTCACCGATCACCAAAGTCTAAAATACATATTCACCCAACCGGATTTGAATCTCAGGCAAAGACGTTGGGTCGAGTTGATCTCAGATTACGACTTAGGAATAACTTACACCCCGGGAAAAGCCAATGTTATGGCTGATGCACTAAGTCATAAATCTTATTGTAACAACCTGATGTTACAACAAGGTCAACCACTTCTCCATGAGGAATTTTGGAAGCTTAACCTTCACATTGTTCCTCAAGGATTCCTATCTACCTTGGTGGCGAAACCCACCCTTACGGATCAAATCATAACTGCCCAGAAGCGTGACAAGGGTATATCCCGCATCCAAGAGAACATTGCTAGCGGAGCTGCTAAATGTTTCTCTATGGATGAGCGAGGTGTTGTTTTCTTCGAGAATCGCTTGGTGGTTCCCAAGAAACAACAACTACGGCAATTAATCCTTAAGGAAGCACATGAATCCCCTCTCACCACCGGTAGTACTAAAATGTATCAAGACCTACGCCAGAGGTTTTGGTGGACTAGGATGAAGAGAGAAATCACTCAATATATTGCAAATTGCGATGTCTGTCGTCGTGTTAAAGCAGAGCATCAATGGCCTGCTGGCACCCTTCAACCTTTAGCTATTACTGAATGGAAATGGGATAAAATCAGTATGGACTTCATCACCGGGTTTCCCAGGACCAAGAGAGGGAATAATGCTATTTTTGTTGTCATCAATCGTCTTTCCGAAGTAGCCCACTTCCTACCTGTTCGGGAGAGTATAACGGCTAGCCAGCTAGCAGACTTGTATATCTCTCGAATAATGTCTCTTCATGGTGTTCCATTGGAGATTAACTCAGACCATGGAAGTCTCTTCACCTCTCGATTTTGGAAAGTTTACAAAATGCTATGGGGACTCGTCTCTCCTTTAGTACCACCTTCCACCCTCAATCAAGTGGTCAAGTAGAGCGCGTCAATCAAATTCTGGAAGATATGCTCCGAGCTTCTGTTATCTCATTCGGAATGGATTGGGAGAAATGCCTTCCATTCGCCGAATTTGCTTATAACAATAGCTAACAATAGATATCAAGCTACTTTTGAAGTTCTCTATGGACGAAGGTGTCGAACACCTCTTAATTGGTCAGAAACCAGGGAAAGACACTTCTTTGGCCCGGACATGATCCAGGAAGCAGAAGAGCAAGTTCGCATTGTTTGTGAAAAGTTGAAAACAGCCCAGTCCCGTCAAAAGAGCCAATATGATCGTAAACATAAGGCCATGACTTTTGAAGTCGACGAGAAGGCTTACCTTCGGGTTACTCCTCTGAAGGGAACCCATCGATTCGGTATCAAAGGCAAATTGGCTCCTCGTTACATTGGTCCCTTTCACATTCTTGCCAAACGAGGAGAAGTTGCCTACCAATTGGAACTACCTCCGCATCTCTCCAGAGTTCATGATGTCTTCCACGTTTCTCAACTCAAGCGTTGCTTCTCGGATCCTATCCGTGCAGTGGACCACGAAACGCTTGATCTCCAAGATAATCTCACATACCGGGAATATCCCGTTCGTATCCTTGATCAAGCCGAGTGTACCACTCGGCGCCATAACATCAAGTTTCTCAAGGTCCAATGGTCACACCATTCCAAGAAAGAAGCCACTGGGGAAAGGGAGGATCGTCTTCGACTTGAATACCCCACCTTCTTTCCGATGGACCCTGAATCTCGGGATGAGATTTCTCCGAGTGGGGGTGAGCTGTCACACCCTAGCTAGTTCATGCATTAGAGTGCTTGCATCATGTTTAACTTTATCAGGAACTTGGAAATGGGGATGACAGAACTCCCAGCACCCCCCTGAAACCAACTAGGGTTTACTAAAAATATTTTCAATGAACCTGAAATGCCCTTCTAAAAGGTTCATCATCTTCGCCTTGGTCCTAAACCTATGACAAAAATGGTGCACAATTTTCTAGGTCATCCTAAGGTCACTGGATTAAATCATTAGTTATTTGAATTTGAGCATTTAAATGCTAGTAAATATTTTAAATGCTCAAATAATCCTAAACTGAAATGTTCCATGTTGGATTTATTCCAAATAGTGGCCATGAACAGTTTGGTGATTTTTGAAAGTGCCTAGGTATTTTAAGAAAAGACACAAACATTGCAGAACATAGAAAACTGGCATAAATAGAAAAGAGAGAGAGGGAGAGAGAGAAAGGCCAGAGGCCACTTACCTACACTGGGCCGGCCCATTTGGACCATGCCAGTCATCACCTACATCTGCCAGTAGGCAGAGGAGGGACACCGCGACGCCGCCGAGCTCGTCACACAGCTCCCTGCTCGTCTACATCGCCTGGACAGCGTGGCGACGCCTCGAAACGCCTCCTCGGTGCCGCCCCGACCTCACCGACACCTCACTCTCCCCCCTGCTCCTCTCTCTCGCTCTCCCCCACCATGGCCGACTTTGCCGCGCTCGCGCCGACGTGAAAACCGCAGCCACCATCGCCTCCTCGCCGTGTCCAGAAGCTTCGCCGCCGTCCACTTCACCAAGCTAGTCGAGCCCCGAGCGCTCGCCTGCCCTGGAGCCACCGCAATAGCCTTGTCTTCACCGGTCGTCGCCGGAGATCCCCTTCGCCGTCACCGCTACAGCAGCTCGTCCTCGACCTCACCGTCTGCACTGCCGTGACCGTCGTGAGCCCAGCTAGCTCCTCCCCCTTCCTGTTCTCGCTCTCGAGCTCCATAGTGACCGCATTAAGCTTGACCGCACCCGCCGCCGCCTCTGCACGTCGCCGTCGTGGCCACAGCCACGCTGGCTCGAAACCGAGCACGCCACCGCACTCACCGCATCCCCAGGAGCCCATATAACCACTCCACGCACCTCGCCGTGCCCCTTAGCGGCGAGCCCGAGCTCACCCGAGCTCCAGCGTCCGCCAACGTTGCTTCCGGCGACCCCGAGCTCCCCCTCCATCGCCAATCGACGCGACTTGCTCCCAGCTACTCGTAGATGGTCTCCGTCGTCCATTTGGTCGCCGGAGCGCCAAACCCGCACTACCCCACCGCATTTGGCCTCGCCGGCAGCTAAACGCCGATGGTTAGCCCCGGTTTCACCAGGGGTTTGACCTCCCCTGGGTCAATGACAGGTGGGGCCCCACCCTGTTAATTAAACCTAGGTTAGTAGTTAAACTAATCCTAGTTAGTTAATTAATTAACTGAGACACTAACCAATGGGTCCCACTGGTCAGGTTTGACCTAGACAGTCCCCGTTGACTGCCGACGTCACCTTGACGCAATGCTGACGCAATAAATCATTTATTGGATTTATTCTTATACAGGAAATTCCATAAAATATTATAAACTTCAAAAATTCATAGAAATTAATCTGTAAGTCCAAATGCAAAGATTTATATATGAAAATTGATCAGAAAAATCCAATCTTTCCATCTGTAATGGTTTCATGCATGTCAGAACAATTTAACCTTGATGTTTAAGTCAAACAAGCTAATGCATTAATATGACTTCATATCATGGGCTTTCATTTGAATCTTTGATTCAAATGGACTCAAACCAACCTGTTTTAGAATGCATTAGCCAAAACACACCCATATTGCCATGTCATAGCATGCATCATACTGTTGCATATTGCCATGTGATGTTTGTGTTCCGATGTGTCTTTCGTGGTAGGTTCTACCTCCGAGGATACCCACGAATATCCGACTGAAGGGCAGTATCCTACTACCACTCCATCAGGCAAGCAGCCCCATTGATCATATCGAGACAATCCCATGTTCTCGCTCCTGCTTTCTTTTACTGCATTTAAGACAACAATGTTTCAAACTGTTGTGTGCTACGGTAGTTGAACCCCTTTCCTCTACATGACCTGTCATTGCCACAGTGACTAGATGACACCCACTAGCATGTGTAGGAGTTGATTGAGCCATATCTGTGTTTCCTACATTGCTATGCCTGCTATGCTTAGAGTTGTGTCAGGTCTGGTTCATCTGGGTGATGGGCTAGAGTGAAATGATTATTTTGGTAATGTGACTGATCTTTTGAACACGATTTGGTAAAGGTATCGATGAGAGGACATGTAGGAGTACATGGTGGGTTGTTTCATTGGAACCGTCCTTAAGCACGAAGATCTGTATGTGTGATTTAAGATTCAGCTACTACCATGCATTGGGCCCTAAAATATGACCCCGCTCGACTTATTAACCGCCCCTTGAAAGTGCGTTATATCGACTAGAGGGGGGTGAATAAGCGATTTTTATGAAATTCTTCACTGAGGAATTTGTCGGCGAGGAAATTCTTTAGTGAAGAACTACTAGCAGCGGAATAAGTACTCAAAAGTAAACATAAAAATATACAAGCATAGTCATCATGATGAAATGAAGACAGGAACAGAGTACAGGAAGCGTAATCACAGGATAACACAGGATGAAGACAAATAGACTGAAGAAATTGAACTAAGGAAATTGAGAAAGTCTTCAGTCAAAGTCTTCAAACACAGATATGAACAAACACACAACACAGTTTTGAGGAAATGAAAGAGTTGAGGGAATAGAACCAGTAAGCTTGGTGAAGACAATGATTTGGTAGACCAGTTCCAACTGCTGTCTCATTTGTACGTCTGGTTGGAGCGGCTGAGTATTTAAACTCGAGGACACACAGTCCCGGACACCCAGTCCTGAACACGCAGCTCAGGACACCCAGTCCTCACCGTATTCTCCTTGAACTAAGGTCACACAGACCTCGTCCAATCACTCATGGTAAGTCTTCAGGCGACTTCCAAACCTTCACAAACTTGGTCACTCGGCGATCCACAATTCCTCTTGGATGCTCTAGACCATGACGCCTAACCGTCTGGAAGAAGCACAGTCTTCAAAGGTAAGAAGCGTCGAATCCACGCAGGATCAATCTCTTCAGTGATGCTCAATCACTTGGGGTTTGTAGGTGTTTGGGTTTTGGGTTTTTGGTTTTTCCTCACTTGATGATTTTCGCTCAAAGTCCTCAGAGGATGGGTTGCTCTCAAATGACAAGTGTCAGTTTCTCTCGGAGCAGCGAACCAGCTAGTGGTTGTAGGGGCGGCTATTTATAGCCTAGGGAGCATCCCGACATAATAAGACATAAATGCCCTTCAATGATATGACCGTTAGGTGGATAGATATTTTGGGACAGCTGGCGCATAGCATAGCAACGGTCGGAATTTTGAGTAGCAAAATCCTCAGGGCTATCATGTTCCTCATTGTGTAGGCAATCCGCACTGGCGAATTCCTAACTCCTCCGTCAGGACAAATTCCTCAGAGACCAGAAGAACTTCGTCTCTGTCACTAAAGAAATTGACTGAATTGTATGAGATTTCCAATGGCTTCACTCGAAGGGATTGGTAGGTGTAGGATTTTGAGTTGAGCATCACATGGAAATTTTTCCTTAGTATTTCCTCGACCCCCTTTAACAGTACGGTGTTTCCTATGACTCAAGAAAGAGAAAAAAACAAAACTATGAAAATGAAAGTCTTCAAGCTTCATATTCCTCGCATGAATATCAAGTCTTCATGGACACACCAATTTCTTCACTTTCAAAGTCTTCATGAAAGTCTTCAGAAATATCAAAATCTTTAGTCGAAGATATTTATTTTTAGGGGTCGACTTTCCTGTAAATATCAAACTCCTCATAGACTTATAGACCTGTGTACACTTACAAACGCATTAGTCCCTTAACCTATAAGTCTTCAATACACCAAAATCACTAAGGGGCACTAGATGCACTTACAATCTCCCCCTTTTTGGTGATTGATGACAATATAGGTTAAGTTTTCAACAGGGATAAACATATGAAGTGTAACTACTGATATTGAGGAATTTGATTGCAAGATATAGAAGAACTCCCCCTGAAGATGTGCATAGTGAGGAATTTGCTTTTGAAGCAATGCACAATTGAAGAGTTGAATCATGGAGATCTCCCCCTATATGTTGTAATTCATACACGCATTTAACATATAATATGAAGAATTTGAAATGCATGATGAAAATATGGTGCCTGATGAAATTCAGCATGCGTGCAATAATATTAACAAGGAATAAGCATGCAGAATAGTGCATCAAAAGTATCAGAGCACAGTGCATCAAAGGTATCAGAGCACCATCGGGTTTAAGATTACAACTCGATCCAATAAAGCTTCAGAAGAACGAGAGTTGTAACTTAGCAAAAAAAACGCCCATATAGTAGACCCGCTTGAAGACTAACTCATATTTCTCCCCCTTTGTCATCGAATGACCAAAAGGATCGAAAATGAGGACTAACGCCCCTAAAGATAATCAAGTTGATGAAGGAGCGCCAGCATTGTTGGGGTCGTTTGTTGATGTAGGGCCTGCCGCAGTGTCGTCCAAATCTTCATGTTCATCAGTGTCGCACGATGAAGAATATGAGCTGGCCACCAGAGAAGGAACCTTGACCTTCTTGGATTTCTTCGGTGGAGGTGCAGACCAGTCAAAATCTTCTTTGAGACCCATTTTCTTCAGATCTTCTTCACCATACAGATGTGACAGGATTGCCCAGGTGCGACCGAAGACTTGATGGAGGTAGTAGTGGTTTTTCTTCACTACATTGTGTGTGGCAGTCATGTTGTGAAGAAGTGAACCAAACTGACGCTTAACCCATTTGTGATTTCGATCCACCTTCTGGTGAAGACTAAGCAGAAGTTCACGGTCGGTCATCACGCGCGGAGCAGTGGCTTGAGGAGTGGACTTGGGTACTTTTGGCAGAGTCATGTGTGGCAGAGTCATCATTGGTGGAATAAGATGCAGCTTTGCGAAACTGACCATCCAATGGACGAATGCCTTCATCTATTACAGCTGGTGCCTTGACCTTTCCATCAATTGAGGAATATGTCTGCTTGAGGACTTCAATTGGGGGCAAGTAGCTAAGGTCATTCTGGAAATCATCTTTGTAGTTGAGTGAAGACCTTTCCCGAGGAATCTCATAATCCAAGGTGCATAAGGCTTTAGCTCAAACGGAGACAGTGCAACATTGTCCATAGTCCTCATGAGAAATCATGATAATTGACAGGAATGCCATGAACGATGTTGAATACCAGATTCTTCATGATGCCAACAATTTCCTCATCAGATGAGTCATGGCCTTTGATGGGACTGATTGTCCTCGTAAGAATATGATAGACAGTTCTGGGCATGTACAACAATTCCTTCACGAGGAATTTGGTTCTTGGTGCTTGACCTGGCTTCAAAGGTTTCATCAGCACCTGCATGTATTGATGTGTGAGCTCAGGTTCACTGTAGATGCAGCGAGCTTCTTCAAGGGTAGGACTGAGTGGTAGACCACGAAGCAATTCATAGGTTGGTGCAGTGTAGTGAGTGTTTTCAGACATCCAGTCCAGCACCCATGAATTCACATCTTCAGCATCTCCGATGATGTGCAGCGTTGCATAGAATTGAAGAATAAGTTCTTCATTCCAATCGCAGATGTCAGAGCAAAAGTTTAGCAGTCCAGCGTCGTGAAGAACACTGAGGACTGGTGCGAAGCACAACAGAGATTCCATATCCACGTGAGGAATATGCTCATGGTAGAAGATCTTCTCCTTGTTGAACAACACTGAGGAATAGAAATTGGCTTGACTAGCAGTCCAGAAATGCCTCTTCCTAATGCGAGCAGAGTCATATGGGTTGTAATCTTCGAAGAATACGTGCTCACCGAAGAAATCATCAGCCTTGAACTTTTGCTTGCGTGAGAATGGATCCTTTGGCTTCGGCAGAGGAGTGTCAGTGAGTTGCATCACGACCTCAGGAATCTCAACCGCAGGTTCTTCAGGCTGAGGAATTTCTGGTGCCTCCTCAGTGGCAGTCTGCATCGTTGGTTGTTCAGCAGCAGCAATTTCTTCAGCACTAGTGGCTGGAATTTCCTCATGGACAGGTGCAGTGGGATGAGTTTCTTTAGAGCCCATGTGAACAGTTTGTGTGGGGGGACTGAGGAATTTGCTGTAGAGGGGTGAACATTGGAGAGTTTGGATGCTGACTTTCCCAGAATTCATCACTGATTACGGGTGTGGAGCAGCCAATGTCCACATCTTCATCTTCCATTTCTTTAACGCCAGCCTCTTCAGCTGTGAACTGAGGCATAGGCGAGGAGATGATAGGTGTTGAAGGGATCACATCCACTTCAATTTCTTCATCCAACGGTTCAGACGAAGCAGCAGAAGGAGTTTCTTCATCAGATCCGCTGGGGATCACATATTCTTAATCAAAAGGAACAAGGTCCTTTGATGGCCTGGTTGAGATGGGAACAACATCAATCGGATTTGCAAATGAACTTGTCATAGGCTTCATTTTCTTCAGAGCTGAAGAATCTGAAGCAACTGATGCTTTCCTTTTCGTCACTACAGCACGCTCTGCAGCCTTGGTCTTCTTCACATCTGATGCAGATGGAAGGATTGGAGTTGAAGTTGGTGCAGGAGCAGCTGAGGAATCTGGTTGATTTTCTTCAGGCACAACTGATGCAGTTGCCCTGAGTTCTTCAGTTTCTTCAGGCACACCACTAGTGGGTGCCCTAGCAATTTCTTCAGCGGCTGGAATGCAGTCATCAGCCCTGGAACTCACATTATCTTCAGCAGCCTGATTGTCATCAGCGGTGCTGGCATTTTCTTTAGTAGGCTGAGCAGATGCTTCAGCCTGAGGAATTTTGCTGTTGCGTTGGGGCTGCAACATTGGAAGTGAAGTTATCCGTAAGTTTCACAAAACGAACCTTGGCTCCAAGCCAATCAGCGCGATATGCGTTAAAGTCATCACTGAGTTTCTTAATCTCAGTCTGAATAGTGACAAGTTCTTCAGTTGTCATAGAGACAAGGTTTTTCTTCAGATAGCGCTCTTTCTTGTACTGCGCTTTCTTGATCTGTCTGGCCTTCTCAAATTTCCACTTTTCTTCTTCAATGAAGTGGGTCAGCATGTGACTCTGGCCAGGAGTCAGCTTGAAGTCAGGCAAGGGAGTGTTGGGGTCCTTGTGCCAATCATCAATGTAGTTGAGCATCAGCTTGGGATCCAAAAGCAGTGACACCTCTGATCCTTTGGCTCTAGCGGCCCTGACTTGCCTGTCTCTGATGATTTCTGCAAGTTCATCATCATCAGCTTCGTCTTCATCAGACGACACTTGGAAAGCGACTTGCTTCTTTTGAGGACTTGGGCGAGGACCTCGTCCAGCAGTGGCCTTTGACTTCAACAGTGAGAGGCCAGCTGAGGAACTTGGTGCAGCTGAGGAACTAGCTGAGACACCTGAGGAAATGGAGATGCCGACAGTCCTTTGGCATGAGGGGAGATGCACAGGTGCTAAGGATTTAGTCGGAACAGTTGAAGGCTTTGGCGGAGGAGCTGAGGACTTTGGAGGAACAGGAGCAGCATGAGGAATTTGCCGTGAGGGCTTTGAGGATTCTGGCCGTGAGGGCATTGCTAAGGAACTTGGCCTTGAGGGCATTGTTGGTGAAGCACTTGGCTTGCGTGCAGGCTTCTTTGACATAGCCTTCTTTGGCTTGACAGCAAAGGCCTCAGCAGAGGCAGCAGCAGCAGAGTCTTCATTAAATTTCCTCACTGCTTCTCTGGCTTGCTTAGCCAGCTTGGCTTGGCGCTTGGCCCATTCATTAGGATAGTCCTCACCGCGCTTGAGGCTGGTGGGATCAGCGATTTGGCCAGGTGCCAATGGAGCTCTTGGGCATGGAGGATTGAGTGCGAATTTCTTCATGTACTTAGGAGTGACATATATGTACTCCCTCCATTCTCTTGCCCATCTCCTCTCTATCTTCTGAATGCGCACTTTGCGCTCATTCTTGGTTTCCTCAATAGGTGTGCAGTACCCAGCATATTTGTCATCAAGGATCTCAAACGCTGTATTTACCTCAGGCCTCTTTCCTCCCTTCTGTGGCTTCTTACCGTCAGCCATTTTCTTCAGTTGAGGAATTTAAACAATTGAATTCTCTGAAGAAGTATGCAACTTTTCTTCGAGGAACACTGCAAATGAGTTAAGTTAATGAGAACCTAGTGATTCAGCAGCTGACATGGGTACCTGTGAACAGAGTATAGTTGCGAGGAATTGGAGAGGTCATATGCGTTCTCAGAAGGTTTTGAAAAAAACAAGTTTGAGGAATTTGACCAGATGAGTCTTGAAGAATTTCACTAAGTGTTCTTTGTCTTAGGTTCCAGAGATGTGTAGATTAAAAATCCACACATTTGAGGAATCTTGATGAAAAACATGGCTTAGAGAAACGAGTCAAGAACAGATGACTTGTGAGGTGTTTAGTGTGTGAATCTATGAAGAAAAACACCTTTGAAGATTTTGAAGATAATCATTCGAATCAATGAGGGTAGTAAAAGTAACTTTTAATTACCCTGGACAAAGAACACGATGAACTGGAGTGAGGAGATGTGAAGTTCGTCTGTGCAGATCTTCCATGCCCTAACTTGGCGGAGGAAGATAGCTACGGCGACGACAGAGTGAAGATTTCCGCGGTCGGCGCGAGTACGTCGGCGACGAGGTCGAGGCAGTGAAGCTCTTCATCACCGGTGGCGATGAAGTAGCGGCGGTGCTAGGGTTTGAGAAGCTCGAGCTGGAGAGAGAGGTCGAGCGGGGTAAAAGAAGTGAGGAAGGGAAGGAGGGGTATTTATAGCCACGGTGAAAAACTGTTCGCCCGATGAAATTGGACGAACGTGCCCCTGACCCTTCTCATTCGCATGACATGTGTCACCCACGTAGTGGGAGGTGGAGATCGTGTTAGATCGTGGGTGAGTGGATAAGTGTATCGTGGGATGCAGAACGGTTTGAGTGGCAAAGCCAAAAATTTCGATAAGATAGGTTTTAAAGTTCCGTTCGCAATTTCTTCTGCTGACAAGGACACAGTGAAGATTTTGAACGAGTTTCAAATAGAACGCACATGAAGAATTTGTGAACAGATTGGGTTGAGTATAGCATAGAGGGGAAGGGTCCGATCACATTCACTTAGCAGAGAACCAACTTGAAGAAATAGCAATAAGTGAATGCTGTAGAGGACATAAACTCATATATATATATATAGCCAATGAAGAAAAACGACGGAACCAGTGAAGACTATGCAAAGTTGAAGAATATGAATAATTTGAGGAATTTCAACTTTTGGTGGTGGCGTGACCCACCGTATAAGAATGATGATTTCAGACACCGCGTACAATTATCGTAGGGTTCTGAGAATCAAATTCTTCATTAATTTCTTCACACTAAGAGTGTTATTCTTCATTGATTGAAGAAAAACGTCTCTTCATGTGTTGCACATCTAAGTCATCAATTTTGCATGAGTGTTAGGATGAGTGTCCTTTTCAAAGAACATTCGAAGATTTTAGGATATTTAGCTCACACCGCAACTTGCTAAATCTCTTCTCATCCAAGGGCTTTGTGAAGATATCGGCTAGCTGTTCTTCAGTCTTCACATGCTCAATAGAAATGTCGCCCTTCAACACATGATCACGAAGAAAATGATGACGAATCTGAATGTGCTTTGTCTTCGAGTGCTGAACTGGGTTGTGAGCAATCTTGATGGCACTCTCATTGTCACAGAAGAGAGGCACATTCTTCATGTTGAAGCCATAGTCCTTGAGAGTTTTCTTCATCCATAGCAATTGGGCACAACAAGAACCAGCGGCAATGTACTCAGCTTCAGCAGTAGATAGTGATACACAGTTCTGTTTCTTCGAGGACCAACAGACCAAAGATCGTCCAAGGAAATGACATGTACCAGATGTTGACTTGCGGTCCACACGATCACCAGCATAGTCAGAGTCAGAATATCCAATGAGATCAAAAGCCAAGCCCTTGGGGTACCATAATCCAAGTGCTGGTGTGTGAGCTGGATATCGAAGAATATGCTTCGCAGCCTTATGGTGTGATTCCTTCGGTGTAGCTTGAAATCGGGCACACATGCAAACACTAAGCATTATATCTGGCCTAGATGCACATAAGTACAATAAGGAACCTATCATGGAGCGGTATACCTTATGATCGAAGTCAATACCATTTTCATCAGTGCATAGATGGCCATTTGTGGGCATAGGAATTTTGACGCCTTTGCAATCTTGCATGCCGAATTTCCTCAGTACATCCTTGAGGTATTTCTCCTGAGATATGAATATGCCATTGCGTTGTTGACGAATTTGAAGACCTAAGAAGAATTTCAACTCTCCCATCCTAGACATTTGATATTCTTTACTCATCATATAGGCAAATTCATCACTATAACGTTGGTCAGTACAGCCAAAGATAATATCATCAACATATATTTGGCACACAAACAATTCACCATCATAAGATTTAGTGAAAAGAGTAGGGTCGAGTGAACCTGGTTTGAAGCCTTTCTTCATGAAGAGTTCCTTCAAGGTATCATACCAAGCCTGTGGGGCCTGCTTGAGGCCATAGAGGGCCTTGTTGAGTCTGAAGACTTTGTCAGGATTCTTTGGATCTTCAAAACCTGGGGGTTGAGCAACATATAATTCTTCCTCAAGCTTACCATTGAGGATTGCACTTTTCACATCCATTTGATATAAAGTGATATCATGATGGTTAGCATAAGCAAGTAATATGCGAATAGCCTCAAGTCTAGCAACATGTGCAAAAGTTTCATCGAAATCAATTCCTTCAACCTGTGTGTAGCCTTGAGCTACAAGCCGTGCCTTATTCCTCACCACAAGGCTATTTTCATCTTGCTTGTTGCGGTAGATCCACTTTGTGCCGATGATATTGAGCTTGCGAGGATCTGGACATTTGACCAGTTCCCAGACATTGTTGAGCTCGATCTGATGTAATTATTCTTGCATGGCCTGAATACACTCAGGCTCCAGAAATGCTTCATCTACCTTAGTGGGCTCCTTCCTTGTAACCGACTCTGTGTAACCCTAGCCCCCTCTGGTGTCTATATAAACCGGAGGGTTTAGTCCGTAGGACACAATAACAATAATCATACCATAGGCTAGCTTCTAGGGTTTAGCCTCTCTGATCTTGTGGTAGATCTACTCTTGTACTACCCATATCATCAATATTAATCAAGTAGGAGTAGGGTTTTACATCCATTGAGAGGGCCTGAACCTGGGTAAAAACATCGTGTCCCTTGCCTCCTGTTACCATCCGCCTAGACGCACAGTTCGGGACCCCCTACCCGAGATCCGCCGGTTTTGACACCGACAATGGCCTTCAGCCATATTATTGTAATAAGTTCTCTTTTGAGAAATTCGATGTAATAAGTGTGTGATTGAACTCTGTTATAAATCCTTGAGTACTGTGTGTGTCAGCATTACCGATCCAGGGATGACACTTATGCACAGAGATTTGACCGGCTGAGGTCGGATCGCTACAGCTTAAGTCTGCCTGAATCATGTTAGCAATTGCCACATTTTATGAAATCAGGCAAATGGATGTCAAAACTGCATTCCTTAATGGATTTCTTAAAGAAGAGTTGTATATGCTGCAACCACAGGGTTTTGTCGATCCTAAAGGTGCTAACTGAAAGTGCGTTATATCGACTAGAGGGGGTGAATAGGCGATTTTTATGAAATTCTTCACTGAGGAATTTGCTGGTGAGGAAATTCCTTAGCGAAGAACTACTAGCAGCGGAATAAGTACTCAAAAGTAAACATAACAGAATACAGGCATAGTCATCATGATGAAATGAAGATAGGCACAGAGTACAGGAAGCGTAAGCACAGGATGAAGACAATCAGACTGAAGAAATTGAACTAAGGAAATTGAGAAAGTCTTCAGTCAAAGTCTTCAAGCATAGATATGAACAAGCACACAACACAGTTATGAGGAAATGAAAGAGTTGAGGAAATGGAACCAGTAAGCTTGGTGAAGACAATGATTTGGTAGACCAGTTCCAACTGTTGTCTCAGTTGTACGTCTGGTTGGAGCGGCTGAGTATTTAAACTCGAGGACACACAGTCCCGGACACCTAGTCCTGAACACGTAGCTCTGGACACCCAGTCCTCACCATATTCTCCTTGAGCTAAGGTCACACAGACCTCGCCCAATCACTCGTGGTAAGTCTTCAGGCGACTTCCAAACCTTCACAAACTTGGTCACTCGGCAATCCACAATTCCTCTTGGATGCTCTAGACCATGACGCCTAACCATCTGGAAGAATCACAGTCTTCAAAGGTAACAAGCGTCGGATCCACGCAGGATCAATCTCTTCAGTGATGCTCAATCACTTGGGGTTTGTAGGTGTTTGAGTTTTGGGTTTTTCCTCACTTGATGATTTTCGCTCAAAGTCCTCAGAGGATGGGTTGCTCTCAAATGACAAGTGTCAGTTTCTCTCGGAGCAGCCAACCAGCTAGTGGTTGTAGGGGGCGGCTATTTATAGCCTAGGGAGCAGCCCGACATGATAAGACATAAATGCCCTTCAATGATATGACCGCTAGGTGAGTAGATATTTTGGGACAGCTGGCGCATAGCACAGCAACGGTCGTAAATTTGAGTATCAAATTCCTCAGGGCTATCATGTTCCTCACTGTGTAGGCAATCCGCACTGGCGAATTCCTAACTCCTCAGTCAGAACAAATTCCTCAGAGACCAAAAGAACTTCGTCTCTGTCACTGAAGAATATGACTGGACTGTATGAGATTTCCAATGGCTTCACTCGAAGGGATTGGTAGGTGTAGGATTTTGAGTTGAGCATCACATAGAAATTTTTCCTTAGTATTTCCTCGACCCCCTTTAACAGTACAGTGTTTCCTATGACTCAAGAAAGAGAAAATGAAACTACGAAAACAAAAGTCTTCACGCTTCATGTTCCTAGAATGAATACCAAGTCTTCAAGGTCACACCAATTTCTTCACTTTCAAAGTCTTTAGAAAGTCTTCAGAATACCAAAGTCTTCAGTCAAAGAACTTCATTTTTAGGGGTCGACTTTCTCTATAAATATCAAACTCCTCATAGACTTATAGACCTGTGTACACTCACAAACGCATTAGTCCCTTAACCTATAAGTCTTCAATACACCAAAATAACTAAGGGGCACTAGATGCACTTACAATCTCCCCCTTTTTGGTGATTGATGACAATATAGGTTAAGTTTTCAACAGAGATAAACATATGAAGTGTAAATTCTGATATTGAGGAATTTGATAGCAAGATATAGAAGAACTCCCCCTGAAGATGTGCATAGTGAGGAATTTGCTTTTGAAGCAATGCACACTTGAAGAGTTCAATCATGGAGGTCTCCCCCTATATCTTGTAATTCATACACGCATTTGACATATAACAGTGAATAATTTGAAATGCATGATGAAATATGGTGACTGATGTAATTCAGCATGCGTGCATTACAATATATGAGGAATAAGCATGCAGAAAAAACATATCAAAAGTATGAGAGCACCATCGGGTTTAAGTTTACAACTCGATCCAATAAAGTCTCAGAAGAATGAGAGTTGTAACTTAACAAAAAAATGCCCATATAAAAAAAGACCCGCTTGAAGACTAACTCAAAATTCTCCCCCTTCGTCATCAACTGACCAAAAGGATCGAATATGAGGACTAACGCCCCTGAAGAATATCAAGTTGATGAAGGAGCGCCAGCGTTGTTGGGGTATATTGTTGTAGTAGGGCCTGCCGCAGTGTCGTCCAAGTCTTAATTTTCATCAGTGTCGCGCGATGAAGAATATGAGCTGGCCACCAGAGAAGGAACCTTGACCTTCTTGAATTTCTGTGGTGGAGGTGCAGACCAGTCAAAATCTTCCTTGAGACCCATTTTCTTCAGATCGTCTTCACCATATAGATGTGACAGGATTGCCTAGGTGCGACCGAAGACTTGATGGAGGTAGTAATGGTTTTTCTTCACTTCATTGTGTGTAGCAGTCATGTTGTGAAGAAATGAACCAAACTGGTGCTTAAACCATTTGTGATTTCGATCCACCTTCTGGTGAAGACTAAGCAGAACTTCACGGTCAGTCATCACGCGCGGAGCAGTGGCTTGAGGAGTGGACTTGGGTGATTGGCAGAGTCATGTGTGGCAGAGTCATCATTGGTGGAATAAGAAGCAGCTTTGTGAAATTGACCATCCAATGGACGAATGCCTTCATCTATAATAGCTGGTGCCTTGCCCTTTTCATCAACTGAGGAATAGGTCTGCTTGAGGACTTCAATTGGGGGCAAGTAGCTGAGGTGATTCTGAAAATCAGCTTTGTAGTTGAGTGAAGACCTTGTCCTGAGGAATCTCATAATCCAAGGTGCATAAGGCTTCAGCTCAAACGGAGATAGTGCAACATTTGCTAGAGTCCTCATGAAGAAATCGTGATAATTGACAGGAATGCCATGAACGATGTTGAATACCAGATTCTTCATGATGCCAACAATTTCCTCATCAGATGAGTCGTGGCCTTTGATAGGACTCATTGTCCTCGTAAGAATATGATAGACAGTTCTGGGCACATAAAGCAATTCCTTCACGAGGAATTTGGTTCTTGGTGCTTGACCTAGCTTCAAAGGTTTCATCAGCACCTGCATGTAATGATTTGTAAGATCAGGTTCACTGTAGATGCAACGAGCTTCTTCAAGGGGAGGACTGAGTGGTAAGGCATGAAGCAATTCAGAGGCTAGTGCAGTGTAGTGAGTGTTTTCGGACATCCAGTCTAGCACCCATGAATTCACATCTTCAGCATCTCCTGTGATGTGCAGCGTTGCATAAAATTGAAGAATCGGTTCTTCATTCCAATCGCAGATGTCAGAACAAAAGTTTAACAGTCCAGCATCGTGAAGAGCGCTGAGGACTAGTGAGAAGCACGGCAGAGATTCCATATCCACGTGAGGAACATGCTCATGGTAGAAGTTTTTCTCTTTGTTGAACAGCACTGAGGAATAGAAATTTGCTTGACTAGCAGTCCAGAAACGCCTCTTCCTAATGCGAGCAGAGTTATATGGGTTGTAATCTTTGAAGAATACATGCTCTCCAAAGAAATCATCATCCTTGAACTTTTGCTTGCGTGAGAATGGATCCTTTGGCTTGGGCAGAGGAGTGTCAGTGAGTTGCATCACAACCTCAGGAATCTCAATCGCAGGTTCTTCAGGCTGAGGAATTTCTGGTTCCTCTTCAGTGGCAGTCTTCAGTTGTTCAGCAGTAGCAGGTTCTTCAGCGCTAGTGGCTGGAATTTCCTCATGTACAGATGAAGTGGGGTGAGTTTCTGCAGAGCCCATTTGAACAGTTGGTGCAGGTGACAGAGGTATTTGCTGCAACGGTGTGAACATTGGAGAGTTTGGATGCTGACTTTCCTAGAATTCATCACTAATTACGGGTGTGGAGCAGCCAACGTCCACATCTTCATCTTCCATTTCTTCAACGCCAGCCTCTTCAGCTATGAACTGAGGCATGGGCGAGGAGATGACTGGTGTTGAAGGGATCGCATCCACTTCAATTTGTTCATCCAACTGCTCAGACGAAGCAGCAGAAGGAGTTTCTTCATCAGATCCACTGGGGATCACATATTCTTCATCAAAAGGAACAAGGTCCTTGATGGCCTGGTTGAGATGGGAACAACATCAATGGGATTAGCAAATGAACTTGTCAAGGGCTTCATCTTCTTCGGAGCTGAGGAATCTGAAGAAGCTGATGCTTTCCTTTTCTTCACTGCAGCACGCTCTGCAACCTTGGTCTTCTTCACATCTGATGCAGATGGAAGGATTGGAGTTGAAGTTGGCGCAGGAGCAGCTGAGGAATTTGGTTGATTTTCTTCAGGCACAACTGATGCAGTTGCCCTGATTTCTTCAGTTTCTTCACGCGCACCACTAGTGGATGCCCTGGCAATTTCTTCAGTGGCTGGAATGCAGTCATCAGCCCTGGAACTCACATTTTCTTCAGCAGCCTAATTTTCATCAGCGGTGCTGGCATGTTCTTCAGTCGGCTGAGCGGATGCTTCAGCCTGAGGAACTTCCTGTTGCGTTGGGGCAGCAACATTGGAAGTGAAGTTATCCGCAAGTTTCACAAAACGAACCTTGGCTCCAAGCCAATCAGCGCGATATGCGTCAAAGTCATCATTGAGTTTCTTGATCTCAGTTTAAATAGTGACAAGTTCTTCAGTTGTCATAGAGACAACGTTCTTCTTCCGATAGTGCTCTTTCTTGTACTGCGCTTTCTTGATCTGCCTGGCCTTCTCAAATTTCCACTTTTCTTCTTGAATGAAGTGGGTCAGCATGTGACTTTGGCCAGGAGTCAGCTTGAAGTCGGACATGGGAGTGTTGGGGTCCTTGTGCCAAACATCAATGTATTCGAGGATCAACTTGGGATCCAAAGGCAGTGGCACCTCTGTTCCCTTGGCTCTAGCGGCCCTGACTTGCATGTCTCTGATGATTTCTACAAATTCATCATCATCAGCTTCGTCTTCTTCAGACGACACTTGGAAAAGTGACTTGCTTCTTTTGAGGACTTGGTCGAGGCCGCGTCCAGCAGTTGACTTTGTCTTCAGAAGTGAGGGGCCAGCTGAGGAACTTGGTGCAGCTGAGGAACTTGCTGAGACACCTAAGGCAATGGACATGCCTGCAGTCCTTTGGCATGAGGCGAGATGCACAGGTGCTGAGGACTTTGTTGGAACAGCTGAGGACTTTGGAGGAGCTAAGGATTTTGAGGGAGCAGGAGCAGCATGAGGAATTGGCCGTGAGGGCTTTGAGGATTCTGGCCATGAGGGCATTGCTGAGGAACTTGGCCTTGAGGGCATTGTTGGTGAAGCACTTGACTTGCGCGCAGGCTTCTTTGACATAGCCTTCTTTGGCTTGACAGCAGAGGCCTCAGCAGAGGCAGCAGCAGTAGCAGAGTCTTCATTGAACTTCCTCACTGCTTCTCTGGCTTGCTTAGCCAATTTGGCTTGGTGCTTGGCCCATTCGTCAGGATAGTCCTCACCGCGCTTGAGGCTGGTGGGATCAGCTATTTGGCCAGGTGCCAATGGAGGTCTTGGGCATGGAGGATTGAGTGTGAATTTCTTCATCTACTTGGGAGTGACATATCTGTACTCCCTCCACTCTCTAGTCCATCTCCTCTCTATCTTCTGAATGCGCACCTTGCGCTCATTCTTGGTTTCCTCAGTAGGTGTGCAGTACCCAACATATATTTCATCAGGGATCTCAAACACTGTATTGACCTCAGGCCTCTTTCCTCCTTTCTGTGGCTTCTTACCGTCAGCCATTTTCTTTAGTTGAGGAATTTGGACAATTGAATTCTTTGAAGAAGTATGCAACTTTTCTTCGAGGAACGCTGCAAATGAGTTAAGTTGATGAGAACCTAGTGATTCAGCAGCTGACATGAGTACCTGTGAACAGAGTATAGTTGCGAGGAATTTGGAGAGGTCATATGCGTTCTCAGAAGGTTTTTCAAAAAGAACAAGTTTGAGAAATTTGACCAGATGAGTCTTGAAGAATTTCGCTAAGCGTTCTTTGTCTTAGGTTCCAGAGTTGTATAGATCGAAGATCCACACAATTGAGGAATCTTGAAGAAAAATGATGCTTAGAAAAACGAATCAAGAACAGATGACTTGTGAGGTGTTTAGTGTGTGAAGATATAAAGAAAAACACTTTTGAAGATTTTGTAGATAATCATTCGAATCAACGAGGGCAGTAAAAGTGACTTTTAATTACCCTGGATGAAGAACACGACGAACAATGAAGAGGAGTGGTGAAGTTCGTCTGTGTAGATCTTCCACGCCCTAACTCGGCGGAGGAAGACGGCTACGGCGGCGGCGGGGTGAAGATTTCCGCGCTCGGTGCGAGTACGTCGGTGACGAGGTCGAGGCAGTGAAGCTCTTCCTCACCGGCGACGATGAAGTAGCGGCGGCGCTAGGGTTTGAGAAGCTCGAGCTGGAGAGAGAGATCGAGCGGAGTAAAAGAAGTGAGGAAGGGAAGGAGGGGTATTTATAGCCACGGTGAAAAACTGCTCGCCCGAAGAAATTGGACGAACGTGCCCTTGACCCTTCTCATTCGCATGACATGTGTCACCCACGTACTGAGAGCTGGAGATCGTGTGCGATCATGGGTGAATGGATAAGTGTATCGTGGGATGCGGAATGGTTTGAGCGGCAAAGCCAAAAATTTAGATAAGATAGGATTTAAAGTTTTGTTCGCAATTTCTTCAGCTGACAAGGACACAGTGAATATTTCGAACGAGTTTCAAATAGAACGCACATGAAGAATTTGTGAACAGATTGGGTTGAGTATAGCATAAAGGGGGAAGGGTCCGATCACATTCACTTAGCAGAAAAACCAACTTGAAGAATTAGCAATAAGTGAATGCTGTAGAGGACATAAACTCATATATATAGCCAATTAAGAAAAACGACGGAAGCAGTGAAGACAATGCAAAGTTGAAGAATATGAATAATTGAGGAATTTCAACGTTTGGTCGTGGCGTGACCCACCGTATAAGAATGATGATTTCAGACACCGCATACAATTATCGTAGGGTTCTGAGAATCAAATTCTTTGTTAATTTCTTCACACTAAGAGTGTTATTCTTCATTGATTGAAGAAAAATGTTTCTTCATGTGTTGCACATCTAAGTCATCAATTTTGCAGAAGTGTTAGGATGAGTGTCCTTTTCAAAGAACATTCGAAGATTCTAGGATATTTAGCTCACACCACAACTTGCTAAATCTCTTCTCATCCAAGGGCTTTGTGAAGATATCGGCTAGCTGTTCTTCAGTCTTCACATGCTCAATAGAAATATCGCACTTCAACACATGATCACGAAGAAAATGATGACGAATCTGAATGTGCTTTGTCTTCGAGTGCTGAACTGGGTTGTGAGTAATCTTGATGGCACTCTCATTGTCACAGAAGAGAGGCACATTCTTCATGTTGACACCGTAGTCCTTGAGAGTTTGCTTCATCCATAGCAATTGAGCACAGCAAGAACCAGCAGCAATGTACTCAGCTTCAGCAGTAGATAGTGATACGCAGTTCTGTTTCTTCGAGGACCAACAGACCAAAGATCGTCCAAGGAAATGACATGTACCAGATATTGACTTGTGGTCCACACGATCACCAGCATAGTCAGAGTCGTAATATCCAACGAGATCAAAATCCGAGCCCTTGGGTACCATAATCCAAGTGTTGGTGTGTGAGCTAGATATCGAAGAATATGCTTCATAGCCTTATGGTGTGATTCCTTCGGTGTAGCTTGAAATCGGGCACACATGCAAACACTAAGCATTATATCTGGCCTAGATGCACATAAGTACAATAAAGAGCCAATCATGGAGTGGTATACCTTATGATTGAAGTCAATACCATTTTCATCAGTGCACAGATGGCCATTTGTGGGCATAGGAATTTTAACGCCTTTGCAATCTTGCATGCCGAATTTCCTCGGTACATCCTTGAGGTATTTCTCCTGAGATATGAATATGTCATTGCGTTGTTGACGAATTTGAAGACCTAAGAAGAATTTCAACTCTCCCATCATAGACATTTGATATTCTTCACTCATCATATAGGCAAATTCATTAATTGGGTTTCTTATCAGTGAGGAGTTCATAGGCAGTCTTCTTGAAGAATTTGTGAAGATATACTCTGTTGATGATGTGGCACGCAGTATCAATTGCCTCAGTCCAGAAACGACGAGGCGTTTTTTATTCATCAAGCATAGTGTGAGCCATCTCAACAAGAGTCCTGTTCTTGCGCTCCACGACGCCGTTCTGTTGAGGAGTATAAGGAGCAGATAACTCATGAGTAATACCAAGTTCATCAAGATAGTCATCGAGACTAGAATTCTTGAACTCAGTGCCATTGTCACTTCTGATGTGCTTGATCTTCACACCAAAGTTGGTTGAAGCCCTCGAGGAAAATCATTTGAAGACTTCCTGCACTTCATGTTTGTAAGTAACAAGGTGTACCCATGTATAACGAGAGTAATCATCAACAATAACAAAGCCATATTGAGATGCTTCATTTGAAATAGCAGAATAATTATTAGGACCAAAGAGATCCATGTGAAGCAATTCAAATGGGCGAGTGGTGGTCATGATAGTCCTCGCTGGATGCTTGGCCTTTGTCATCTTCCCAGCTTCACAGGCTCCACATATGTGATCCTTGAGGAATTTGACATTCTCGATGCCAATGACATGCTTCTTCTTCGCAAGCGTGTGCAAATTTCTCATGCCTGCATGACCAAGTCATCGATGCCAGAGCCAGCCTTCTAAAGCTTTTGCAAGTAGACACACGGCTGGTTGTGGTCCTGTAGAGAAATCAACAATATACAGGTCTCCTCTCCTAAAGCCTTCGAAGACTTTGGAATTGTCAGCTTCCATAAGCACAACACAATGGTACTTACCAAAGACAACAACCATATCAAGATCACAAAGCATTGAGACAGACATAAGGTTGTATCCTAGGGACTCAACAAGCATGACTTTGTCCATGTGTCGATCCTTTGTGATCGCAACCTTACCTAGACCCAATACCTGACTTTTGCATTTGTCAGCAAAGATGATATGCTTCAGATGTGACGGAGATAATGGAGCATCCATCAATAGATTCTTGTCACCAGTCATGCGATTTGTACATCCACTATCGAGGATCCACTCAGTGGCTTTGGGTTGATCATCCTGCAGATGAATTAGTGCAGCTTACAAACTCATATACTTCATCAGTGAAGAATATGACATCAATTCATTAGATCAATTTCATCAAGCAATAGAACATATAAAGCAGTGTGAGGACGTGAGAAATGAAAGTTCATTTCTTCATGATTATCCTACGTCCTATCAGGCATGCTCAGGTCTCCAGCAAATTCTTCAGACGATTACGTACGTCTGGAGACCTGACCCTGCAGAAGAGATTAGTTCTTTTTCTTCACCACCCACATCTGAAGGGGTGGCAAAGAGTTCATCATTCTGCGAGCTCCATACGAGAAGGATGGCATAGAAGCCAGTCCATTTCGTTTCACATAAGAGGGATTAGAGTAAGCATAAGAGTATGTAGAGAAATTCTTCGAGGACTTATGGACATAATGATTTAAAGAATAATGCACATATCCATAATCATTAGATCTTCCCTGCGAAACAGACGGGTTAGCACGATGATGTTCATATGAGGACTTTGATCCATATGAAGAATTTGGTCCATATGAAGAATTTGATCTGGGTTCCTATTCTTCACAGGTGGCGTCATGATGACATTCACCTGAAGATTTTCAAGGCATCTTTTGGGAACCCAGATTTTCTTCATAGGGGGACCGTTCCTGCAGTTAGTGCCAACATATCTAGCAAATACTTCACCATTCTGATTTTTGAACAGTTTATAGTTGGAGTCAAATGACTCATCATTAGAATGAGGAGATTCACATGCAAATCCAGATAAGTTAGATGGAACAACTGGAGGTCCCTTTGCAGCAACCCATGTAGTTTTGGGGTACTGCTCAGGCTTCCAATATGTACCATCAGCATTGAGTTTCCTTTCAAAGGCAATACCCTCTTTCCTAGCATTCCTATTGAGGATCTGCTTTTTAAGCACATCACAAAGAGCCTGATGCCCTTTGAGGCTTTTGTACATGCCTGTCATGTACAATTCCTTCAACCCTGCATCATCAGTGATACTAGCAATGTCCTCAAATGAGGAATTAGTGATAGCAGAGGCATGTGAAGAATTTGAAACATTAGCAGCATTTGAACATTCAGGTGAAGAATTAGCAGATTCACGTTCAATGCATTTCAAACATGGAGGAACAAATTCTTCCTGAGAAGCGCTGATTTGTTGAGTAAGTAATGAATCGCGCTCCTTATGAAGATCTTCATAACTCACTCTTAGCTTCTCAAGATCTTGCTTTCTTTGAAGAAATTCATAAGAAAGCTTCTCATGATCGGATAAGAGAGTGTTATGATGACTTTGAAGATTGTCAAACCTAGTCTGAAATCTCTGAAGATTTTTACTCAAGACTTTAGTACGATCCATTTCTTCACCCAACATATCATCACTTTTGTCTAGCATGTTTTGAACCTTTTCTAAAGCCCTTTGTTGTTTTACAGCAATCTTAGCAAGTTTAGAATAGCTAGGCTTAAGGTTTTCATCAGATTCATTCTCACTTGATTGAGATGAGGTATATTTGAGTACCTTGGCACCCTTTGCCATGAAGCAATAGGTGGGAGCGTAGTCATCATCCCCTTCATCAACCTTGTTGGTGAGGTCATTTTCTTCAGTGTTGAAGATAGACTTGCTGACGAATGCAGTAGCGAGAGCTAGGCTCGCCACTCTGGATTCGGACTACTCAGATGACTCCTCTTCCTCATTTTCTTCAGATTCAGCCTCAGAGTCCATTTCCTTGCCAATGAATGCCCTGGCCTTCTTGGAGCTGCTCTTCTTGTGATATGAAGGCTCTGAGGATTTTGATGATGAAGATTTTGTGGATTTCTTCTTTTTCTTCGCATCATCAGAACTGTAATCCTCGTATTTCTTCTTCTTTGATTCCTTTTCCCACTAAGGACAATCTTGAATGTAATGTCTAGGTTTCTTGCATTTGTGGTAGAGCCTCCTCTTGTAGTCACTGGATGAGGAATCACTGCTCCTTGAGGGTCTTCCAAGGCGACCATGTCTTGAGAACTTTTGGAACTTCTTCACGAGCAGAGCCAGATCATGGCTTAGTTCTTCAGGATCACCAAGGCTGCTACCAGAGTCTTCATCTTCGGACTCAGATACTGCCTTGGCCTTCAGTGCACATGATCTGCCATAGCTTGAACCATAGAGATCTCTTTTTCAGCAAGTTGGAACTCATGAGTATTTAGCCTCTAGAGAATATCAGCGGGATCAAGTGACTTGTAATCAGCACGTTCTTGTATCATCAATGCCAGAGTGTCAAATGAGGAATCAAGCGATCTCAGCAATTTCTTCACCACCTCATGGTCGGTGATGTCAGTGGCACCAAGTGCTTGAAGCTCATTTGAGATGTCAGTGAGGCGATCGAAGGTTTGTTGAACATTTTCATTGTCGAGTCTTTTGAAGCGGTTGAAGAGATTGCGAAGAACATCAACTCGAGAGTCACGCTGTGTTGAGACTCCTTCATTCACTTTGGATAACCTGTCCCAGATAAGCTTTGCTGTCTCCAAAGCACTCACTCTGCCATGCTATCCTTTGCTCAGATGGCCACATATGATATTCTTCGCTTGAGAGTCGAGTTGCTTGAATCTCTTCACATCAGCAGCATTCAGAGAAGGTGTGACTGAGGGAATACCATTTTCCACAACATACCAGAGATCGTTATCAATTGCCTCAAGATGCATTCGCATCTTATTCTTCCAGTAGGGGTAGTCCGTCCCATCGAAGGTAGGACACCCAGCAGAGACCTTGATCATACATGTGGTCGACATAACTAAAACTCCAGGCGGTTAAACCAAAATCACACAGAACAAGGGAGTACCTTGCTCTGATACCAATTGAAAGTGCGTTATATCGACTAGAGGGGGTGAATAGGCGATTTTTATGAAATTCTTCGCTGAGGAATTTGCCGGTGCGGAAATTCCTTAGCGAAGAACTACTAGCAGTGGAATAAGTACTCAAAAGTAAACATAACAGAATACAGGCATAGTCATCATGATGAAATGAAGACAGGCACAGAGTACAGGAAGCGTAAGCACAGGATGAAGACAATCAGACTGAAGAAATTGAACTGAGGAAATTGAGAAAGTCTTCAGTCAAAGTCTTCAAGCACAGATATGAACAAGCACACAACACAGTTATGAGGAAATGAAAGAGTTGAGGAAATGGAACCAGTAAGCTTGGTGAAGACAATGATTTGGTAGACCAGTTCCAACTTTTGTCTTAGTTGTACGTCTGGTTAGAGAGGCTGAGTATTTAAACTCGAGGACACACAGTCCTGAACACGCATCTCAGGACACCCAGTCCTCACCGTACTCTCCTTGAGCTAAGGTCACACAGACCTTGCCCAATCACTCGTGGTAAGTCTTCAGGCGACTTCCAAACCTTCACAAACTTGGTCACTCGGCAATCCACAATTCCTCTTGGATGCTCTAGACCATGACGCCTAACCGTCTAGAAGAAGCACAGTCTTCAAAGGTAACAAGCGTCGGATCCACGCAGGATCAATCTCTTCAGTGATGCTCAATCACTTGGGTTTGTAGGTGTTTGGGTTTTGGGTTTTTCCTCACTTGATGATTTTCGCTCAAAGTCCTCGGAGGATGGGTTGCTCTCAAATGACAAGTGTCAGTTTCTCTCGGAGCAGCCAACCAGCTAGTGGTTGTAGGGGCGGCTATTTATAGCCTAGGGAGCAGCCCGACATGATAAGACATAAATGCCCTTCAATGATATGACCGTTAGGTGAGTAGATATTTTGGGACAGCTGGCGCATAACACAGCAACGGTCGGAAATTTGAGTATCAAATTCCTCAGGGCTATCATGTTCCTCACTGTGTAGGCAATCCGCACTGGTGAATTCCTAACTCCTCAGTCAGAACAAATTCCTCAGAGACCAGAAGAACTTCGTCTCTGTCACTGAAGAATATGACTGGACTGTATGAGATTTCCAATGGCTTCACTCGAAGGGATTGGTAGGTGTAGGATTTTGAGTTGAGCATCACATGGAAAAAATTTCCTTAGTATTTCCTCGACCCCCTTTAACAGTATGGTGTTTCCTATGACTCAAGAAAGAGAAAATGAAACAACAAAAACAAAAGTCTTCACGCTTCATGTTCCTAGAATGAATACCAAGTCTTCAAGGTCACACCAATTTCTTCACTTTCAAAGTCTTTAGAAAGTCTTCAGAATACCAAAGTCTTCAGTCGAAGAACTTCATTTTTAGGGGTCGACTTTCTCTGTAAATATCAAACTCCTCATAGACTTATAGACATGTGTACACTCACAAACGCATTAGTCCCTTAACCTATAAGTCTTCAATACACCAAAATCACTAAGGGGCACTAGATGCACTTACACTAACAAAGTGTGCAAACTCCAGTAATCCATCTATGGACCAGTGCAAGCATCTCGGAGTTGGAATATACGCTTTGATTAGGTGATCAAAGCATATGGTTTTATACAGACTGATGGTGAAGCCTGTATTTACAAGAAAGTGAGTGGGAGCTTTGTAGCATTTCTGATAGTATATGTGGATGACATATTGTTGATCAAAAATGATATATAATTTCTGGGTAGCATAAAAGGATACTTGAATAAGATTTTTTCAATGAAAGACCTCAGTGAAGCTACTTAAATATTGGGCATCAAGATCTATATGGATAGATCGAGACGCTTAATAGGACTTTCACAAAGCACATACCTTGGCAATTTTTTTGAAGAAGTTCAAAATAGACCAGTCAAAGAAAGGGTTCTTGTCTGTGTTGCAAGGTGTGAAGTTGAGTAAGACTCAAAATCCAACCACGGCAGAAGATAGAGAGAGAATGAAAGTCATTCCCTATGCCTCAGCCATAGTTTCTATAAAGTATGCCATGTTGTATACCAAACTTATTGTATAACTTGCCATGAGTTTGGCAAGGGGGTACAATAGTGATCTAGGAGTAGATCACTGGACAACGGTCAAAATTATCCTTAGGTACCTAAGGAGGACTAAGGAAATATTTCTTAGTTATGGAGGTGATAAAGAGTTCATCGTAAAGAGTTATGTTGATGCAAGCTTTGACACTGATCTAGATGACTCTAAGTCTCAATCTGGATACAAATTGAACGTAGGAGCAATTAGCTAGAGTAGCTCCATGCAGAGCATTGTAGACACATAAATTTGCACAATACATACGGATCTGAATGTGGCAAACCCGTTGACTAAACTTCTCTCACAAGCAAAACATGATCACACCGTAGTACTCTTTTAGACTCTAGTAAACCCTTTGGGTGTTGGTCACATGGCGATGTGAACTATGGGTGTTAATCACATAAAGATGTGAACTATTGGTGTTAAATCACATGGCGATGTGAACTAGATTGTTGACTCTAGTGCAAGTGGGAGACTGAAGGAAATATGCCCTGGAGGCAATAATAAAGTTGTTATTTTATATTTCCTTATATCATGATAAATGTTTATTATTCATGCTAGAATTTTATTAACCGGAAACTTGATACATGTGTGGATACATGGACAAAACATCGTGTCCCTAGTAAGCCTCTACTTGACTAGCTTGTTAGTCAAAGATGGTTAAGTTTCCTAACCATAGACATGTGTTGTCATTTGATGTACGGGATCACATCATTAGGAGAATGATGTGATGGAAAATACCCATCCATTAGCATAGCATATTGATCGTTCAGTTTTATTGCTATTGCTTTCTTCATGTCAAATACATATTCCTTCGACTATGGGATAATGCAACTCCAAGATACCGAAGGAATGCCTTGTGTGCTATCAAACGTCACAACGTAACTGGGTGATTATAAAGATGCTCTATAGGTATCTCGGAAGGTGTTTGTTGGGTTGGCATAGGTCGAGAGTAGGATTTGTCACTCCGATTATCGGAGAGGTATCCTGGGCCCTCTCGGTAATGCACATCATAAGAATCCTTGCAAGCAAAGTAACTAATGAGTTAGTTACAAGATGATGTATTACGGAACAAGTAAAGCGACTTGCCGGTAACGAGATTGAACTAGGTATATGGATACCGATGATCGAATCTCGGGCAAGTAACATACCGATGGACAAAGGGAATAACGTATGTTGTCATAACGGTTCGACCAATAAAGATCTTCGTAGAATATGTAGGAGCCAATATGAGCATCCAGGTTTCGCTATTGGTTATTGACCGAAGAGGTTTCTCGGTCATGTATACATAGTTCTCGAACCCGTAGGGTCCGCATGCTTAATGTTCAATGATGATTTAGTATTATATGAGTTATGTGATTTGGTCACCGAATGTTGTTCGGAGTCCCAGATGAGATCACAGACATGACGAGGAGTCTCAAAATGGTTGAGAGGTAAGGATTGATATATAGGACGATGGTATTCGGACACCGGAAGTGTTCTGGAGGGTATCGGGTACTTATCGGGTCACTGGAAGGTGTTTCGGGTACCCCCCGGCAATCCTATGGGCCATATGGGCCTTGTGAAGGAACACACCAGCCCATAAGGGGCTGGTGCGCCCTATAAGGCTATAGGAGGAGGAGAAGGAAAGGGTAAGGGAAAGGAAAGTGTGGATTAGGATTCCCACTTCCTTCCCTCACCCCCCCCCCCTCTTTCCTTCCCCTTCATGCATACATGGAAAGGGTGGGCGCACGACAAGGCAGGGCCCCTAGGGGGCGGCGGCCAACCCTAGGGCGCCCCTGGCTGCCTCTCCTCCCCTCCCACACACACACACACACACACACACACACACACACACACACACACACACATATATATATATATATATATGTGTGTGTGTGGGGGGGGGGACGGGAGGGGGCGCCTCACAAGCACACACCAACAATGGTTAGCCATGTGCGGCGCCCCCCACCACAGTTTACGCCTCCGGTCATATCTTTGTAGTACTTAGGTGGAGCCTTGCGCGGATCACTTGACCATCACCATCAGCACACCGTCGTACTGACAGAACTCATCTTCTTCCTCGACACCTTTGCTGGATCAAGAGGACGAGGGACGTCATTGAGTTTAACGTGTGCAGAACTCGGAGGTGTCGTACGTTTGGTGCTTGATCGGTCGGATCTAGAAGAAGTTCGACTACATCAACCGCGTTGTCAAACGCTTATGCTTTCAGTCTACGAGGGTTCGTTGACACACTCTCCCCCACTCGTTGCAATGTATCTCCTAGATAGATCTTGCGTGAGCGTAGGAATTTTTTTTGAAATTGCTTGCTACGTTTCCCAACATCATGGACGTCGGCTACGACATCGAGGTCGTCGACAGCGACGGCCTGATGCGGGCTATGTCACAGGTTAAGTTGCCCACCCCCAACCCCCCGGGTTCGATAGCCATCGATCCCGTCGATGGCCCTGCCGCTGATCTCTAGTGGCTCATTGTGAACAATTTGCCATCCTTCATCTCCATGGAGCCCCTTTTGTCATTTCTGAAGGACACTGCAACACTGGCTTGGGATCCTCACCTGCCAAGTCAGACCTCATCGACGACGACCATGACGAGGAGCCCATCTATGACAAGTTGGAAACCCATGATTTGTTTTGTCGTGCCTCTTCATTGGAGGAATCCCATGATTTTGTTGGGAAACATAGCATGCAATTTTAAAAAAATCCTATGCTCACGCAAGATCTATCTAGGATATGCATAGCAACGAGAGGGGGAGAGTGTGTCCACGTACCCTCGTAGACTAAAAGCGGAAGCATTTGACAACGCGGTTGATGTAGTCGAACTTCTTCTTGTTCCGACCGATCAAGCACCGAACGTACGGTACCTCCAAGTTCTGCACATGTCAGCTCGATGAAGTCCCTCGAACTCTTGATCCAGCAAAGTTTCGAGGAAGAGTTCTGTCAGCATGATGGCATGGTGACGGTGATGGTGAAGTGATCCGCGCAGGGCTTCACCTAAGCACTACGAAGATATGACCGGAGGCGTAAACTATGGAGCGAGGTGCCGCACACGGCTAACAATTGTTGGTGTGTGTTCTAGGCACCCCCTCACCATGTATATATAGGTGGGAGGTGGAGGGGAGCTCCCATGGGGCGCCCCAAGTAGGAGGAATCCTACTTGGGTCCCTAGTCCAATTCGGCCCCCCTGTCATCATTACCGGAAGGGGAAAAGGGAAGAGGGGGAGGAAGGAAATGGGGGGCCGAACCCCCTCCTCCTTCTCCTATTCGGCCTCCTTCCTTAGGGGGCGCACCACCCCTTTTGGGCTTGTGTGCTCCCCTCCTATGGACCATAAGTCCCATTAATCCCCCGGGGGTT
>NC_041382.1:426985802-426992687 GCF_002162155.2 Triticum dicoccoides
GGTACACCCCGAAACACTTCCGGTGTCTGAATAACATCATCCTATATATGAATCTTTACCTCTCGACCATTTCGAGACTCCTCATCATGTCCGTGATCTCATCCGGAAGTTCAAGCAACATTCAGTCACCACATCACATAACTCATATAATACAAAATCATCATCAAACGTTAAGCGTGTGGACCATACAGGTTCAAGAACTATGTAGACATGACTAAGACACATCTCTGGTCAGTAACCAATAGCGGAACCTAGATGCTCATATTGGTTCCCACATATTCTACGAAGATCTTTATCGATCGTACCGTAATGACAACATATGTTATTCCCTTTGTCATCGGTATGTTACTTGCCCGAGATTCGATCGTCGATATCCTCATAGCTAGTTCAATCTCATTATTGGCAAGTCTCTTTAATCATTCCGTAATACATCTTCCTGCAACTAACTCATTAGTCACATTGCTTGCAAGGCATCTTATGATCTGTATTACCGAGAGGGCCCAGAGATACCTCTCCGATACTCGGAGTAACAAATCATAATATCGATCTATGCCGACCCAACAAACACCTTCGGAGATACCTATAGAGCATCTTTATAATCACCCAGTTACGTTGTGACGTTTGATAGCACACATGGTATTCCTACGGCATCCGAGAGTTGCATAATCTCATAGTCAAAGGAATATGTATATGACATGAAGAAAGCAATAGCAATAAAACCGAACGATCGATATGCTAAGCTAATGGATAGGTCTTGTCCATCACATAATTCTCCTAATGATGTGATCTCGTTCATCAAATGACAACATATGTCTATGGTTTGGAAACCTAACCATCTTTGATTAACGAGCTAGTCTAGTAGAGGCTCACTAGGGACACGATGTTTTGTCTATGTATATACACATGTATCAAGTTTCCGGTTAATACAATTCTAGCATGAATAATAAACATTTATCATGATATAAGGAAATATAAAATGAAAACTTTATTATTACCTCTAGGGCATATTCCCTTCAGTCTCCCACTTGCACTAGAGGCAATAATATAGATTACATTGTAATGATTCTAACACCCATGGGGTCTTGGTGTTGATCATGTTTTGCTCGTGGAAGAGGCTTAGTCAACGGGTCTGCCAGATTCAGATCCGTATGTATTTTGCAAATTTCTATGTCTCCCTCCTTGACTTGATCATGGATGGAGTTGAAGCGTCTCTTGATGTGTTTGGTTCTTTTGTGAAATCTGGATTCCTTTGCTAAGGCAATTGCTCCAGTATTGTCACAAAAGATTTTCATTGGACCCGATGCACTAGGTATTACACCTAGATCGGATATGAACTCCTTCATCAAGACTCCTTCATTTGTTGCTTCCGAAGCAGCTATGTACTCCGCTTCACACGTAGATCCCGCCATGACGCTCTGCTTGGAACTGCACCAACTGACAGCTCCACCATTCAATATAAATATGTATCCGGTTTGTGACTTAGAGTCATCTGGATCAGTGTCAAAGCTAGCATCGACGTAACCATTTATGACGAGCTCTTTGTCACCTCCATAGACGAGAAACATATCCTTAGTCCTTTTCAGGTACTTTAGGATGTTCTTGACCGCTGTCTAGTGATCCACTCCTGGATTACTTTGGTACCTCCCTGCTAAACTTATAGCAAGGCACACATCAGATCTGGTACACAGCATAGCATACATGATAGAACCTATGGCTGAAGCATAGGGAATGGCTTTCATTTTCTCTCTATCTTCTGCAGTGATCGGGCATTGAGTCTGACTCAACTTCACACCTTATAACACAGGCACGGACCCTTTCTTTGACTGATCCATTTTGAACTTCTTCAAAACTTTATCAAGGTTTGTGCTTTGTGAAAGTCCAATTAATCGTCTTGATCTATCTCTATAGATCTTGATGCCCAATATATAAGCAGCTTCATCGAGGTCTTTCATTGAAAAACTTTTATTCAAGTATCCTTTTATGCTATCCAGAAATTCTATATCATTTCCAATCAACAATATGTCATACACATATAATGATAGAAATGCTATAGAGCTCCCACTCACTTTCTTGTAAAACCATATGCTTGGATCACCTCATCAAAGCGTATATTCCTACTCTGAGATGCTTGCACCAATCCATAGATGGATCGCTGGAGCTTGCACACTTTGTTAGCACCTTTAGGAGCGACAAAACCTTCTGGTTGCATCATATACAACTCTTCTTCAAGAAATCCATTAAGAAATGCAGTTTTGACATCCATTTGCCAGATTTCATAATCATAAAATGCGGCAATTGCTAACATGATTCAGACAGACTTAAGCATCTCTACGGGTGAGAAAGTCTCATCATAGTCAACTCCTTAAACTTGTCGAAAACCTTTCGCGACAAGTCAAGATTTGTAGACAGTAATATTACCATCAGTGTCAGTCTTGTTCTTGAAGATCCATTTATTCTTTATGGCTCGCCGATCATCGGGAAAGTCAACCAAAGTCCATACTTTGTACTCATACATGGATCCTATCTCAGATTTCATGGCCTCAAGCCATTTATCAGAATCTGGACTCATCATCGCTTCTTCATAATTCGTAGGTTCGTCATGGTCTAGTAACATGACTTCCAGAATAGGATTACCGTACCACTCTGGTGAGGAACGTGCTCTGGTTGACCTACGAGGTTCGGTAGTAACTTGATCTAAAGTTTCATGATCATTATCATTAGCTTCCTCGCTAGTTGGTGTAGGCATCACTGGAACGGTTTTCTATTGTGAGCTACTTTCCAATTCGAGAGAAGGTACAATTACCTCATCAAGTTCTACTTTCCTCCCACTCACTTCTTTCGAGAGAAACTCCTTCTCTAGAAAGGATTCATTCTTAGCAACAAAGATCTTGCCTTCGGGCCTGTGATAGAAGGTGTACCCAACAGTTTCTTTTGGGTATCCTATGAAGACACACTTCTCCGATTTGGGTTTGAGCTTATTAGGCTGAAGCTTTTTCACATAAGCATTGCAACCCCAAACATTAAGAAATGACAACTTAGGTTTCTTGCCAAACCACAGTTCATACGGTGTCGTCTCAACGGATTTAGACGGTGCCCTATTTAAAGTGAATGCAGTTGTCTCTAATGCATAACCCCAAAATGATAGTGGTAAATCGGTAAGAGACATCATAGATCGCACCATATCTAATAAAGTATGGTTACGATGTTCAGACACACCATTATGCTGTGGTGTTCCAGGTGGCATGAGTTGTGAAACTATTCCACATTGTTTTAAATGAAGGCCAAACTCTTAACTCAAATATTCGCCTCCACGATCAGATCGTAGAAACTTTATTTTCTTGTTACGATGATTCTCCACTTCACTCTGAAATTCTTTGAACTTTTCAAATGTTTCAGACTTGTGTTTCATTAAGTAGATATACCCATATCTGCTCAAATCATCTGTGAAGGTCGGAAAATAATGATACTCGCCGCGAGCCTCAACACTCATCGGACCACATACATTGGTATGTATTATTTCCAATAAGTCAGTAGCTTGCTCCATTGTTCCGGAGAACGGAGTTTTAGTCATCTTGCCCATGAGGCATGGTTCGCAAGCATCAAATGATTCATAATCAAGTGATTCCAAAAGCCCATCTGTATGGAGTTTCTTCATGCGCTTTACACCAATATGACCTAAACGACAGTGCCACAAATATGTTGCACTATCATTATCAACTTTGCAACTTTTGGCATCAATATTATGAATGTGTGTATCACCACAATCGAGATTCAATAAAAATAGACCACTCTTCAAGGATGCATGACCATAAAAGATATTACTCATATAAATAGAACAACCATTATTCTCTAATTTAAATGAATAAGCGTCTCGCATCAAACAAGATCCATATATAATGTTCATGCTCAACGCTCGCACAAAATAACAACTATTCAGGTCTAAAACTAATCCCGAAGGTAGATGTAGAGGTAGCGTGCCGACGGCGATCACATCGACCTTGGAACCATTCCCGACGCGCATCGTCACCTCGTCCTTAGCCAATCTTCGTTTAATCCGTAGCCCCTGTTCGAGTTACAAATATGAGCAACCGAACCAGTATCAAATAACCATGCGCTACTATGAGCATTAGTAAGGTACACATCAATAACATGTATATCACATATACCTTTGTTCACTTTTCCATCCTTCTTATCCGCCAAATACGTGGGGCAGTTTCACTTCCAGTGACCAGTCCCTTTGCAGTAGAAGCACTCAATTTTAGGCTTAGGTCCAGATTTGGGCTTCTTCCCGGGAGTGGCAACTTGCTTTCCATTCTTCTTGAAGTTCCCCTTCTTTCCTTTGCCCTTTTTATTGAAACTAGTGTTCTTGTTAACCATCAACACTTGATGCTCCTTCTTGATTTCTACCTCCGCAATTTTGAGAATAGCAAAGAGCTCGGGAATTGTCTTATCCATCCCTTGCATATTATAGTTCATCATGAAGCCTTTGTAGCTTGGTCGCAGTGATTGAAGAACTCTGTCAATAACACTATCATCTGAAAGATTAACTCCCAACTGAGTCAAGTGATTATGATACCCAGACATTTTGAGTATGTGTTCACTGATAGAACTGTTCTCCTCCATTTTGCAGCTATAGAACTTGTTGGAGACTTCATATCTCTCAACTCGGGCATTTGCTTGAAATATTAACTTCAACTCCTGGAACATCTCATATGGTCCATGACATTCAAAATGTCTTTCAAGTCCCGATTCTAAGCCGTAAAGCATGGCACACAAAACTATCGAGTAGTCACCAGATCGAGCTTGCCAGACGTTCATAACATCAGCATCTGCTCCTGCAGCAGGCCTTTCACCTAGCGGTGCATCAAGGACATAATTCATTTGTGCAACAATGAGGATAATCCTCAAGTTATGGACCCAGTCCGTGTAGTTGCTACCATCATCTTTCAACTTAGCTTTCTCTAGGAACGCATTAAAATTCAAGGGAACGGCAGCACGGGCCATTGATCTACAACATAGATATGCAAAAACTATCAGGACTAAGTTCATGATAAATCAAGTTCAATTAATCATATTACTTAAGAACTCCCACTTAGATAGACATCCCTCGAGTTATCTAAATGACTACGGGATCCAAATCAACTAAACCATGTCCGATCATCACGTGAGATGGAGTAGTCATCAATGGTGAACATCTCTAGACCTTTCGTTCTCCATTGTTCCGAGGCCATGTCTGTACATGCTAGGCTCGTCAAATTTAACCCGAGTATTCCGCATGTGCAAAACTGTCTTGCACCCGTTGTATGTGAACATAGAGCCTATCACACCCGATCATCACGTGGTGTCTCAGCACGACGAACTATCGCAATGGTGCATACTCAGGGAGAACACTTATACCTTGAAATTTTTAGTGAGGGGTCATCTTATAATGCTACTGCCGTACTAAGCAAAATAAGATTCATAAAAGATAAACATCACACGCAATCAAAATATGTGACATGATATGGCCATCATCATCTTGTGCTTTTGGTCTCCATCTCCAAAGCACTGTCATGATCTCCATCGTCACTAGATTGACACCTTGATCTCCATTGTAGCGGCGTGGTCGTCTCGCCAACTATTGCTTCTACAACTATTGCTAACGCATAGTGATAAAGTAAAGCAATTACATGGCGTTTGCATTTCATACAATAAAGAGACAACCATAAGGCTCCTGCCAGTTTCCAGTAACTTTTACAAAACAAGATCATCTCATACAATAACGTGTATCACATCATGTCTTGACCATATCACATCAGAACATGCCCTGCAAAAACAAGTTAGACGCCCACTACTTTGTTGTTGCAAGTTTTACGTGGCTGCTACCGTTCTTACCTACGCATGAAAACCACAACGGTGATTTGTTAAGTTTGATGTTTTGACCTTCAACAAGGACCGGCCGCAGTAAAATTCCATTCAAATAAAGTTGGAGAAACAGACACCCGCCAGCCACCTTTATGCAAAACTAGTTCCATGTTTGTCGGTGCAACCGGTCTCATGAATGTGGTCATGTAAGTTTGGTCCGGGATGCTTCATCCAACAATACCGCCGAATCAAAATAATACGTTGGTGGTAAGCAGTATGACAATCACCGCCCACAACTCTTTGTGTTCTACTCGTGCATATCATCTATGCATAGACCTAGCTCGGATTCCACTGTTGGGAAACGTAGCATGCTATTTCAAAAAAAATCTACACTCACACAAGATCTATCTAGGAGATGCATAGCAACGAGAGGGGAGAGTGTGTCCACATACCCTCGTATACCGAAAGCGGAAGCGTTTGACAACGCGGTTGATATAGTCAAACTTCTTCTCGTTCCGACCGATCAAGCACCGAACGTATGGCACCTCCGAGTTCTACACACGTTCAGCTCGATGACGTCCCTCAAACTCTTGATCCAGAAAGTGTCAAGGAAGAGTTCCGTTAGAACGATGGCGTGGTGACGGTGATGGTGAAGTGATCCGCGCAGGGCTTCGTCTAAGCACTACGAAGATATGACCGAAGGTGTAAACTGTGGAGGGGGACGCCGCACACGGCTAACAATTGTTGGTGTGTGTTCTAGGCGCCCCCTCCCCACGTATATATAGGTGGGGGAGGGGAGCTGCCATGGGGAACCCCAAGTAGGAGGAATCCTACTTGGGTCCCTAGTCCAATTCGGCCCCCCTTTCCTTATTACCGGAAGGGGGAAAGGGAAGAGAGGGGGAGGAAGGAAGGAAAGGCGGGCCGAACCCCCTCCTCCTTCTCCTATTCGGCCTCCCTCCTTAGGGGGGGGGGCACCACCCCTTGTGGGCTGGTGTGCTCCCCTCCTATGACCCATAAGGCCCATTAATCCCTCGGGGGGTT
>NC_041382.1:426992849-427027266 GCF_002162155.2 Triticum dicoccoides
ACTCCGATATGTACCTGGTACACCCCGAAACACTTCCGATGTCCGAATATCATCATCCTATATATGAATCTTTACCTCTAGACCATTTCGAGACTCCTCGTCATGTACATGATCTCATCCGGAACTCCGAACAACATTCGGTAACCAAATCACATAACTCATATAATACAAAATCATCATCGAACGTTAAGCGTGCGGACCCTACGGGTTCGAGAACTATGTAGACTTGACTGAGACACCTCTCCGGTCATTAACCAATAGCGGAACCTGGATGCTCATATTGATTCCCACATATTCTATGAAGATCTTTATCGGTCATACCATAATGACAACATACGTTCTTCCCTTTGTCATCGGTATGTTACTTGCCCGAGATTCGATCGTTGGTATCTTCATACCTAGTTCAATCTCGTTACTGGCAAGTCTCTTTACTCATTCTGTAATACATCATCCTGCAACTAACTCATTAGTCATATTGCTTGCAAGGCTTCTTATGATGTGTATTACCGAGAGGGATCGTAGATACCTCTTCGATACTCGGAGTGACAAATCGTAATCTCGATCTATACCAACCCAACAAACACCTTCGAGGATACCTGTAGAGCATATTTATAAGCACCCAGTTATGTTGTGACATTTGATAGCACATAAGGTATTCCTCCGGTATCCGAGAGTTGCCTAATCCCATAGTCAAAGGAATATGTATATGACATGAAGAAAACAATAGCAATAAAATTGAACAATCAATATGCTAAGCTAACGGATGGGTCTTGTCCATCACATGATTCTCCTAATGATGTGATCCCGTTCATCAAATGACAACACATGTCTATGGTTAGGAAACTTAACCATCTTTGATTAACGTGCTAGTCTAGTAGAGGCTCACTAGGGACACGGTGTTTTGTCTATGTTCCACACATGTATCAAGTTTCTGGTTAATACAATTCTAACATGAATAATAAACATTTATCATGATATACGGAAATATAAAATAACAACTTTATTATTGCCTCTAGGGCATTTTTCCTTCAGATTTGTTTTCTCGAACCCCTTTTGTAGTGAGAATATGTCATGTATTTATTGCTATAATTGGTTGTTTGCATTACACCTTGTTTATTTCAAAGGTTTTTGGTTGTTCGCTTGTTTGTAGTTAGCATATGTCCAGTTTAAATTGCTATCTTTGGTTGTTCATAGTATGCCTTGTTTATTTCAGTTATTCACAATGTGATGTTCTATATGTGCAAGTATGAACTGTGCAATTCAATTTCATCAATACCAGTTTTAGCAATACCTCTATGAATGACTATATTTGGTTGTTGTTAAGCATGTTGTATTTAACACGCCTTTCCATTTGATTTAACAATAGCTAGTGTACTTAGACCTGCATAATACCAGTTTGGATGACATTAGTTTGCTTGTTTTTAGATGTTAGGCTTGTTGCAGTTAACACACCTTTCCACTTCTTGTTTTGGTTAACTAACATGCTTAAACCTTCGCCCTCAAGCTATCATTTGGAGATTATGTTGTCTATCATGGATATATTTGGTTGA
Organism: Triticum dicoccoides; assembly: GCF_002162155.2. Lineage (NCBI taxonomy): Eukaryota > Viridiplantae > Streptophyta > Magnoliopsida > Poales > Poaceae > Triticum > Triticum dicoccoides. Next base: position 426,994,400 of record NC_041382.1, read on the forward strand.
TGTTTAGCCTGTTGTGCTTAACATGCCTTTAGATGTACTTACATAGGATAATATTGGGAACAACTGTTGTTTACCATCAAGGTTAGTTTCATCCCATGGCTTATATATACTCATTATTCGGGATATCGGTAGCTGGTACCATATATGCAGGGGGCTGATAAGGGATTAGTCGTCGAATTGGACATTTAACTGAATATATCTATAACCCATTTATCAGTAGGTTACGTAGGGCCATATCTAACATATCTGAGGATACATAGGTTGCCACACAATGTTTCCAAACTTTCCAAAGTTTGGGGTTGTTTGGTTTGTGACTAAAATTGCCAAAGGTTGCCACACCTAAGGTTAAGTTTGATCAACTTAGATGAGAGCCCCCCCCCCCGTGTCGTCTCCCTCTGGCGACTTGGAGGCAACCCCTACCGCGCCGCCGCTGGCACCTTCCCCACCCCTCCTCTGCTTCGTTGCCGCCGGAGGGGATGTGGGCTAAGCCACGCGTGCCCCTGGGATGGCGGTAGCGGGGCTCTCGTGGCTGGGTTCACACAGATCTGAGGAGGCTGACTCTCGTTGTGATGGCTCAGGTGGGCGTCCGGTGTTGGATCCGGGGCTGCTGCCTCCCGTCGCGGTGGCTCGTGTGCCGGCTGGCTCCTATGGCCGCATCTTGCAGTGCAGGCAGGCTCGTCAAGGGCGTTGGGGGTGGATCTGTGTCACCCTGCGTGAGGTGACGACGCCGGGGGCGCGGTGTCGGCCTCCCGTGCTATGGTGGTTTGTCCTGGGCACGAGCGGTGACGTCCTTCCTGTAGCCCCGCTGATTTGGATGGTTGCTGGTGGTGCATTCCGCTGGACTGGCTGGATCCGGTTGGATCGGCCCGTGTTTGTCCGGCTTGGGCAGAGGAGGGTGGTGGTGAGTACTGCTGGTGGAGGTGGTGGCAGTGCTGCTGCAGCCAGTCTTGATCTCACTGCCTTCTGTTGGCGCCGTTAGCGCCTCGGTTCTAGTCTCCGACGGGTGCGCGGTGGCGCGCGTGGGGCGTGCCGCCACACCTGATGTTTGGCTCCAGATCGGACCATGGTGATTCCTGGCCTCGGGCAGTGCTCCTCTGCTCCTTTCCAGCATGGTGCACGGCAGGGCATGGCGTCCTGCGCTGCGTCCGGGGGCCTGCGCTTAGTCGACCTTTGATGGATCTGGCGCCTAGTGCTGACGTTTGGTGTCGGTGGTCTCCGCAGGTGCGGTTGGCTCCGGCGGCTTGTCGTGCTTCTTCGTCTCTCGAAGGGTTCGATGGTGGTGGTGGTCAGGTGTCATCTTGTTGTAGGGATGTGCTCAAACTCCAGGTGAGAACCCTGCATCGACTATGTCGATGCCGGTGGCAACGACGTCTATGGACGTCGTTTTCCTTGCAGGAGGTGTCGTTGTGGAGCTCCAGTACCTACAACTTTTGCTTTGTGGTCCCCGAGTGAAAACCTAAGATCAGGCAATGCTAGATCGGATGGCGGTGTTGTGTCCTCGGCAACACTACCTCCTCGGAGGCGTCATCTTGGAGACCCAAACGACGGCTCATGTTGTTGCGTGTGGTTGAGGGTGGCCCGCGTGCTGGTGGAGCTGGGGCCTGCTCAGGACTAATGGTGGTGTGTTCTTCATGTGTTTCTCTTCAGCTGTCCTGCTGTGGTCTCCGGCCTGCTTCTATGCATGCTCCTGACCATGTTCTGTTGAGGCGAGCCTCGGGCTCTTGGTCTTGTCTTGGTTCACCTTTGCTCAATGACAACGCAATGACGCCTCCCCGACTTGCTAATCATCTTGAACTTCCGTGGCGGAGCGCCCAGTCAAGGTTCGTGTTAAGCTTTGGCACAAGGTTCGTCTTAAGCTTTGGCACTCGTTGACTATGGATGCTCCTCTGTTGTGTCGTGGGGTTTGATACGCACTTCGGTGCGGTGAGTTAGGCTGTTTGTAGAGTCTTGGTATTGTGATCCCTCGACGCACCCCTCATCTACCTGGTCCTATTAGTATGCTAGCTAGGTCATGTCTTATGTTGGGCGTCCTGCTCCTCTCCTTTCCTTGTAACACTTGTTACTTGTCTGGTTTTTGTCTCGGTTTTCCTCATAAATGGGGTCAATTTGTTAAGGTTTTCAATCTGATTTTCCTTATAAACTGGATCACTCTCCTAGCATTATGGCCACTTTGAGCAATATATTCAGGTGGAGGGACTCCTCCCCTGGTGATTCTAAAAAAATCAACTTAGATGAGTGTTTGGTTCAGCCACACCTTAGGCAAACCACACTAGGGCCCCACATGACATACACACAAAAAGTGTGGCAAGATTCTCGTAGGTTTGCCAACTTGTGGCTCTCATTTTAAATAACTAACCTTAGGCAAGTTTGGCAACATTGTATGGCAAAGTGTGGCATTGCTAGGCCTAAAACCATACATCCATGTATTAGTTCTTCAAGATGAGAGCCACAAGTTGGCATGCCTAAGAGAATCTTGCCACACTTTTTGAGAGAATGTGATGTGGGGGGGGCATAGTGCGGCTTGCCTAAGGTGTGGCTTGAATCGAACACACGTCAGTTGGTCAAACTTGCCTAACCTTAGGTGTGGCAACCATTGGCAAACTTTAGTCCAAACCAAGAGTGTTACCTTGATGTTCTGATGATGTCTAGGTATACATAGAAGAGCAGCAAGAACAACAACAACACAGCATCAGTTAACTACAATTAATCAGTTGATATTTGTAAAAATGTAATAAATTCCCTCCACCCCATAATATAAGATGTTAATTCATCCAATATGTTAGTATATTGGATGTTATAAGATCTTATATAATGGGATGGAGGGAGTGTTGTACTACACCATTGTGCAATTGTTGTTTAGCTTCTAATATTAACTTGGTGCTTTTAGGTACATATGTCATTGGTAAAGATCCGTGCTTTCTACATATGGGGCAATGAGATATTGATGAACCAACATCAAGTGAGGAAACTGATAAAGATTGTTAGTAAAATGGGTCAAAAGATGGCAATTAAACTATTTGTTTACATTTTATCCAAGACAACAGTGAACTGTCGCAGGATAAGTAAGAACTCTGCAGCCTTCTTTTTACTGGCCATAATGAGTTGTGTTAGATGACAATGTCTGAATCTTTTTCCTTTGCAGTGGTTCCCGAAGCAGTTTACTCAAGATTACCTCTCAAACTACATGATTGGTGGGCATGCAAAGGTTAAAGTATTTCTACCAGAACACAATGACTATCTAGATGTCCTCATGAGTCATGAAGATAGTGAAGGATGGGCGGTCGGCCATCACAAGGGGTTGGACTAGAGTCGTGTGTGCCTTTTGCATGGAGGAGAGCACAATACAGGCATTCCACTTCACCTTGTTCATCAACCAGGATGTCTTTTGCATCTTTCTTTACCGTGTTTAATAGTACAAGTATACAACCCTAGTACATCATTCTTTATTTGGTGCTTATGTAATTCTTGAACATATGTACCCGTGAAATCAAATAGTGCATTGGTTGTTGAACCTGATGGATATGAATAAAGTTATAGCCAACTTTCAAATTCAAATTTGGTACAATTTTAAATAGCAGCGATTAAATTAGGGTCAAAATATGCTTTGTAGGTCATTACGGTGCATACGGTCTGTAAAGCACAAACGTTTGTGATATACATCATAATCCAACACAATTTGCAGAGAGGAAACATGTTTGACCATGCACACAGTTGCCATTTGAGAAGCGTGTGTGATGTCAGACAATATCACAAACAGTGCGGGCAAACTAAATGTTTGTGATAGTCTCCTTATCGTACATGGTTTACAATCATGAACTGTTTTGGATGTCGTAGGCATCATAAACATTGTACCACATAATAGCGTGTGCGATAGTTATCTTATATGACACTGGTACGAAGGTCCGACGTTTCATAATCCTATTTGACACTTGTACGATGATTAGCTAATCTCCTTAATTACATATCGCATATGGTTCAGGAGAAGTGACTATGTGTAATAGTCTCCTTATCATACACGCTCTGCAACCATGAACTGTTTGTGATGGGGCGTGCATGATAAACGTTGCACCACCTAATAGCATGTGCAATGTTAATGCCAGCACACACGAGTAGCAAGGATAGGGCATTTGGGATATTCGATATATCATAAACAGTTGTGTGACGAATCGTGTTTGGGATAGATGCGGGTATCGCATATGCTTTGTTCTGGAAAACGTATGAATTCCTACTCCCTATCCTCGACGGTTTCTGGGTCATGTGGGAAGGACCCCCTATTGCACACACTGGCAAGGCGACGGTTTAAAATGCCGTCGCAGAAAGGGGTCAAAACCGTTTGTATAGCAGCTCGTTGTACCAATGTGTAAGCCTCATATATCCACCTCAAAACAACCACCATACTACCTATCATGGCATTTCCATAGTCATTCCGAGATATGTTGCCATGCAACTTCCACAATCACTAGTCACATGACTTGTCTGTTCATCATCATATTGCTTTGTATGATCATAGAGCTGACATGATATTTGTGGCAAAGCCACCGTTCATCATTGTTATACATGTTACGCTAGATCATTGCACATCCTGGTACACTGCCAGAGGCATTCATATAGAGTTGTATTATTTTTCAGTTTCATCGAGTTGTAAGTAAATAAAAGTGTTGATGATCATCATTCTTAGAGCATTGTCCCGGTGAGGTAAAGAATGATGGAGACTGATGAGTCCTCGAAAAAGTGGGGATCAGGTTCGTGATATTGTTCTAAAAAAAGAGAGAAAATAAGAAAAAGAAAACAAAAAAGGAAAATGAGAGAAAAAGAGAGAAGGGCAATGCTACTATCCTCTTACCACACTTGTGCTTCAAAGTACCACCATGTTTGTCGTGGTTTTGTCACGGCAGATGTCCTAGAGAAAGGACTTAGTCGTGGAGCCATCGCGACGGGTTAGCTTGAAGGGGTTAAAGCGGACATAGGGACGCAAGAGAGTTTATACTAGTTCGGCCCCTTCGATGAAGGTAAAAGCCTACGTCTAGTTGTGATGGGATTGATGGGGTTTCGATGACTAGGGAGCAAACAAGCTTCGCCTATGTCTCGAGTTCTTGTCTCCCTTCTGAACCGACGCCGGGTCGTCCCCTTATATACACGGGTGACGCCCGTTGGTTCACAGATTCCTAATACCGGCTCATAGATGTGTCCGGTTTGGTCTCTACTTATTCCTAAATTACAATACAAGTTACATACCAACGCCAGTTTACGGCTACATGCCTTGAACCGACTATGGGCCTTGAGCCCTCATCTGCCTTCTTGGGTTTCAACATAGTTAACTACTGAAGAAGTTAACCCGACCCAGATAGGCCGGTTTACGCCCAGTAGTGATATCCTCAACATTAGGCCCCGGATTGATTTGAACAGGTTCATGTCAATCCTTAGCAAAAATCTTCATCTTCAACACCTTCTTGTAGTTTGTTGAATCGCCGTGATGTCATCTTCTCTGGTCATTGTAAACCGGCGTGACGTCACCTGTTATAAATAAACTTATCCATGATACCTTTTTTGTTTAATAGGTCTGCGACAATCGAGGTGACAGCTCCGTTTCCAGACCCACAGTTCCTTGATTTTCGCGCCTGACACATGCCCCTTGCCTTATAAATAAGACCGAAGGGTCATTTCTTTTTTCCCCTCCGTGCCCTTCTGCTTCGTCTTCCCCGCGTCGTCCAGCTTTGGAGCTCCGCCGCCGTCGACGACTTCTACTCCAACCTTGGCCGCTGCATCACCCTGATTGTACCAGAGCATCGCGGCGACCTTCTATTTCTTCCTTGGCTCCGGTGAGTTCTTCACCTTTTCCTCCGTATATCCGTTCTAGGGTTTCCAAGTTCTCAGTGTTCATCGTCTGGTTTGTACTCATATGATAGATCCTAGATGAACTTGTGAACCTTTGCTCTGTGTAGCGGTAGTTCTTAGCATCCGCCTTTACTTATATGCCTCAAGACCATAGATCTACCTGTATCTCTGCCCATTGATTCGGTATTGTTCTTTTTTGAACCTTGAATATTTTCCTTCTTTTCTGAACTTGCTTCAGATCCGTCGCTGTAGAGAAATCTTGTGAAATCTGTTTCTGTACACTTATCTATCCGCAATCTCAACTGTTTCAATGCTTACATCCGGCGGTTTAACTTTGTAGAAAAATTGCCAAACCGGTATATACCATTAGTCCCCTTGTTGAACCGCCAGATGATGTTGCTTCATAAAACTCCGGTTTAGATAGAGTTGTCTCCGGTTTAACATTGTACATACCAGTGCACTTTAATAAATGCATTCTTGAACCGGAATTACCTATCTTGTAGATTTCATCATGGCCAAGCAAGTATATGAGTGCAACTGGGTTCCTTCTCGCGTCACAGAGACTCAACTGAATAATTTAGTCCTGGTCGGCGCTTTAGGCAGCAAAAACACCATCCATTGGAGAGCTCCTGGCAAAGAATGCCCTCCCACACCTCAAGAAGGAGAGGTCGTTGTTTTCGTAGATCACTTAGCCCGGGGCTTTAAGCCGCCCGGTTCTAAATTTTACCGGGGCATTTTAGCCGATTTTCAACTCCACCCACAAGACACTAGTCCCAACTCTGTTACAAACATGTGTCACTTCCAAGTGCTCTGTGAGGTGTTTTTTCAAGAGGAGCCCACAGTGGAGTTGTTCAGAGACTGTTTCCATCTAAACCGCCGTACTGAGTTTTCTGACGGTTCCAATACGGAATTGGGCGGTGTGGTGATTCAGAAAAGGAAAGAGGTCACATACCCTCACGCCAAGCTGCACAGCCACCCCAAAGAGTGGAATCAAACATGGTTCTATTGCAGAGACACCTCCCCTGCTGGTGAAAATCCTTTGCCTGGCTTTCGTCCGAAGCGTCTTAGCAATACACACCCCTTTCCACAAAGGTTGACTGCCAAGGAGAGAAGCAAATACGCTCCTCAACTGTCCAAGCTCAGAGCCTTCATGGCCAATGGTTTAACAGGAGCTGATCTCGCTCGCTGTTGGATATCATGGAGCATACTGCCCCTTAGTCAGCGCTCCGGTTTGATGTGCGAGTATACTGGCAGTGTTGATGACCCATTGCGACATGCTAACATCCAGCTTACCGATGAAGAAATCACAGAGGCTATGAATAAAATGCTGAATGAACCGGAACACGTCTGTGCTCGAACCGGCCTGCTTCCCTTCTGTGCCACCAACAAACCGCCAGCTGTAAGAGTTTGATTGTTCTTTTTTCTGAACCTGTTATTGATATATCTGGTCATTGTTTAATATCAATGCCTATTTAAACAGGGCAATGATCCATTTTGGAGCAAGAAACTGCTGCGGGAGAAAACAGAAAAACCAGACAAACCGGAAAGATCAATCCGGCAAAAGAATAAAGCTGTGAAGAAGACTACCCACACGAAAAGAACCATTGCATCCTCTGATCCGGCCGCTGATGACGATGTGGGTAACCCGGACCTTGAGGTAGAACTTGATTCACTTGGCTTATTTTTCACGCGCCTTATTGATGATGATATTTGTCAGGATGATGCCGAAGCTAGTCATGCTGATGTTGCAGAGGTAATTATTCTTTCCTCCAATTCAGATCCTTTGCCTTCACTAAAAATCCGTCAGGCAAACCGAAAGGTTAAATTTTCTCATCCTCTTGCTTACTTGGATCCCAAATTTCTTATGAAGACCCAACAGCACAAAGCTCGCCGCACGACCCGGCATAGTGGCCAGGTAGTTACCTCCGCCGGTTTACCGAATAGTCCGGTTCGGAAACGCCATTCAGAGGTCTCTAATTTGCCTGTCAGTGCTTGTCCTAAAATGGGCTGTTTTTGTCAACCTCTTAATCCGTCTGACTCCGATTATCAGGTCACTTCCTATTCATCATCTGGCGAGTCATCAGCTACCCAGCTGCCGCCGCTCAAAATGGTGCTTGGGTAAGCCATACTTATCATAACGCTTCTGGTGTATTACTTTGTAGCATATACTATACTGACCTTTGTTACTCCTTTCAGGGCCAAGCCTAAGCCAAGCAAGAAGGCTCGCCTAGATAAAGCGGCTGAAGAAGATGCTATTCCTGAACTGGACAAAGTACTCAACCCTGAAGCGGCCATCCGTGAGGATGTGCCAAACGACCCACCACCACAAGATGATGATTTTATTACTGAAGAGAGACATGTTGATACCTCCGGTCCTGTTGACCAGCCCAGAAGCCCCATCCGGATTGAGAAATCCACTAGTCCATCCAAGTCTACTGATAAACTGACGGCCCCAATGCAAACCGGCGACGCCAAGGATGATGAAGTTGTTATTACTGGCATTGGCCATACAGAGCCAAGCAATCATGTCGCTTTGTCTAAACATACTGCCAAGGAAGAATTTGCTGCCTTTGGCAAGGGCAAGTGGAATGTTGATCTGGCGACTTACGCTGCTCTGAACGCCCAAGACATCCATTCCGGCTATCTGAACCGGCTATATACCAGTCGTGACTATGAAGCCGGTCTGGTTAACATGATGAAAGATAAATATGAGGTAACTTCCATATGCTCTCTCCTGCTTGTATGCTTCAATTCTTGCTGACTCACCTAGCCCCCAAGGACCGGTTTGTAATCTTCTTTCAAACCGGGACTTACTAATATAAATCTTAATGCCTCGAAATTCGCTGATGTAGCCCCCAAGGGTCGGTTCAACTTAGTGTAGTTAAACCGGGACTTAAGTAATTAATATCGCCGCATCAGAACTTATTTGAACAAATAGCCATTAGCCCCAAGTTCCAAGTTGAATACTTGTATTGAGCTTGGGACTTTATAATCAAGTGAAACATGAAGATCAAATAGGCATTAGCCCCCAAGCGCCAAGTGCATAACTTGTTATGTGGTTGGTGCTTCAATTCTTGCACTGCTTGCTGAATCATATAACTGTTTGTATGCAGGCTGAGCTGAAGACAAAAGAGACCCAAATCGCCGATCTCCAAGAAAATCTGAAGTCCCAACAGACTGAAACCTCAAAAGCAAAAGAGGAGTTGACCAGCGCCTTAAGCGTCATGGAACAGCTTAAGAAGGATTTCAAGAAGGAGCGGGCGAATTGGGCTACTAAAAAATCCGCTTTAACCAAACGAGCAGAAGACGCCGAGGCTGCACTAAAACCGGTGGTGGATGAACTGACCAGCATAACTCGGCCAATGGTGCATGCCATGACCGCTGCTATCTTTCGTAAGCCGGTTTGATTTCTGAATTGATTCTGCCGTCTTACAGAGCTGCCGATTTGTTAACCCTTTGTGATATTTCAGGGACACGCATTGGTCATTTGGGGTCAGATGTACGGAAGAAATTGAAAGCCGCCTATACGTTGATCGAACAACTGTACGCTGGTGCACAGCGGATCATCTGTACTGCATCCCACAACAATTCGGCGCCCACTTTGATTCAGGACACTCTGCAGAAACTGTCGGTGCTTCCTGCCCGGGTGGAAGAGCTGAAGAAATCTGCTGCTCGAACCGGTGCGATCAATGCCTTAATCCGGGCAAAAGCTTGGGTGCCGGATTTTGATCCTATTGAAGCGGCTCAGGGCTATCCCAGCTTGAAGGAAGACGGGTCAGAGTTTAGTGAAGCGGATCTGCGAGCAATAAACCGGGAGGTGCGTCCGCTAGCTTGTCAATTGGCTGAAGAAGCAGACTTGTCTCATTATCAAGCCCAATATGACAATCAAAACAAGCGAGTAGCTGCACCAATTCATGAAGCGGAAAATCTTATCCCTCCAATCCGTAAGCATACTTACGCTCCCGATATTGAACCGTCGTTGTTGATCCATGATGAAGCTGTCTTTCGAGCATTAATGGGAATCGACTGGACAACTGTTGATTTCCAGCCGCTGGGTAGAGAAACTGAAGTTGAAGCGGCGCGGGATGACCCACAACCATCAGGCCAGGCTGGTGACCAAGCTTGAACCGGAAGCCGGTTTAAACCGCTTCTCCTTTGAAAAAACAATGATCTTGTTTTGGGTACCATGTTGCCTTGTAATAGGCTAGCCGATACTCTTGATTTTGATATGCCTTCGTGCATAATTACTGCAACTTGTTCTTCCTTTGGGCGATAAACTTTCCAAAGTATTTTCTGCAATATAAAAATCTTAAAGTGCCACCGCGGTTGTACCGTCAGGCGGAGTGTGATGTCTGCATATGTGAAATCAAAATATCTGAAATGTAAGCATATGATCAAATCTTTGAGATACATGATACCTGCCATCATTGGGCATGAAGTTGGCTTAGCCAATCTTGAAACGGAGGTTTCATAAACCCACACTGTTGGAGGAGATAGTAGCTCCTGTTTATAATGCCGGTTTACCATGTAAACCGTGTCGGGTTATAATAAAGCACCGTGCTACTCCGTAATAGGATGTTAACAAAAATCAAACCGGGCAAATAGTCTCCGGATTAAAAATGAACCGTGTTCCGTCAATTAACAGTGTGAACCGGTTTTAAAATTTTGTCGGTTTAAAAAACGCAACAAAAAGAAAGAAATATCTATCAAAGAAAATTGTGAAGCAAAGGCAATGATAAAACCATTTGCAAAAGGAGGCTTATTTGAGCCGATCAGATGGCGTTACCATGGTCGGACATGACCAAGCTCCCGATAGGTGTAGCTATGGTTCAAGTCAGCCAGGTCCCCAAATGAAACCGTGGCATTTATGCCAATCAAGAGGTGTGGCAATGGTTCGGGTTCGACCAAGCCCCCAAGTGATTCTGTGGCCTTAGGCCGATCAAAAGGCGTGACTGGTTCAGACGTGACCAAGTCCCCAAGTGATCTGGTGGCTCTCGCCTATCAAGAGGTGTTGCATTGGTTCAGACACGACCAAGCCCCCAAGTGATATAACATGATGCTTTTGAAAAGCTAACTCAAGGGGTAAACCAGAGGCCGCTTTAGAACAACTCCGTGTGACCACACATGATGTAAAAGGATAGATACCCCGCTTCAGCTGAGGTTCCGGTTTATTATATTTAATCATAATATATACATCATCGTAATATGTACATAAGTAGAGCCAATGGCTCAGGTATAGTAAGGCCAAAGATGAGTTATGTTCCACGGCATGTTGGTCTCTTCCTCTGATGTATGTGAGTCTTTATGCTCTCGAATATCGATCAGATAGTATGACCCGTTGTGCAGATTCTTGCTGACCACGAAAGGCCCCTCCCAAGGTGGGGATAGCTTATGCATATCAGTCTGGTCTTGAATGAGCCGAAGCACCAAATCTCCTTCCTGAAAGGCTCTGGTTCTGACTCGGCGACTGTGATAACGACGAAGATCCTGTTGGTAAATCGCCGAGCGGGCGGCTGCTATGTCACATTCTTCATCCAACAGGTCCAAAGCGTCTTGCCGTGTTGTCTCGTTGTCCGCTTCAACATAAGCCGCCACACGAGGTGAGTCGTGACGGATATCACTCGGGAGAACCGCCTCCGCTCCGTAGACCATGAAGAACGGCGTGTATCCTGTTGATCTGTTGGGTGTAGTATTGATGCTCCATAACACAGATGGTAACTCTTCTACCCAACAACCCGGCGTTCTCTGCAAAGGAACCATAAATCGGGGCTTGATGCCTCTCAAGATCTCTTGATTAGCCCTTTCTGCTTGACCATTGGAATGTGGGTGTGCCACTGATGAAACGTCAAGCCGGATGTGCTCCCGTTCGTAGAACTCCTTCATTGCACCCTTGGACAAATTGGTACCATTATCCGTGATGATACTGTGTGGAAAGCCAAACCGGAAAATCACCTTTTTGATGAACTGAACCGCCATGGCCGCATCACACTTGCTAATAGGTTCTGCCTCCACCCACTTTGTAAACTTGTCAACCACCACCAGGAGGTGGGTCTTCTTATCTTTGGACCTTTTGAAAGGCCCAATCATATCCAGCCCCCAAGTCGCAAACGGCCAAGTAATTGGAATCATTCTCAATTCTTGAGCCGGCACATGAGCACATCTTGAAAACTTTTGGCAACCGTCACATCATCTGACCAGATCCTCCGCATCAGCATGAGTAGTTAACCAATAGAAGCCATGGCGAAATGCTTTAGCTACCAAAGATTTTGAACCGGCGTGGTGACCACAATCTCCTTCGTGGATCTCACACAAAATTTCACAGCCTTCTTCAGGAGACACACAGCGTTGAAACGCCCCTGATACACTGCAATAATGCAACTCACCATTGACAATAGTCATGGACTTGGACCGCCGGATTATCTGTCGGGCCAGAATCTCATCCTTTGGTAACTCGCCCCAGTTCATGTACGCCAGGTAAGGAAGCGTCCAATCCGGAATGACATGAAGAGCTGCCACCAATTGAGCCTCCGGATCAGGAATAGCCAAATCCGCTTCACCAGGGAGCTTGACCGACGGGTTGTGCAGCACATCCAGAAAAACATTGGGCGGGACCGGTTTGCGCTGAGAGCCCAGCCGGCTTAAAGCGTTCGCCGCTTCATTCTTCCATCGGTCCATGTGGTCCACCTGATAGCCTTTAAAGTGACCTGCAACAATATCCACCTCACGATGATATGCTGCCATGAGTGGGTCCTTGGAGTCCCAAGTGCCAGATACTTGTTGAGCCACGAGGTCCGAGTCACCGAAGCACTTAACTCGACTTAGGTTCATCTCCTTAGCCATCCGGAGACCATGGAGCAAGGCTTCATACTCAGTTGCATTGTTAGTACAAGGGAACATTAAACGGAGAACGTAACAAAACTTATCACCTCGTGGGGAAGTTAATACGACTCCAACCCCTGAGCCTTCCAATTGCCTGGATCCGTCAAAATGGATGGTCCAATATGTGTGATCCGGCTTTTCTTCAGGTGCTTGCATTTCCGTCCAATCATTGATGAAATCAACAAGTGCTTGAGACTTAACCGCCGTCCGAGGCACATACTTCAATCCGTGCGGCCCAAGCTCTATAGCCCACTTGGCAATCCGGCCAGTCGCTTCCCGGTTCTGAATGATATCCCCCAAAGGAGCAGAACTGACCACCGTAATTGGGTGCCCTTGGAAGTATTGCTTAAGCTTCCGGCTTGCCATAAAAACTCCGTACACCAGCTTCTGCCAATGCGGATACCTTTGCTTGGACTCAATGAGTACCTCGCTGATATAATAGACCGGACGTTGAACCGGATGCTCCTTACCTGCCTCCTTTCGCTCCACCACAATAGCCACGCTGACCGCACGAGCATTAGCAGCAACATATAGCAGTAACGACTCCTTGTCAATGGGAGCGGCGAGCACAGGCGGATTGGCCAATTGCCGCTTTAAGTCCTCAAATGCTTCATCCGCAGCGGAACTCCAGACGAACTGATCCGACTTCTTTAACATCTGATACAAAGGGATTGCCTTCTCACCAAGGCAGCTGATAAACCGGCTTAACGCGGCAATCCGGCCTGCCAGGCGTTGAACATCATTGATACACTTCGGTTTAGCCAGGGAGGTGATGGCTGTGATCTTCTTCGGATTAGCCTCAATTCCCCTGTTGGACACCAGAAAACCCAATAACTTGCCTGCCGGTACACCAAAGACACACTTGGCCGGATTAAGCATCATCTTGTACGTCCTCAGGTTATCAAAGGTTTCCTTCAAATCGTCAACCAGAGTCTCCTTCTCCCTGGACTTAACCACGATATCATCCACGTAAGCATGTACATTACGGTCAATCTGCTTGTGAAGACAGTTTTGTACACACCGTTGATAAGTTGCCTGGGCACTCTTGAGCCCAAAGGGCATAGACACATAGAAGAAGGCTCCAAAGGAAGTTATGAATGCCGTCTTCTCCTGGTCCTTAACTGCCATTTTGATCTGATGATAGCCAGAATATGCATCCAAAAAACTTAAACGCTCACAACCCGCCGTAGCATCAATAATTTGATCAATACGGGGGAGGCAAAAGGATCTGCTGGACAAGCCTTATTAAGATCTGTGTAATCCACACACATGCGCCAGGTGCCATTTTTCTTAAGGACTAGCACCGGATTGGCAAGCCACTCAGGGTGAAAAACTTCAACAATAAACCCAGCTGCTAAGAGCCTGGCTACCTCTTCTCCAATCGCCTTGCGTCTTTCTTCGTTAAACCGGCGGAGGAACTGTTTCACCGGTTTGTATTTAGGATCCACATTAAGGGTGTGCTCAGCGAGTTGCCTCGGTACACCTGGCATGTCAGAGGGCTTCCATGCAAAAATGTCCCGATTCTCATGGATGAACTCGATGAGCGCGCTTTCCTATTTAGGATCCAAGTTGGTACTGATGCTGAACTGCTTGGACGAATCGCCAGGTACGAAGTCAACAAGCTTAGTTTCTGCTGCCGATTTGAACTTCAGGGCCGGATCATGCTCCGTAGTTGGCTTCTTTAATGGAGTCATGTCCGCCGGATCAACATTGTCCTTATAATACTTCAGCTCCTTGGTGGCACAAACCGACTATGTGTAAGCCGCATCTCCTTCCTCGCACTCCAAAGTGATTTTACGGCTTCCGTGAACCGTTATTTTCCCCTTGTGACCCGGCATTTTGAGCTGCAAATACACATAACAGGGCCGTGCCATAAACTTGGCGTAGGCCGGTCGCCCAAACAGGGCGTGATATGGACTTTGGATTTTCACCACTTCAAACGTCAATGTTTCCGACCTGGAATCATGATCATCTCCAAAGGCCACTTCCAGAGCTATCTTACCAACAGGATATGCTGACTTGCCAGGTACCACACCGTGGAACATCGTATTAGACGGTTTGAGATTTTTATCTGTTAGTCCCATACGACGGAAGGTCTCATAGTACAAGATATTAATGCTGCTCCCTCCATCCATGAGCACTTTGGTGAACTTGTAACCTCCCACCTGAGGCGCCACCACCAGAGCCAACTGACCCGGATTATCAACCTGGGGAGGGTGATCCTCTCTGCTCCATATGATTGGCTGTTCAGACCAGCGTAAATAACGGGGCACGGCCGGTTCAACAGAATTGACTGCCCGCCTCTGAACCTTCCGGTCTCGCTTGTCCAAGCTAGTGGTGAAGACATGGTACTGCCCACTATTCAACTGCTTTGGGTTGCTCTGGTAGCCTGACTGTTGCTGCTGCTGGTTGTAACCACCCTGGTTGTTCTGATTATTTTGATTATTATGTCCGCCCGGATTACCATTAAATCCTGAACCAGAATTTCCTCCACTGTAACCCGGCCCGGATCCTGAGCCACCGCCGGAGCCGTGATCATACCGGAAGGCATTAGAATTCTTGAACTCCTGCATAATGAAGCAATCCTTCCAAAGGTGGTTTGCTGGCACCTCCTTCGTCCCATGTCTTGGACAAGGCTGGCTCAGTAGATAATTTAGGCGGTCCGGGTTAGGGTTGGGTGCCCCACTGCGATTTGGCGGTTTACCCCTGCATCGCTGGCCCTTGTCCTGCGCGTTGGTATTAGCCACAAAGTCCATGTGTACCATCTGCTTTACGCTTGCCTCCGCCACCATTGCCTGCCAAGTGATGCTGCTGACCTTTGGAGTTGTTGTTCCTCCTTCCCTTCCCTGCCTTGTCATCATCAGATTCGGGATCCTTGGTACTATCAGAATCAGCATACTTTACCAAAGCCGCCATGAGGGCCCCCATATCAGTGCAATGGCGCTTCATCCGTCCCAACTTCAGTTTTAGGGGCCCAAACCGGCAGTTGCCTTCTAGGGTTAAGACTGCAATGTCAGCGTTGCCGCGGTCTGATGAATGCAACACTTGTGAGACCCGGTGCACCCAATGAGTCGTCGATTCTCCTTCCTCCTGGACACAGGCGGCTAAGTCCACTATCGACATAGGCTACTTACATGTATCCTTGAAATTACTGATAAACCGGGCTCGTAATTGGGCCCATGAACTGATAGAGTTGGCCGGTAAGCTTTTTAACCAAGTGCGGGCCGTTCCTTCAAGCATCATGGTGAAGTACTTCGCACATGCCACATCATCCACATCAAGCATCTCCATGGCCATCTCATAGCTCTCCACCCATGTCTCTGGGGGTTGATCCGCCGTGTAATTTGGGACCTTGCGCGGGCCCTTGAAATCCTTGGGCAGGTGCACATTGCGTAAAGCGGGGACAAGGCAAGGCACCCCCAAAGAGCTAGAAGTAACACCGGGTTCGACCGAAATAGTTGGACGAACCGGTGTAAGCTGCCGAGCCTGATACTGTGCAACTAACTCGGCTCCCTGCGCGCTCGGGCCCGGTCCACCACTTCCTGAGCGTTATCAGCACCACCCGCCGGGTTGTTGCCGCGGGGTGCTCCATGTCATTCATTACTTGATACTGCTGGTTCATCCATACGCCTGCTATAGCTCCGGCTTGGACGAGGGGTCGAGTGGATCCGGTCGCGACTGTACGAGTATGCTTCCTGTTGGACCAAAGCTGTCCTAAGAAGCTCTTTGACCCATCGTGTCTCTACCGCCTGCAGCGAGTCACCTTCAATTGGAATGGCCTCCAACCGTGCAGCAGCGGCAACGAGATTGTCCATTGGGTTGGAGTAGTGACCTGGAGGTGTTGAAACAGCCTGAGATATAACAGTGTTTTGACGAGGCGGATTCATCAGACGGGGCTGAACCGGCGCACCGGCCCCCGGAGCTTCCGGCTAGTTTCCCTCCAGCGGATTACTGGTTCCTGCTCCTGGGGTGTTGAAAAGGTCTCTGGCCTCGAAAACTGAAGGCAAGCGGGATCGGTACTTCCTCTTCATGACTTCATGCGACGCGTTCTGGTCCAACATGAGCCTGTAGGCCTGTGCGTCTAAAGCGGCCCGCTCTGTGGTCATCCTGGCATTCTCAGCTGCCAGGTTCGCCTTAGCCTGGGTGATCTGTTCCTTCACCTTTGCAATCTCCGCGTTGTGGACTTCCTGATCCGCCGGATTAGCTTCTGCCATAAGCACAGCCAATGCATCAAATAGATCTGATAGAACTTGAGCCGGCGGTCGTGCGGAGCTTCCTGCCCCGGCAGCTGCCACCGCTGCTTGTGTGCCGGCCATGAATATTCTAACTCGGTTGGGTAGATCAGAGGGGTCCGGAATATTGTCGCCGTCGGAACAGCCCCCAATCCGGCCATCTTGTAGCTGATATAGAGATTCGGTTTCTCCGGTTGATGACTCGTCGCCGGAATAAACGACGGTCTCGCCGCGAGATTCCGATCCATCCTCGTAACTTCCTCCATGGATGACTCCCACGAAGGCACGCTTCACGGCCGGTTTAACCCGGGCGGACCGCGCACACTTAGTCGTTTCGACGAGGTCGGTGCAGATGTCCGGCTCAGGGCCCGGTTCACCAATCTTGCCGATGAAAACGTGTATGCCACCAAAGGGGACCCGGTACCCGTACTCAACTGAGCCGGCCTCGAGGCCGCAGCCTGCATCATCGATGTAGAGCTTGCCGCGACGACTCTTAGTCATCCGGCCCACAGCGTAGCCCTCGAATCCTTCAAAGTGGCCCTCCAAGAACTTGAAACCATCATGCGATAGCCCCACGGTGGGCGCCAACTATCGTGGTTTTGTCACGGCAGATGTCCTAGAGAAAGGACTTAGTCGTGGAGCCATCGCGACGGGTTAGCTTGAAGGGGTTAAAGCGGACACAGGGACGCAAGAGAGTTTATACTAGTTCGGCCCCTCCGATGAAGGTAAAAGCCTACGTCTAGTTGTGATGGGATTGATGGGGTTTCGATGACTAGGGAGCAAACAAGCTTCGCCTATGTCTCGAGTTCTTGTCTCCCTTCTAAACCGCCGCCGGGTCGTCCCCTTATATACACGGGTGACGCCCGTCGGTTCATAGATTCCCAATACCGGCTCATAGATGTGTCCGGTTTGGTCTCTACTTATTCCTAACTTACAATACAAGTTACATACCAACGCCGATTTACGGCTACAGGCCTTGAACCGACTATGGGCCTTGAGCCCTCATCTGCCTTCTTGGGTTTCAACATAGTTAACTACTGAAGAAGTTAACCCGGCCCAGATAGGCCGGTTTACGCCCAGTAGTGATATCCTCAACAATGTTCTTCATATAGAGAGTCTCCATGATTTGTCACTTTCATATACTAGTGTGAATTTTTACATTATAGAACTTGGCTTGTATATTCCGATAACGAGCTCCCTCAAATGCCCAAGGTCTACATGAGCAAGCAAGTTGGATGCACACCCACTTAGTTTCTGTAGTGAGCTTTCATACACTTATAACTCTAGTGTATTTGTTGCTTGGCAATCCCTACTCCTCACATTGACATCGATTGTAAGGCCTCTCCATTCCCTAACGATCAACCGCGTCGGTGTGAGACTTTCGCTATTTTTATCTTCCCTTATGAACCCCCATCATCATTCTCTTTGTCATCCAAAGTGCCAAGACCTTAACACACACTCAAGTATTGTGTGAAAGTTGAAAAAGCCGAGGCGAGAAAAAGTATGATTTGATTACTCGGCTTGTCAACGGGTAGTTCATGATTAATATTTTGTGCTAGGAAGACTAAGCTATATGATTTTGTAGGGATACGTTCTTTAGCATTCTTTATTTGATTGTTTGCTGGTATGTCTGAGTATTGATGTCTTTATTTCAAATGATAGACTATTGCCCTGAATCATTCATGTCCTACTATTCATACCGTGAGAAGATTACATGATAAACATGCTAGGTAGCATTCAACATCAAAAATTCTGTTTTTATCATTCACTTACTAGAGGATGAGCATGAATTAAGCTATTATATTATCAATCCTTTATGCTTTATATCATGTGTCGTGTGAACTTGTGCTCCTCTCGAAAGCACCTTTAATTTTTTTTATTATTTCATGCTATTATATTATCAATCATTTTTGCTTTATATCCAATTTTCTATCTTTTTGGGAACTAACCTATTAACCCAGTGCCCAGTGCCAGTTTCTGTTTTTGCCTATTTTACTATTTCGCAGAAAAACTAATATCAAACGAAATCCAAATGCGATGAAACTTTATAGTGATTTTTGCTGGACCAGAAGAGACCCCAGAAGCTTCGAGGGGAGACCAGACGATGCACAAGAGGAGCACAAGCTCACACGGCGCACCCTGAGGGCGTGTTGTCTGAGCTTGTAGACCCCTCGCAACTCCGTTTGACCTAATTCCAAGCCTACAAAGTCCCTAAAATCTAGAAACCACGAGAGCGAGACTCGAAACAATTATTCCGCCACCACAAACCTCTGTTCTTCCACGATCCCATCTGGAGGCCTCTGTCGGTACTCTGTTGTAGGGGGAATCGATCACGAAGGGCTTCTACATCAACCTTGTTGCACCTCCGATGATGTGTGAGTAGTTCCCACGGGACCCACGGGTCCATAGTGATTAGCTAGATAGCTCTCTCTCTCTCTCTAATCTTCAATACAATATTCTCCTCAGAGTTCTATTCAATGTAATCTTGTTTTGCGGTGTGTTTGTTCAGTTCCGATGAATTGTGGGTTTATTATTAGATTATTCATTGAAAGTAATTGAGTTATATTCTGAAATTTATTATGTGTGATTGTTATAGCTATGTAATGCTTTTCGATCTAGAGTTTTCTTTGGCCAAGTTGATGAATAGCAAGCAGTATATAACATTTACAACCTGCCACCGGAGCAAACTGGAGTTACTTCTGTTGGCTGCAATTTAATTGAGCATTACATATCGGTAATTGCCTTTGACTCCTAGGTGCATATGCACCCATTGTCGAAATGCACATTTCGAGAAGTTGAAAAATTCGGAACAAAAATCCCGCGTGTATATCCGGACATTTTATGTGCGTGCACAAGGTTTCAGTGAAAGACAATGTTTTTTGTGGCTTGTGTCAAAAAGACAATTTCTGATGCTTCATTCTAACTATTCACGAGGCATTTCTTTATCTTTTTTACACAAGCCACAAAAAACGTCGTTTTTCACCGAAACCTTGTAAACGCACATAAAATGTCCGGATATACACGAGGGATTTTTGTTCCGAATTTTTCAATTTTCCGAAATGTGTATTTCGACAATGGGTGCATATGCACCTAGGAGCCAAAACGCCGCTCTCATTACATATTCACATTAGGTGTCCCATGATTCTTTCTATCTTTCGGGTTGGCCAAACTGATGGACTCAACAGAATGGTTGATTGATTCTAGGACTTGAATACAACGAATCTCCTATGACTGATCTGTTATGGCGGGGGCAGGAGCAGGAGCAGGAGCGGGCCTGAAGAGCCTCCGGAACACCCACTGGAGAGGTCTCAGCAGCTGCGATCTCTTCTTGCGCCAGAACCAAATTGCGGCGCTGTACTGCTCGTTCCGAATCTTCCTCGTCGCCGCCTTCCAGCCGAATTTCTCCATCTCCTTCCTGGCGGCCTTCCCCATTGTCTCTCTCAACTCTTCACAGGAGAGCAGGAGTTCAACCTTCCCAACACAGTCATCCACATCACCCGGTGTGTACAGAAAGCTGGTCTTTCCTTCCTGATCCTCAGGTATAATGTCAGGTATGCCTCCAGCTCGAGCAGCGACCACCGGGACTCCGGATGACATTGCCTCCAACACAACAAAACCCAGCGTCTCGGACTCAGAAGGCATCACAAACACATCCCCACTGGCATAGGCCTGTGACAGTTCTTCCCCTTGCAATGTCCCTGTGAACACTGCAGGCATTCCTGAAAACATCTCTTCAAGTTCAGGCCTGCAGTGGAAGGCACATGTTAAGAATGGCAACAGTGTGTACTCTTCTTACAAGAGGATTTCAGTCTCTCATTACATAAAAGAAGAAGCAAATTTCATGACAATATGCGAGAGTCTCTTTGGAGAATAAATCAGCAATGAGCAAATTTCAACAGTTAAATCAACTCCATTGTTGCCTTTTCTACTGAAGGAAGAAGTTAACTAGTTTCTATGATATAACGATGCACACCTGAATGGGCCATCTCCAATGAATGCAATTCTTGATCCTGGAAGTCGGTCCATGACTCTGGAAAAAGTACAACCCAATGTCAACACAAGATATGCCTTAGCTAGATAAAAAGATCAAAACTAAATTATGTCAACAAAACTTTATGGTAACAATAAGGGGACACGAGCAGTAGGTAAGGTTTCTATCACACACGCCATTCAGTTTGCACTGCAGCATTAAAAATCAGAAACGTCATGAGCTCACCGCTTATGAAAATCCAAGCTTTTCTCAACTCCTAAGCGTCCAACATAGATTATCAGTGGCTTGTCTGGTTCACCATTCCTGTCATAATAGAAGAAGCATACAAGCAACACAGTTAGTCACATGAAAGATATATCTGATCAAATCGATTCATTATGCAGTTTTCTCGACACACTGGATCAGGCAAGAACCCATTAGCATCATTGAAACTGCATCACAAATGGACCAGCTGAGCAAAGTAGATTACTTACGTTAACCTTGACCTCATTTCCTGATTACGGAAACGAGGATGGAAGCTTTCTGAATCCACACCCTTGTTCCAAAGGCGTATCTTATTGGCTGGAAACATGCACCATGAGAGGAAGATGTTGGAACCTGGAAAGAAGTAATAACATGGAAGCAGTATGTATGTTTGTGCAAACCTGCTGTAACACGGGCAGCTTGAAGGTCCCTGCCAATAGCGACTGATGGTACCAGTGTGAGATCCGCAGCTCGGTGCAAGAATTCTATAGCATGCGAAGATTGTATCAGCTGGCTACTCTGGCAAGAGAGGTTATACATTTGTGCAGTACATAAGTGAAAACTTACTTATAACTAGCCACATGGGCTTGACAAGCCAGCTGAATGTATACCTTGGAATATAACTGCCATAGATAAACAAGGATCAGCTCGCCTCTAAAGCTGGGTAAATAAACCCACAAATCCTAGGATTATACTCCCTCCGTAAAGAAATATAAGAGCGTTTAGATCACTACCTATATTTCTTTACAGAGGGAGTAGATATCATTCAGAATGCAGATAACACCGTGGATGGTGTTTTCCTGCTAGGAGCTGACGATTAATTAAATGGTCTAGTTGTGTTGGCCAAGGTAAGACAAGATATTTTTTCAGTTTCGTTCAAGTTGTAGTTCTGTTGCTCGCATAAAACTTTTTTTTTCTCCTTCTGTTTTCGAAACGGGCGTGCATGAGTTGTAAATTTGTGAAAGAGGAAGGCAAGTCAACTCACATTGGAACATGGGTGTGGTAGGACATCACTAGAGGGACGCATAGCAACTTTGCGATGATTAGGGCGCCGAATACCTGTGAATTTAATTCACTTGGTCAAGGTAAAATATGAAATCTCCAATGCTGAATAATACTCTTATTGTCGAAATACAGAAAGGAGATTGGTTAGTAGCATACCATGATTCCAGGGGAAGAGGCGTGGATAATGTCGGGCTTGAACCTAGCGACCTCTCCAATGATTCTGGGGCTGAGGGCGAGCGAGAGCGGGACCTTCTGATACCAGGGGCAAGGGAAGCTCCAGGACCCGATGAGCTTGGCGCCGTGGAACTCGTCGGGCACGCCCTCGTGGGTGGTGATGACGATGACCTCGTCGCCCATCTCGCGGAGGTACTTGATGAAGTTCTGGAAGCGGTTCTTGTAGCCGGAGACGTAGGCGAAGGGGGAGGGCTCGACGAAGAGCGCGATGCGGCGGGGCCGCGAGTCGGCCTCCGAAGCGGGCGGGGGCTCCTCCTGGTGCTCCAGCTCGTCGTCCCGCAGCAAGACCGGCGACGAGGGGGGGGGAGGAAGAGGCGCTGGCGCTGGTGCTGCATGACGACGACGACGAGAGTGGGAGGAGGCGGCGGCGATGCAGGTGAAGGGACCACCCAGCCCGGGGGCGTGACGACGGGGCGATTAGAGGGAGAGGAGACGGCTTGGACACGGCGAGGATGGGCGCCGCCCTCGCCATCCTTGCCTCGTCCTTGCGGCAATTTAATCCCCTTCCGGTATTCCTTTGCTTTGGTTGAATCAAATCGATTGAGGCTACTCGCTCACTCGCGCGAGGCGAACAAAGAAGAGCAGGAGCTGGAGAAGGGAGTGGACGGAAGTCAGTGGTTCCCACTTGGCGTTTGACGCACAGGCATATTCGAACGCACCACACGAGGCGAGCATATTCGAATGCAAAATGGAATTGATCAAGGCATCATCAAGCCATGACTGAGGTGAGCGACCGCATCTCTACACACGCGCGCGCTCCAGCTCTCTTTTGGTTTCGGTTTGAGAGATCGAAAAGGCCAAATCTCGGGGAACATTTCGGTCCCATGTTCCACGAGATATCTCATTATCCTATTCCAGGCAATCAGCTCCCAAGTTCTAGCCACTCACCAAACCAGCAACTAGTTCTCCCCTGCGTCTTCTTTTTTTTGTGCGAAAACGAGACATTTTTTTTTCTGAGGGATAGACATTTATTTATTTTTTTGACAACACCGCGAAGCTTTATTAATTCGTCACAATGTTTACAGGGACAGATGATAGATTTTCGGAATGTCCTAACCAAACATGACGGCCACCACCGAGAAAAAGAGCATGCTTCGCTAAGTTGTGAGCCTCATAATTAGAGCTCCTAAACTCATGACTAAAATTGCAAAAATCGAAACCCAAAGAGTGTTCTATTATTTCATGTATGTTGACGTATAATGTGTTGTTTAGTCTCTTCCATCAGATCGGTCTTTTAGTTGCATTGGCTAAAGCATGCACTTCTACATGGTATCAGAGCCAAGAGGTCATGAGTTCAAGACCCGGCTGACGCAATTAAATTGCAGCCCACTTTCGGTCCACGTTTAGGTCTGAGAAAGCCACACGTGATGATGCGGGCAAGGCACCATTGATCGATAATTCTACTAAAGCTGAGCCATTTGATGAGTCAAGGCATGAAAAAGTTGCGGAAAATAATGCCAAGCATGCGACCAGATTATGCCGAGGAAACGATGGTCGTGTGCGACAGTTTTGTGGACCAAAAATTGCTCATGTATTTGAAAAGGAATGAATGCATGTTGATTCTCATCATACAGTGCTTGTATCAATACCTAGCAGAATGTACAACAAAAGGTCTAGATCGGATGCTAAACAGGAACCAAAGCCAGAAGATATAATTCCAACGTTTCGTACGCCTCCGAAGATAATAAGGATCGGCAGTTTTTTTGTTTAAACTACAGGCATGCAATTGATAGGATCTGCCAAGGGATAAGTCTCCGTCTTGTGACACCCGGGTAATCATGCTACAGTAATTCCACGCTAATGATGCCACGTCACCTCGGTTACTGTTATTAATTTCGCGATGGTTCAAAAATGGTTCGAATTCAAATTTAAAATCAAGTCAAACGATTAAAGTTTTCAAAAGTCAAAACTAAAATGTTATTAATGTGACAAATAAATCATGGATATTATTGGTGGAGTAACAACAGTCATTATAAAATATTGAAATACCCTTAAGTGATTAAAACAACATCAAAACAATTAGTTATACTCCTAATATATTTTACCAAATACTAAACTATTTTTATTCTGAGGTAAAACTTCTTAGAACAGTGGATTAATTTCACATACTATTTTTGGAGCTGTTTTCATATTTTACTAAACCAAAAATATAGTGCAACTAAAATAAAAGAGAAATGGATAAAAGGTAAAGCCAAAAAAAAAGAAAAATAACAAAAGAAGGAAAAGAAACCCCCTCGGGGCTCCGGCCCAGCAGGCCACCGGCCCAACTGGGCCACGACCTGCCAGGCCGGCCCAGCTCCCCCTTGGCCCAGCCGGCCACCCCACTTAATCCCCTCGGTCCACTGACCGAAACCCTAACCCCCACTGCTCCCTCGATCCCCCCACTCGCCTCTCCCTCTCCCCCTCCTCCCGATCCCATCTGGATCGAGGAGGGGCTCAACCTCGATGCGCCGACGGCGACCACGCACCGCCCCGCCGCTGCACAACCACCTCGACGCCGGAGCCTCGCCAGCCTACTTCCTCGTCCCTGACCTGGACGCGTCAACCCCGACCCCGTCGCCGCCGCCCGGAGCTTCTCCGCCGGACCTCCCTCACCGGACTGCCGCCGCCTCGCCATCTCTTCCTCGCCGGACCTCCCCTAACTCCGTCGAGCACACTGCCCCGTTCCCTACTCCCCCTTGTGAGCCCCGACCTCTCCTCTCTCCCCCTCGCTCGCTCACGCGCCGTCTGCGCTCCGGCACGCCGGCGCCTCGCCGGCGCCCGCACGCGCTCACCGTGCCCCGCGCGCCCTCTGCGCCGAGCCCCCCGCGCCCGAGTCATCCTCGCCGTGCGCGGCCTCCCTGCTGCAGCCCTGCCGCGCGCTCATGCGCGCCCGCCCACACGGGGCCGTGCTCGCCGCCGCTCGCTCACCGGCCGGCCCGTGCTGGCCTCGCCCACGCCGGCCTGGCGACCTGCCAGGTCCGCCGCCCACGCCCGCATGCCCCTGGGCGTGCGCCCGTTACCCGTCGCCCGCGCCCTGAATGGCCTCTGTGCCACTGAACGGGGGGCCCACGCCCCCCAGAACGTTTTAAAAAAAATGAAAAAGAAAAGGAATTAAATATATATATATATAAATAGTTAATTAATTAATTAACTAAATTAATTAAGTTAATTAATCCTTCTTAATTAATCTAATTAACCTGTTAGTCTAACTAAACAGTAATTAGTTTAACTAAATCCTAATTAACCTAACAGAGCATGACAGGTGGGTCCCATTGGACCCACGCGTCAGTTTGACCCAGTCAACCCCTGTTGACTGCTGATGTCAGCATGACGTCATGCTGACGTCACAAATCCATTTTCCGAATTAATTAAATAATTAAATAAATTCCAGAAATTAATAAAATCTTTAGAAAATCATATCTTTTAATCCGTAACTCGGATTAAAATATTTTCAACATGAAATTTGCTCAGAACGACGAGATGATTCCGGATACGCAGCCCGTTCGTCCACCACACACCCCTAACATATCAAACACGCAACTTTCCCCCTTCGGTTCATCTGTCCGAAAACACGAAACACCGGGAATACTTTCCCGGATGCTTTCCCCCTTCATCGGTATCACCTACTACCGCGTTAGAACACGTCTAGCTCTGCTTGTTGTCCTGTTATGCACTTGCTTGCTATGTATTTACTGTTTCTTCCCCCCTCTTCTCTCCGGTAGACCCCGTGACGATGCTGATGCCCCTGTGGTCGACTACATCACCGACGACCCCTCTCTCTTGCCAGAGCAACCAGGCAAGCCCCCCCTTTGATCACCAGATATCGCCTACTCTTCTCTATACTGCTTGCATTAGAGTAGTGTAGCATGTTACTGCTTTCCGTTAATCCTATTCTGATGCATAGCCTGTCATTGCTGCTACAGTCATTGATACCTTACCCGCAATCCTAAATGCTTAGTATAGGATGCTAGTGTTCCATCAGTGACCCTACACTCTTGTCCGTCTGCCATGCTATACTACTGGGCTGTGATCACTTCGGGAGGTGATCACGGGCATATACTATATACTTTACACTGTTACATTACCTGTGATACTGCTCGGAGTTAGGGGCTGAAAGGACAGGTGGCTCCATCCCGGTAGAGGTGGGCCTGGGTTCCCGACGGTCCCCGACGGTTACTTTGTGGCGGAGCGACAGGGCAGGTTGAGACCACCTAGGAGACAGGTGGGCCTGGCCTTGTTCGGCATTCGCGGATACTTAACACGCTTAACGAGATCTTGGTATTTGATCTGAGTCGGCTACGAGCCTATACGCACTAACCATCTACGCGGGAGTAGTTATGGGTATCCCGACGTCGTGGTATCAGCCGAAGCACTTCAGACGTCAGCGACGGAGCGGCGCGCGCCGGATTGGAACGTAAGCCTGCTCTTGTATTAAGGGGGCTAGTTCTGCTTCCGGCCGCCCACGCAACGTGCAGGTGTGCTATGGGCGATGGGCCCAGACCCCTGTGCGCTTAGGTTTAGACCGGCGTGCTGGCCTCTCTGTTTTGCCTAGGTGGGGCTGCGACGTGTTGATCTTCCGAGGCCGGGCATGACCCAGGAAAGTGTGTCCGGCCAAATGGGATCGAGCGTGTTGGGTTATGTGGTGCACCCCTGCAGGGAAGTTAATCTATTCGAATAGCCGTGATCTTCGGTAACAGGATGACTTGGAGTTGTACCTTGACCTTATGACAACTAGAACCGGATACATAATAAAACACACCCTTCCAAGTTCCACAGACAACCCGGTGATTGCTTTTCCGCAGGGCGACGAGGAGAGGATCGCCGGGTAGGATTATGCTATGCGATGCGACTGGAGATGCGCTTGGAGATGCTACCTGGATATGCTACTTGGAGACGCTACTTGGAGGACTTCAATCTAGTCTCTTCTACATGCTGCAAGACGGAGGCTGCCAGAAGCGTAGTCTTCGACAGGATTAGCTATCCCCCTCTTATTCTGGCATTCTGCAGTTCAGTCCACTGATATGGCCTCTTTACACATATACCCATGCATATGTAGTGTAGCTCCTTGCTTGCGAGTACTTTGGATGAGTACTCACGGTTGCTTTCTCCCCCCTTTTTCCCCTTTCCTTTCTTCCTGGTTGTCGCAACCAGATGCTGGAGCCCTGGAGCCAGACGCCACCGTCGACGATGATTCCTACTACACTGGAGGTGCCTACTACTACGTGATGCCCGCTGACGACGACCTGGAGTAGTTAGGAGGATCCCAGGCAGGAGGCCTGCGCCTCTTTCGATCTGTATCCCAGTTTGTGCTAGCCTTCTTAAGGCAAACTTGTTTAACTTATGTCTGTATTCAGATATTGTGGCTTCCGCTGACTCGTCTATGATCGAGCACTTGTATTCGAGCCCTCGAGGCCCCTGGCTTGTATTATGATGCTTGTATGACTTATTTTTATTTGTAGAGTTGTGTTGTGATATCTTCCCGTGAGTCCCTGATCTTGATCGTACACATTTGCGTGCATGATTAGTGTATGATTGAATCGGGGGCGTCACAAGTTGGTATCAGAGCCGACTGCCTGTAGGAATCCCCCTTTCCAACTCCTTGGCCGAAGTCGAGTCTAGTCGTTGAAAAACTTTTACTAAAATGGCTGTGAGGCCCATGGGCCCACGTCGCCATCGGGAGGTATTAGGATCTTTTATTCCTCGACCTTTACTCTGGGATTCTGAACCCTCTTCTATTCGGGTTAAACGATTTTTACTAAAAACTAACTTTAGGTTCTCGAAAATACTTTCTCCCGGAGAGCCCCTTCAGTCCAGATGGTCACCGGCTGCACCAGAAGATTTCGGAGATACTCTTTGATATTCTCTCGAGACTTTGTGCCCATCACTTTTGCTATTCCCGACCACCGATAAATCCTTATGGATAACTACTTACACTTGCCATTCTTACGATCATTCCCCATTGTTCTTGTTATTACAAGATACCCGAAGTTTTCTCTATTGTTCCGAGAATACTTCGTGCCTACTGCCTAGCAGTTCTTTGCCACATGAATACCCCTTCAAATAAATCCCCGCACTTGTCAAGTATCCGCTCATCCCCAGTTGTTCATGAGTTTCACAAAAGTCTTCAAAATACTATTCGATCTTCCGAAAATCCTCTGGAGCCTTTGGCTCTTGAAATTCTTGTTTGCTCGCATTATGGGTAATCCCATAAGTCTCGTAGTCTTAATGACATTCCTTGTCATTATCATTTTGAGTCTGTTGACTCAATATGTTTGCGAATGCACGCAATCATCATTGATCCTTATAAATTACTTCTCCGGCTAAGCTGCCATTCTTTTAACTGGGATTGGTTCTCGACCAATCCAATTGTCGTTGATTGTACCCTAAGGCTATTCAACTTATCCATCCCTAATCAGAGCATTGATTCTGTTCCCTTAATTTGGAAATCATAATTCCTTTGCATTTAAGCTCTGGATTAGTCAGTTGTTTCTATAATCCAATGCCCTTGCATTGTTACTTCCTCTGATTGTGTGCCGATGCTCACATCAGCTCTGTTATTGACCGGCAGATCCTTTAATGGATTTTATCCGACATTGTCCTTCATATTCAATAACCTTGTGAGCCTTCCCTTGGATACATAATGCCTTTGGTAAATTGTATCATCTACTTTCTCAACCTTGCTCTACTTTCGAGCTTGTGATATTTACTATTGAAGCTTGTGGTATATGTTTCCACGATACCCTGACGGGTTGAACGCATGCCTTCCTTAATATGTGTGAACTCGAAAGTTTTCACGAGTCATACTCATCTGGTATTACACCAGGTAACACTTTCAACACTAATGCCTTTATCAAAGCGAGAAGTGAATGGAAGGTTATACATTGAAGAAGTGGGAGTCGACCTTGAACCTTGCGTTCATGCCCAGGGACACGATGTATAACTTATCATGGAAGCTGCTCGTAAAAATAATTATTCCTTTGGTATAAGTTCATCTTATATCTGGGATCTGGCCTTTTGCAATCGTGGTTCCGACCATGTTCTCCTTTAAATAACATTTCTCGTGCAAGTTTAAGCACTTGTCTTCTACGGGGTAATACCCCAGTCCAACCTCTACTTTGATTTG
Source organism: Triticum dicoccoides (assembly GCF_002162155.2). Taxonomy (NCBI): domain Eukaryota; kingdom Viridiplantae; phylum Streptophyta; class Magnoliopsida; order Poales; family Poaceae; genus Triticum; species Triticum dicoccoides. The sequence continues at coordinate 427,023,924 of NC_041382.1, forward strand.
CCGTCGAGTATTACCCCCTGGTATCTCAAGATTATCACGGAACTGCATAACTTCTTATGAGTTCTTCATCAAGTGCTACATTCTCATTGATTCCAATTTTTCATGGGCTCTAAGTTATTAAACACTCAAAGACACCGATAACTGAACCGAGTCCACACTACGGTTCAACAACTCTTAGTAATCTTCTTTAAGTACGAGTTTGAACTCAATCACGTCATTCCGAGCCTACTCGACTATATCATTATCGTGCCAAATTTTAACTGTGCTACCTGGTCCTTCTTTCCGGAGCACAATTTTGATGATGGGCTAAACTTACGTCGATCTTCCTTGTCTTATCGTCTCACCTCAAACAACAAACTTGATTTCAAGTTTGTGACGTACCCATGGTTCCAATAACCTTTCGCTTCATCATTCGTTTGACTTGATGTCATCGCCGACCGATTACATCTCCATGAAACCTCTCGACAGAAATTGTCATGATCATCGTCAACATTTCGAGCTCCTTAAGGATATCAATTGAATTCCTGATGAGAAATACCATCCTTGCCCTCGATGATTTGTGTTATCATCGACCACTCGATTGCCTTCCGTTCAACACAAACTTGTTCGCGTTTTGTGTAAACCTTGAGATCACTGCTACCCAGCAGTTGATCTTCCTTACCTCAGAAGTATTACATCACTTTATGTCAAGAATGTTGTGAGAATTTCACCACCTCTTAAGAATTCTTGGTATCGTGATACTTCTCACCATCACCATTCTTTCTTGGTCCTCGTGTTGATTCCAACCGGGGTACCAACAAGTGAACGGTGTTGTTTGGATTCTGCACTTCTAGCAACCCTATTGCTTTGAAGTTAATGGTCGGTCGTTCGTTCTTAAACTATTGATTATTGAATCACCATTCAAACATTGGTCGTGCAACCCAACCCATATTTTGGGCGCACCTTTCAACCAATGTTTAATTGTGTATGTTTTCCGTGAGCATACTTCCTTATATCATTTGATCTGACAAATGTTATCTCCTTGTTCACTTAATTGTGGAAATCCATCTTTTGGAAATCTCGATGAATTGCCGTTGAGTTCACCAGACACCTCTTTGTCCTCTCCTTGGATTAATGATGAACTCTTGTTAACGGAAATCACTTCATAGTTCATTTCCCGAGAACCTTACATTGTCATCTCGTCAATTGTGTTGCACCTTTTCTTCTCAGGCTTACTAAGTCGGAGGTATCCTGGCACTAATCAGATCTGAATCTAGGTCAGATATGATGGTTGGAACATATTTCCAAGAGTTACAACAATGGTCCTTATGTGACCCGGTAAGGTGATGTCATGCCTAGCACACCTGGCTGGAGGCCCAATTGTTATAGTTTCCCTTTTCAGCCAGGCTATCCTTTCTTCCATGAGGAAATTGTAAGACTTATTCTATAAGTTCTTCCTGATGGACCCTTTTTGTTTCCAAAGTCTGAACTTGCTTGAAGACCATGTAATGCTATCTCGAAGCATGTTTGTGGTACTCCGATTGTCAACAAGGACATTTGAAGCCAATGCTAAATGTTTCCTGCTAAATTATCCAAACACCGCTCTATGGGTAATGTCATGAAGTTTCTCTCCCCGTTTCTAAAGGGTTTTCTACATTATATCCTGTCATGGATATCTTACTCTGCTTGTCCTTGGGAAGGATATACCCTTGAAATATGTGTTTAAACACATTTTCCTTTCCATTGTTCTGCTTAAACCTGACAATCACTTTTCCTTTCCATTGGGATTGTTTAAACCTTCTTGTGATCTATATGATGTAAGCAGTAGTTTTCTCCTACTTAGGTAAACACCTCGGTGTACAATTCTGTCAGTAAGACCTTGTTTCTATTGTTGATGACAATCCGGTAACCACCGATGGACGAGAACTTTGCCTATTGGTCCGCCTCGTTCAACGAGCAGGAAGATGGTTCTCTTCGTCCCTCGCCCTTGGTACCGACATTGTTGCCGACATAACTGTCAGGCTATCCTCTAACATGCCTTGCTTACATGATTGTGCAAGACGTCACTACCTTTCCTACTTTTAACCCACATGGTGGGCCCATAACCCACAGTTTCACAGGATCGAAACCTGACTCTCCTGCACACCCCAGTTTCCAAAGTTATTCCTCCCGCGTGGACTCGTAAGTAATTCATGAGCCACCTTTCCGATGAGATCATCAATTCTGGCATCGGACACAATAATTATCCCGTTGCATTGAAACCACTTTCACCTTCTGACTAGGCATTGAACGATTGCCTGGCTACTTGAAACTTCTTATTGTACCTCCCAACCTTACTCTCGATGTCTTTTAAATGTTCAAACTCGAGAGGTACCCATATGCTCATACATGGGTTAATCCCAGATTATAACACTTTACCTATTCGTAAATGCGATGGAGTTCCCGAAGAAAAGAGCCGACTTCACCATGAGGACCTGAAACAGAGAAATGAAGACATCAATGAAAGGGATCAACCTCTTCGAAAGGGCAGCCAAGACCGAGAAGACTCGTTAGGTTTTTCGCTACCAGCACCTTTCCCCCATTACTCCACCACTTAAATCTCGGGACGAGATTTCTTGTAGTGGAGGAGAATTGTGACGCCCGGGTAATCATGCTACAGTAATTCCACGCTAATGATGCCACGTCACCTCGGTTACTGTTATTAATTTCACGATGGTTCAAAAACGGTTCGAATTCAAATTTAAAATCAAGTCAAACGATTAAAGTTTTCAAAATTCAAAACTAAAATGTTATTAATGTGACAAATAAATCATGGATATTATTGGTGGAGTAACAACAGTCATTATAAAATATTGAAATACCCTTAAGTGATTAAAACAACATCAAAACAATTAGTTATACTCCTAATATATTTTACCAAATACTAAACTATTTTTATTCTGAGGTAAAACTTCTTAGAACAGTGGATTAATTTGACACACTATTTTTGGAGCTGTTTTCATATTTTACTAAACCAAAAATATAGTGCAACTAAAATAAAAGAGAAATGGATAAAAGGTAAAGCAAAAAAAAAGAAAAATAACAAAAGAAGGAAAAGAAACCCCCTCGGGGCTCCGGCCCAGCAGGCCACCGGCCCAACTGGGCCACGACCTGCCAGGCCGGCCCAGCTCCCCCTTGGCCCAGCCGGCCACCCCACTTAATCCCCTCGGTCCACTGACCGAAACCCTAACCCCCACTGCTCCCCCGATCCCCCCACTCGCCTCTCCCTCTCCCCCTCCTCCCGATCCCATCTGGATCGAGGAGGGGCTCAACCTCGATGCGCCGACGGCGACCACGCACCGCCCCGCCGCTGCACAACCACCTC
>NC_041382.1:427028281-427034675 GCF_002162155.2 Triticum dicoccoides
CGTGCTGGCCTCGCCCACGCCGGCCTGGCGACCTGCCAGGTCCGCCGCCCACGCCCGCATGCCCCTGGGCGTGCGCCCGAACGGGGCACGCCCGTTACCCGTCGCCCGCGCCCTGAATGGCCTCTGTGCCACTGAACGGGGGGGGGGCCCACGCCCCCAGAACGTTTTAAAAAAAATGAAAAAGAAAAAGGATTAAATATATATATATAAATAGTTAATTAATTAATTAACTAAATTAATTAAGTTAATTAATCCTGCTTAATTAATCTAATTAACCTGTTAGTCTAACTAAACAGTAATTAGTTTAACTAAATCCTAATTAACCTAACAAAGCATGACAGGTGGGTCCCATTGGACCCACGCGTCAGTTTGACCCAGTCAACCCCTGTTGACTGCTGATGTCAGCATGACGTCATGCTGACGTCACAAATCCATTTTCCGAATTAATTAAATAATTAAATAAATTCCAGAAATTAATAAAATCTTTAGAAAATCATATCTTTTAATCCGTAACTCGGATTAAAATATTTTCAACATGAAAGTTTCTCAGAACGACGAGACGATTCCGGATACGCAGCCCGTTCGTCCACCACACACCCCTAACATATCAAACACGCAACTTTCCCCCTTCGGTTCATCTGTCCGAAAACACGAAACACCGGGAATACTTTCCCGGATGCTTTCCCCCTTCATCTGTATCACCTACTACCACGTTAGAACACGTCTAGCTCTGCTTGTTGTCCTGTTATGCACTTGCTTGCTATGTATTTACTGTTTCTTCCCCCCTCTTCTCTCCGGTAGACCCCGTGACGATGCTGATGCCCCTGTGGTCGACTACATCACCGACGAACCCTCTCTCTTGCCAGAGCAACCAGGCAAGCCCCCCCTTTGATCACCAGATATCGCCTACTCTTCTCTATACTGCTTGCATTAGAGTAGTGTAGCATGTTACTGCTTTCCGTTAATCCTATTCTGATGCATAGCCTGTCATTGCTGCTACAGTCATTGATACCTTACCCGCAATCCTAAATGCTTAGTATAGGATGCTAGTGTTCCATCAGTGACCCTACACTCTTGTCCGTCTGCCATGCTATACTACTGGGCTGTGATCACTTCGGGAGGTGATCACGGGCATATACTATATACTTTACACTGTTACATTACCTGTGATACTGTTCGGAGTTGGGGGCTGAAAGGACAGGTGGCTCCATCCCGGTAGAGGTGGGCCTGGGTTCCCGACGGTCCCCGACGGTTACTTTGTGGCGGAGCGACAGGGCAGGTTGAGACCACCTAGGAGACAGGTGGGCCTGGCCTTGTTCGGCATTCGCGGATACTTAACACGCTTAACGAGATCTTGGTATTTGATCTGAGTCGGCTACGAGCCTATACGCACTAACCATCTACGCGGGAGTAGTTATGGGTATCCCGACGTCGTGGTATCAGCCGAAGCACTTCAGACGTCAGCGACGGAGCGGCGCGCGCCGGATTGGAACGTAAGCCTGCTCTTGTATTAAGGGGGCTAGTTCTGCTTCCGGCCGCCCACGCAACGTGCAGGTGTGCTATGGGCGATGGGCCCAGACCCCTGTGCGCTTAGGTTTAGACCGGCGTGCTGGCCTCTCTATTTTGCCTAGGTGGGGCTGCGACGTGTTGATCTTCCGAGGCCGGGCATGACCCAGGAAAGTGTGTCCGGCCAAATGGGATCGAGCGTGTTGGGTTATGTGGTGCACCCCTGTAGGGAAGTTAATCTATTCGAATAGCCGTGATCTTCGGTAACAGGATGACTTGGAGTTGTACCTTGACCTTATGACAACTAGAACTGGATACTTAATAAAACACACCCTTCCAAGTTCCACAGACAACCCGGTGATTGCTTTTCCGCAGGGCGACGAGGAGAGGATCGCCGGGTAGGATTATGCTATGCGATGCGACTGAACATGCGCTTGGAGATGCTACCTGGATATGCTACTTGGAGACGCTACTTGGAGGACTTCAATCTACTCTCTTCTACATGCTGCAAGACGGAGGCTGCCAGAAGCGTAGTCTTCGACAGGATTAGCTATCCCCCTCTTATTCTGGCATTCTGCAGTTCAGTCCACTGATATGGCCTCTTTACACATATACCCATGCATATGTAGTGTAGCTCCTTGCTTGCGAGTACTTTGGATGAGTACTCACGGTTGCTTTCTCCCCCCTTTTTCCCCTTTCCTTTCTTCCTGGTTGTCGCAACCAGATGCTGGAGCCCTGGAGCCAGACGCCACCGTCGACGATGATTCCTACTACACTGGAGGTGCCTACTACTACGTGATGCCCGCTGACGACGACCTGGAGTAGTTAGGAGGATCCCAGGCAGGAGGCATGCGCCTCTTTCGATCTGTATCCCAGTTTGTGCTAGCCTTCTTAAGGCAAACTTGTTTAACTTATGTCTGTACTCAGATATTGTGGCTTCCGCTGACTCGTCTATGATCGAGCACTTGTATTCGAGCCCTCGAGGCCCCTGGCTTGTATTATGATGCTTGTATGACTTATTTTTATTTGTAGAGTTGTGTTGTGATATCTTCCCGTGAGTCCCTGATCTTGATCGTACACATTTGCGTGCATGATTAGTGTACGATTGAATCGGGGGCGTCACACGTCTTTTATTTAATCAAGTCATTTTATTTTTGTGTTAGGCCACGTGAGTTTCACCAAGACCTGTAATTTTGCTTGTATGGGGCAGACGTGAGAGTCAAGTTGTACTATTTACGTACATGTTTTGAGTCTAGGTTAATTAAGGTGATCAATGTGGCCGGATAATTAATTAGTTAAATTCTTAGTTTGTTAGGAGAGTCCGTTTCAATTTAGTTTGGCCTAGTCTTTTCCAAGTTCGCGTCGCCTATAAAAAGGGCCGGCCAGGGCCGATGTAGAGATCAGTTTTTGAGTTTTTTTTTTTGAGTATAAGATATACAGAAAAACATCCGAGTTACGGGTGGCCATATCTTGTGTATTATCTGTGATTTTCCCATCGTGGAAATTTACTAGCGACGGAGGGTTGATCATCACATCGACGCCTACGTGCTGATCCAAGGGGGTCATTATTTTTATTCGTGTATTTTTGTACGCGGGTGAAAATTATCTTGAAGGTTGCGAGGAGGAACAGGGGGACGAACTGTTGATCAAGCATCGCCGTGAAAGATCGGGCATCTACACGCACAAATTAGCATCTCGCTAGTCTGTGCTCCATCAAGTGGTATTCAGAGCAAAGGTTAGTGTCACGGCGATTCAATCTGCAGAGGCGAGCATCAACATGTTGAGCAAGAACATATTGATGGAGGAGGAAGGCATCGTCGAGGCCATTCTTTTTCACACTCGTTGCGTCGTGAACGAACGACGTGTCAATCTGACAATAGATGAGAGTACCACAGTCAATATGGTGAGCATCGAGGTGGTGAAAAAATTGGGGCTGAAGATGGCGCCTCTTGAAAGACCGTACACGCTCAAGTGGTTCAAAGGTGAAATCAAAATTACGCATCAGATTTTGCTAACTTTTGATCTGGAAGAATATTGTTGTGCGGAATTTTTTTCATGTTTGTCCTGTGTCCATGGTGTCGTGCCATCTGCTACTTGGGGACCCATGGTGCAAGCGTGTTGGGGCTGTTCGGGATGTGAACAAAAATAGTTATTCTTTATCATGGAAGGGCAAACAAATTTGTTTTATTCCCATGCCAATGGATGTGTTCGATGCTGATTGGAAAAATCGTTTGCGAAAAAAAAAGAGAAGAGGTAGAAGAAATAAAAAAAGAAGTTGATGCACCGATGAAGGGTCTAAATCTCTTAGTGAAGAAGGTGCAGGAGGATGATGATCCTAAAGGGCAGCGATGGAGTGTTTTTAAAACACAGTGTAAGATCAACAATCGTGCTTGCAAGTTGATAATTGATGGTGGTAGCTTTACAAATGTCATTGGCAAAGATCTTGTGCGGGCATTGGGTTTGTCCATGTGGCGACACCCGCAACCGCACCATGTAGAGTGGCTATACAACTTCGGAAAATTAAAGATCACACATAAGGTACATGTAAAGTTTGCAGTTGGGGATTATATTGATAAGGTGGACTGTGATGTTGTGCCGATGGATACGTGTCAGCTGTTGTTGGAAAGACCATGGCAGTTTGATCATGATCAATCCATGCTGGAAGATCCAACACATACACGTTCATGCATGATGGAAAGAAGCACATGTTGAAACCAATGGCAGACAGTGCAATCATCATAGAGATGCAAGTTCCGGAGAGGAAGATTGTACAAAAAATAGACTTAAAACCGAGGACGGTTTCTCTTCAAGGAAGGGAGGATGATGCAGGCAAGGCACCATTGATCGATAATTCTACTAAAGCTGAGCCATTTGATGAGTCAAGGCATGAAAAAGTTGCGGAAAATAATGCCAAGCATGCGATCAGATTATGCCGAGGAAACAATGGTTGTGTGCGACAGTTTTGTGGACTAAAAATTAATCCTGTATTTGAAAAGAAATTGATGCATGTTGATTCTCATCATACAGTGCTTGTATCAATACCTAGCAGAATGTACAACAAAAGATCCAGATCGGATGCTAAACAGGAACCGAAGCCAGAAGATATAATTTCAACGTTTCGTACGCCTCCGAAGATAATAAGGATCGGCAGTTTTCTGTTTAAACTATAGGCATGCAATTGATAGGATCTGCCAAAGGATAAGTCTCCGTCTTTTATTTAATCAAGTTATTTTATTTTTGTGTTAGGCCACGTGAGTTTCACCAAGACTTGTAATTTTGCTTGTACGGAGCAGACGTGAGAGTCAAGTTGTACTATTTACGTACATGTTTTGAGTCTAGTTTAATTAAGGCGATCAATGTGGCCAAATAATTAATTAGTTAAATCCTTAGTTTGTTAGGAGAGTCTGTTTCAATTTAGTTTGGCCTAGTCTTTTTCAAGTTCGCGCCGCCTATAAAAAGGGCCGCCCAGGACCGATGTAGAGATCAGTTTTTGAGTTTTCTTTTAAGTATGAGATATACAGAAAAACGTCCGAGTTACAGGCGGTCATATCTTATGTATTATCTGTAATTTTTTCATTATGAAAATTTACTAGGGACGGAGGATTGATCATCACATCGACGCCTACGTGCTGATCCAAGGGGGTCATTATTTTTATTCGTGTATTTTCGTACGCGGGTGAAAATTACCTTGAAGGTTGCAAGGAGGAACAGGGGGACGAACTGTTGATCAAGCATCACCGTGAAAGATCGGGCATCTACATGCACAAATTAGCATCTCGCTAGTCTGTGCTCCATCACGTGAGGGGGAGTGTGACGTATAATGTGATGTTTAGTCTCTTCCATCAGATCAGTTTTTTGGTTGCATTGGCTAGAGCATGCATTTTTACAATGTACAATAGCACCGTAACTAGTCAGGTTCTCCTTGTGTATGTCTTTCACCACGAGCTTGCAGTCCGACGCAACTTGAATACATCTCAGATATAAATCCTCCGCCAACGCAAGAGCTTCTCTAATGGCTGAGTTTCGAGGGTCGAAGGGTCCACGATGTTCCTGAAACAAAAAGCTGAAACCCCCAAGAAAGCTCCATCTTAATCCCTACAAAACACCCCCACTGAGCCATACCCTTGCCTGGAAACAGTTGGTTTTTGTTTTCCGGTCCTATGACTCTGGGCTGCCAGCGCTTCGACCAACATATGGCCTTCCGACCCTTTGTGGGCTATTCCGCTTCAAGAAAAAATATATGGGCCTTGCTTATAGCAAGATGGTAGCTTCTCTTGCCAGGACATCTTATTACGTGACCACTGGTTCGGATCTTTTTTATTCTCTTTTGTTTTTTTATTTCTTTGTTCGGTTTTCTTTGGTTTTTCAGTTCTTTTGCCTTTTTAATTTCATTGGTTTTCTTTGTTTCTTTCTCAGTTTTCACAGGTTTTTTTGTTTTTCGTTGTTTCTAGTTTTTACGCTTTTCTTAGTTTCTTTGTTCCTTGCTCGGTATCATTCTTTTCCATTGATTTTTTGGTTTTTCGTTTGTTATGTTTTCTTTGGTTTTTATTGAGTTTCTTCATTTTTCTTTCTTTTGTGTCGAATTTCATTGGCTTCTTGGTTATTACTGGTTTTTTCTTTCTTTATTCTTTTCTTCATTTTTCTTTTTGTTCCTTTCTCCGTTTTATTTCCCTTTTCTTTCTTTCCTATTTTCTTCATTTTTAGTTCCTTTCTTGGTTTTCATTAGTTTTCTTTTATTCTCTTTTTTTCTTGGTTTCCTCATGGGTTTTCATGGTTTTCTTCATGTTTTCCATCTTTCTTCACTTCTGAGATGTTTCTTCTATTCGTTTCTACGGTTTCCACCGCTTTTCTTTGTTTTCCCCTTTTTTCAACACGTGTCTACATTTTT
>NC_041382.1:427035065-427041809 GCF_002162155.2 Triticum dicoccoides
TCAGGAACATTTTTTTACACATTTAAAAAAATTATATATACATGTATTTTTGGATGTCTAGTTTTTTGCATACATATTATACATTTTGTATATACATCAGAAATAGTTTTTATATACATGTTTAACATTTTCCAAATAAAAGATTAACATTTTAAAAACTTATTTTTATTTATGTCGACATTTTTTCATAAACATTGTACATTTTTAATACATAAAAAACCTATTCTCTGTACACATTTAATATTTTTCAAATGCATGACTAACATTTTTATAAAAAAAATTGTAAAGTACGTTTTTGTAATAAATATTTTTATAATATTGGGAAGTATAAACGAAAGTAGGAAAAAAAGAAATCAAAAACCAAAAAAAGTAGGCTTATTGAGCCGAAACTTAATGTGCATGGTAATGTTGGGGGTGATTCCTTTGAGTTTAACTTGGACTAATCTTGGAGACATAGATGAAGATTCTTTTTACTGTTGTGCAACCTAAAAGAAAGATTAAGACTTATAGGACAAAGAATGTGATTATCTGGCCATTTTGACTTCTAGTAACTTCACTAAACTCCCTAATTTAATAGCCCTCTCATTCAATTGAGGTTTACTTGAGTTGTTCAATTTTGATAGGGTCAAATCCCTTAATCCTTAGAGCCACTATGCTCCGCATGATTGAAGGCCCAAGACACATATTTCATTGTGGGCCACGTTGGGCAATGGGTGACCGTGTCAATCCGTGCGTCGCAACCGATCGTACATCGTATTTTTTTGGTGGTTCATGCACGTGAGAGTAGGAATTGACATCATTAAGTTAGGATAACAATTATATATGTATCACCTTTCAAAAAGCATGCAAATAATTTTTACAACGAAGCCAACATAACTTTTTTATGACCACTAATATAGGCTGGTTCAGTCAGAGTTTTCAAGCTATTTGCCAAATTTTTCGTTTTTTGAATAGAAGGGGTTTCCGCCCACTCCACTTTTTATGGAATGAAGCAAAGCAAGTCTACAACATTCAACATGTATCAGGCCAAAGCAACCACGGGGTAGGCAACCAAATGGATGTCCATCAGTAAACATTTTCATCTCCTTATATTGCAGACCGACGAAGAAAATGAACAGCACGGGTACAAAAAATGACCCCTAACGAAGAGCTAGTTATGGGCACAAACTCCAGATGCACATCTACCTCCGACGTTGCTCATCACCAGGCAATTCTAAGTAGCTCTCCATGTCGCATGTCCAGCAGTAGCAGACAACGCCAATGGAGCATAAACTAAGTGTTGTTGCAGAGAATGCCTCATTGATGTAGATACGCACTGAGCTTTGCAAGCACTAAGTGAATGTTCTTCCATGTTATTTCCTGAAAACAAAATTCATTTCTCAGTGTCCACAAACTCCACAAGGAGGTAGCATAAACCATATTTAACAAGGGTGTGTTCTTGTACATACACCAAATAGCAATAACATCACTAAACAACTTGGGAATATCTATCTGAAAAGCCTTAAAAACAACCCCCCACACATTGGATGCCACAAATACATTGAAAGAAAAGGTGATTCGCTAACTCAGGCTCGTTACAAAATAAGCAAGTAATGTCCTCTACCTGTCTCCTTTAGCCAAGTTGTCTCTAGTCAGTACTTTGTTGTTCATAACCAGCCAACGAAAACACATGGATAGAGCGCATAAGATCTTCCAGAAACAGCCCCAATTTTTGAAACTGCACCACCAAAGTTAATAGGTTTGTAAAAGGATTTAACCGAATAACGACCACCAAGTTCTAACATCAAAATTGGTGTGTTCCGGAGTCAAAATGTGAAATTGTGCCAACTTGACACAAGAGCTGATGCCACAATTCTAGCCCAGTTCTGTCAACACACCGCCTAAAGGTTAGATTCAAATTTGCACCATCCGAAGCTTGGGCTAGTGAGCAGAGAGGTTGGTTACAAATCTCAAAACAGAGGCCAATATCTAACTTTAAGGAACAATCTCCCAACCAAATGCCATGCCAGAAACTAACACTTTCTTCATTCCCAACATTCCACTTATAAAAAGTGTGAGAGGCACTTAAAGCCCATGTAATGCCTTTCTAGAATGGAGATCCAACCCCATTTCTAGACCACAATACATTATGATTTTCTGTATTGTATTTATGATCAATCAAAATTCTCCAATCTCTCCCCTCACTATCATAATATCTTTTTCCCCAAGAGGCCAGAAGAGCCATATTAAAACCTCTAATATTTGGAAGACCTAGCCCACCAAAGTCTTTTCTTCTGGACACCAATCCCCAGCTGCCAAGGTGAAAACTTATGATTGTTGTAGTGATTCATTCGTGCAGCAACTCACACTAACGTTTCTAAACAACTGATGTTGAATCATTAAAAATATTTATTGCGCCGGCTGTAACGCAACAGACACTTATCTAGGCATAGTAAGTCACATCTTTTTTTTGAGCATCAGTACAGACACAAGCGCTTATATACACGCGCATACACTCACCCCTATGAACGCACACACGCACACCCTACCCCTATGAGCACCTCCGAGAGACTGAGCCGGCATATCATCTTGAGATTTACGAAGTCACCGTAGGCGCCTCGTCGTCGACGGGAACGTCTCCTCCCACTGAAAGCGCATCGCCGGAAATCCTGAAATAAATCCAGAAATAATGCGAGTACCAGGATTTGAACTCTGGTGGGTTGGGATACCACTGTCCACCTAAGTCACATCTTAGTCAAAGCCTTTAAAAGAAATGTAGAAATCTGACAAAGGGTGACATACTACTTGGCAGTAGAATGATGAAATTACAAAACGACTTCCTCTTCTCGAAAGGTTACCACACTCCATTTTTTATATGCTGAAGAATGTCATCTCCTTTTCATGTCAGTGCAGAGTATTGTATTGCCACAGACCCTAGTAATAGCTATGTTGATGTTACTTTATATATACTCCAGTTTTCAACAAAAGAATCAGTAAGATATTATTGATAAGGTACGGCTACTTGGGTGCATGGGGATGAATGATATATGATCATGGTTACATAGAAATGAGCAATTTCTTTTGTTAGTATAGGAAGAGCAGAGGCTTGTCTCGTAGTCGTAGGTAGTATGGACCATGCAGCCTTTTTCCTTTTGTTTTGTTTTGTTTTGTTTTGTGGGTTGCTGCACTGCATGGTCCGTGAAGTGAACTTGTTGGAGGCACCTGAGCCAAGCACGGTGCATCCATGGGGAGCCAGAAATTGGAAGGGAAATATCCATAGATGGAGACGTTGTTGCCGTCGAGAACCATGAGGCTACCGGGGGGACGTAGCCGTCGTCCGAGTCACACTTAATACTTTGAGCAGCAGATTAACACGGCTAGACGAGAAATTCCCAGAGAAATCAACAAGGGAGGGAGGCTCTCTATCTCTAGGCAGAGAAAGCATGCGAGTGACGAGAGATTTTCGAAAAGGCGAAGAAAAAGAATGTACCACCATGCGTGCGGGTAGAGAAGGAGAGATTGGATTTGTTTGGTCGTGGTTGGTGATGGCGGCGCGGCAGCGAGTGGTGGTGCTGGACTGGCCCACCCTAGAGAAAAGGAGGAGCGATCTGGATCGTCCGTCCGCCCATCACGCACCTTCATCCATCGGTATAAGAATTGCTGCCACCCACGGCCCATCCGCGCATCCCACACACCCCACCCCCATTCCGCCGCCTCGCCTCTCCTCTCTCTTCTCACTCCCTCTCGCCGCAGAGAAGATGGCGTCCGACGGCAGCGGCGTTGTCACGGTGTACGGCAGCGGCAACAACGGCGCCGGTACGCAGCTCGAGCCCAAGTCGTCCCCGTTCTCTGTCAAGGTGGGCCTGGCCCAGATGCTCCGCGGCGGCGTCATCATGGACGTCGTCAACGCCGAGCAGGCGCGCATCGCCGAGGAGGCCGGCGCCTGCGCCGTCATGGCGCTCGAGCGCGTCCCCGCCGACATCCGCGCCCAGGGCGGCGTCGCACGCATGTCCGACCCGGGCCTCATCCGCGAAATCAAGCGCGCCGTCACCATCCCGGTCATGGCCAAGGCCCGCATCGGGCACTTCGTCGAGGCCCAGATCCTCGAGTCCATCGGCGTCGACTACGTGGACGAGAGCGAGGTCCTCACGCTCGCCGACGACGCCCACCACATCAACAAGCACAACTTCCGCGTCCCCTTCGTCTGCGGCTGCCGCAACCTGGGCGAGGCCCTCCGCCGCATCCGCGAGGGCGCCGCCATGATCCGTACCAAGGGCGAGGCCGGCACCGGCAATGTCATCGAGGCCGTCCGCCACGTCCGCTCCGTCATGGGCGACGTGCGTGCCCTCCGCAGCATGGACGATGACGAGGTATTCACCTATGCCAAGAGCATCGCCGCACCGTACGACCTCGTCATGCAGACCAAGCAGCTCGGCCGCCTGCCCGTCGTCCAGTTCGCCGCCGGCGGGGTCGCCACGCCGGCCGATGCGGCCCTCATGATGCAGCTCGGCTGCGACGGTGTCTTCGTCGGCTCCGGTGTCTTCAAGAGCGGCGACCCCGCGCGCCGCGCGCGCGCCATCGTGCAGGCCGTCACCCACTACAGCGACCCTAATGTGCTCGCCGAGGTGAGCTGCGACCTGGGTGAGGCCATGGTGGGCATCAACCTCTCCGATCCCAAGGTCGAGCGCTTTGCGGCGCGCTCCGAGTGATCTTTGTTGGCCACCATCAATACCAGCTCCCAAAATAATACTCCATGGATCAATGATAAGGACAAAAAACAAGTACTTAGAAACGATTCCTAGTTATTATCATGTGATTTCTTCATGATGATCATTCTAGCTCCGATAACAATTCAAGCGGTAGCAAGCATGCACCTCGAGTCAGTCTGTCGGTCGGTCAGTCGCTCGCTTTATATATGTACACACATGTTGTCGTCTTCCATTTCATTTCTGTTGTTGTTAACACAAGTTTAAGTATCCATCCATCCTTTCCCTCCGTGTTATAGGCATGTACTCTTGCTACTATGCATTTTGCTGTTTCAGATTCGTTGTTGTTTCTCTGATCGATTTTGCTACTGTTGTTGCCAATTACTACCGGCAACAACTCAAATGATGCAGTCTGGTACTTTACTTGATTAGCACTCACTATTTGGCTAAAGTAGAAATTAGGCAGCCCATCGTTGCAGGTGCCCCCACACAGGCTAAAAGCCAAAAGGCAGCGACGCCTTGTACAATACAAGGTGCTTAGAGAGATGCTTACAGTAAAATAAGCATCGATGCTTAGAGAAAGACGGATTTATTTCTATCAACATCTCCCGTAAGCACGGATGTGACGCTCGCTCGTACATTCAGTAAAATAAGTGGACGTCAAGCGGGCGTCTGGGCAGAACGTTGGAGGAATAGACGTACAAAACAGATCTTAATTGCGCGCGTGCACATGCACTTTAGGTGTTAGGACATTTACCGATAAGACCACATGTAATGCATGATGCTTGGAGGTACTCGTATAAAAGAAAATTCATTTTTTAAGCACACGTATTTGCTTGTGAACTAGAGATGAGTAAGAGCATCTTCAGCCCATTGAGCCTCTCAGGAGGCATTTTTTTGGTCGCCTGGGGGCTACCGGCGATAACTTTAGCCTGGGTGTCAAAATTCCACTCGTTGTCCCCCCACCCCCACCTCCTCGTCTGTCTCTCCTCTGCTCGGCCCTGGAGGTGGAGTGTGGCATGGCCCTGCTCGGCCATGGAGGCGCGCGCGGGCTAGCTCCGCCACGCACAGGCGGACGCGGGGCGCCCCGGCCACAACGCAGGCGGACGGGCGCGGGCAAGCTCCGTCACGCACAGGCGGGCGCGGGCGAGCTCCGCGTCCGCTCGCGCGCCGCTCCGCCCCGCCTCGGTCTGCGCACGGCTCCGCCCGCTGCCGCGGCGCTCCCGGCCCTCCCCGGCCTGGCCGTGCCTGGTCCTCCGCCCGCCTGCGTCGCGGCGCCTCCTTCGCGCGGCTCCCTCGCAGCTCGCCGACGCGCCCAACTTCCTCCTCGGCGCCCTCGCAGCTCTCCGGCGCGCCCAGCTTCCCCGACGAGCTTCGGCGCGAGCGCGAGCATCCGCGGGGGCGGAGCACGGCGGCTCGGCTGAAGCAGGTGTGGCGGGCGAGCGGGTGCATGGCGGTCTTGCGGTGGGGCAACAGCGGCGGCAACACGACGGGGAGCGGCGGAGCAGCCGCTCCAAGCGCCGACTGTTCACCGCGCCTGAGGCCCGTCGCGTCGCCGGGAGCCAAGGCCAAGGCGGCGGGAAGGGAGGGAGAGAGGAGAGAGCTGCGAGGCGGAGGCGACCGGGCGGCCGGAGCTCGGCGGCTCGCCTGAGGCGGCCGTTCCAGGCGGCGGGGAGGAAGAGAGAGAGGAGAGAGCTGGCCAGAAAACGTGGGGCCTCTGTGTGCGTGGAGGGAAAGAGAGAGAGAGGGGAAGGAGCACGTGGGTGAGGGAAAATGAGGGGATAGGGGAGACGCGGGCCCACAAAACGGCGAAATTAGGCCCCTAGGAGCCCCCGGTGCGCTGGGTGTGGCATGGGGCAGCCGGCGCTAATTTTTGCTAGTACCCGCCGGCGCCTAAAAAATGTCCTGGGTGGCCTAGTGAAGATGCTCTAAGTAGCGTTGGTGCTACACAAATAAGTATCTGTGCTTAAAAGAAAATCGGTTTATATTTATAAGCATCTTACATTGTATAAAGCCTAAGATGGTCTTTTCTCATTCATTTCATGTCACTAGAAGTAGC
>NC_041382.1:427042039-427055565 GCF_002162155.2 Triticum dicoccoides
CAAATAATGTATCAAACATATATAGATTAAAGAAAATAGAACAACAACAATACA
This sequence comes from Triticum dicoccoides, assembly GCF_002162155.2. Taxonomy (NCBI): domain Eukaryota; kingdom Viridiplantae; phylum Streptophyta; class Magnoliopsida; order Poales; family Poaceae; genus Triticum; species Triticum dicoccoides. The sequence goes on from NC_041382.1 coordinate 427,042,094, forward strand.
ACAATACAACCCATGCATTACCAATCCTTAGTGCTAATACCACATCCATATCAGGCAAAAAAGACCATATCCAACAACCAAATAGCCATATAATCATGGACTTCCTGCAGGAGATATGTCCTAGAGGCAATAATAATTATTGTTATTTGCGAACTAACCTATGGTTGGATGGTTAGAGGGACAGTGGTATCTCGAACCTACCAGGGTTTAAGTCCTGGTGCTCGCATTATTCCTCGATTTATTTCAGGATTTTCGGCGATGCACTTTCAATGGGATGAGACGTTCCCGTCGACGACGAGGCGTCTATGGTGACTTCGTAAATCTCAAGATGATATGCCGACTCAGTCCCTTGAAGGTGCTCATATGAGTAGGGCGTGCGTGTGCGCGTTCTTAGGGGTGAGTGTATGCGTGTATGTATGAGAGCTTGCGTCTGTACTGTGTTCAAAACAAAAAAATAGTTGTTGTTATTTATCTTCAAGTTCGTAATTGATCTTTATGTTCTATGCTAAAAGTGCGATGGTCCTTGAGCTCGTATATCCATAAAGGATTGGAGGAAAACCCATGTGCATGTGTGGAATAATAAACAGCAAAATATATTCCTAGTCGTGCCTCTAAGACTAGCTGAAGCTGCATGATGATCATGTTTTTCTAATCATGAGCATGACTATGCCTACAATTTTGAAGACCCCACGTTATAAGAACACTTGTATTGAATTAACCCATGTTGATGTTATGTTATGAGATACATTTGTTCACAAGTTAATGGTTTTATAACACAGAGAAAATTAGTGTTTGCATAGTTTCTTAGACCATGAGAGTATCGAGTTCCTTCATACTTGCTTCATGAACTTTGGGGTTTGTTAAACGTCATCCATAACAGGATGGCTATTACGGCGGTTTTCGGATTCATGAAAAAGTATGACAAGGGACTAGATAGCTCAAGATTGGAATTTGCTCCTCCGACGATGGAGAGATATTCTTTGGAACCTCTTGGTGTTACGGTATCCATTATCGTCTGGCCAGACATAGCATGATTTGATCACGGGGATGCCAGAATGCGAGTACAAGAAAAGAGAACAAAACCGGTAACGAGGAAACTGGCATAATGAAGAAGTTATTGATTCATAGGGATGCTATTAAATATCACCTCGAGTATTTGTAACATATTGCGAAGCAACAAGAACAACATTCGGTAATTACATGTTCGCTCGAATATTCATTCGTGTGGGTATAGGGATCAATTTGGATGTCCACGGTTCTACTATTGATCATTGATCAGAAAAGTTCCGCTCATGTCTATACTTCACAGAACCTATAGGGTCACACACTTAAGGGTCATCTATTTGCTAAGTAATAGACAGTGAGTCCGGGAGATTGTTTCCGGAAAAGTTTCGAAGATGACTAAAAAGTTTCATAGAGAAAAAACGGAAACGTTATGTAGACAAACTACATACCGGAAATGTTTCGAAACGCATCAAGAACTATTTTAGTGGGTATAGGAAATCCTTTGGACCTTCCGGAATTTTTCCAGATTTTTCATACACTGAAAATATTTCATGAAAAAGTTTTCATGAATAGTGGTAACACTATTAGGGTACAACCACTATTTGGTGGCTTTTTGGAAAGCCACCTTTTAGGGCTTTGTCCCAAAAGTCAAGGGGATGACATGGGGCGGTAGGACCCCCTTTGGGGGATCCCACTAAAGGTGACCGGCCAAGGGAGGAGCTCTCCCATGGAGCTCCATTTCCCTTCCCCTTTTGCCCTTATGAAGGACAAATCTCATGGGTTTTTTGGTATTTCCAAGTGCCACTCTACCCCTTGCCTCACACTATAAATAGAGGTGGAGGCAGCTCTTGAAAATCACTCAAGTACTCTCATACACTCCTCTAAAAAAGTTCTCTCATACACATGCCATGCAATGATCTGGCTTTCTATCTCCCTCTCCACAAAATAGTTTCGTAGCTGAAAGATTGTCTAGTCTTTGGTAGGTCCTAGTTCTGGATGGAAAAGCCCTGCTAGATAGTTGACCCCGGATGTGTGCAACTGGGTAGAAAGGTCGTAGTTTCGATCTTAGTTCGGGAGATACACCGAGGTTCTGTCCAAGGGCCACCCGAAGGGCTATCTGAGGGCCTACCGAAGAGCTGTCCGAGTGACTGGTCAAGTTTCTGTTTGAGGGCCTCCCGAAGGGCTGTCCGAGAGACTGTCTGATAGAGAACATTCTCGCAGTTGGGAGGTTGTAAAATCCTAGCTGCGGGGATCTGCCCCAATGATCTCCATCGACTCTCCTTCTGCTGTGCTACGAGTCGGTAATGATCAGATCAAACCTTGTATGCATCTTCATAGTGGTCCTGGGCGTGTACGCAGTATGAAAATATTTTGTTTTCTGCTGCCTTATGATATGTCTCCAACGTATCTATAATTTTTGATTGTTCCATGTTATTATATTATCTGTTTTGGATGTTTTATATGCATTAATATGCTATTTTATATGATTTTTGGGACTAACCTATTAACCTAGAGCCCAGTGCCAGTTCCTGTTTTTCCTTGTTTTAGAGTTTCGCAGAAAAGGAATATAAAACAGAGTCTAAACGGAATAAAACTTTCGTGATGTTTTTTCTTAGACTAGAATACATCTAGAGGACTTGGAGTGCACGCCGGGAAATCCACGAGGCGGCCACAAGGACGGAGGGCGCGCCCAGGGGGTAGGGGGCGCCCCCCACCCTTGAGGGCCTCTCATGACTCCACCGACCTATTTCTTCCGTATATATATTCTCAAGTACCCCAAAACCAATCAGGAGAGCCATGAAAACACTTTTCCACCGCCGCAACCTTGTGTACTCGTGAGATCCCATCTAGGGGCCTTTTCCGGCGTCCTGCCCGAGGGGGATCGATCACGGAGGGCTTCCACATCAATAGCATTGCCTCTCCGATGAAGCGTGAGTAGTTTACCACAGACCTACGGGTCCATAGCTAGTAGCTAGATGGCTTCTTTTCTCTCTTTGATTCTCAATACCATGTTCTCCTTGATGTTCTTGGAGATCTATTCAATGTAATACCTTTTTTGTGGTGTGTTTGCCGAGATCCGATGAATTGTGGATTTATGATCAGCTTATCTATGAATATTATTTGAATCTCCTCTGAATTCTTATATGCATGATTTGATATCTTTGCAAGTCTCTTCGAACTATCGATTTGGTTTGGCCAACTAGATTGGTTTCTCTTGCAATGGGAGAAGTGCTTAGCTTTAGGTTCAATCTTGTGGTGCTCGATCCCAGTGACAGAAGGGGAACCGACACGTATTGTATTGTTGCCATCGAGGATAACAAGATGGGATTTTCATCATATTTCTTGAGTTTATCCCACTACATGTCATCTTACTTAATGCGTTACTCTGTTCTTATGAACTTAATACTCTAGATGCAGGCAAGAGTCGGTCAATGTGTGGAGTAATAGTAGTAGATGCAGGTAGGAGTCGGTCTACTTGATACGGACGTGATGCCTATATTCATGATCATTGTCTTAGATATCATCATAACTTTGCGCTTTTCTATCAATTGCTCGGCAGTAATTTGTTTACCCACTGTAATAATTTCTATCTTGAGAGAAGCCTCTAGTGAAACCTATGGCCCCCGGGTCTACTTTCCATCATATAAGTTTCTGACCTACGATTTTAGTTTCCTATTTACTTCTTTTGCAATCTTTTACTTTCTATTCCATAAACAAAAAATACCAAAAATATTACTCTACCGTTTATCCATATCTATCAGATCTCACTTTGCAAATAACCGTGAAGGAATTGACAACCCCTTTATCGCGTTGGGTGCAAGTTGGTGTTTGTTTGTGCAGGTATTTGGTGAATTATGCGTTGTCTCCTACTGGATTGATACCTTGGTTCTCAAAACTGAGGGAAATACTTACTCTACTTTGCTGCATCACCCTTTCCTCTTCAAGGGAAAAACCAACACAAGCTCAAGAGGTAGCAGGAAGAATTTCTGGCGCCGTTGCAGGGGAGATCTACGCCAAGTCAAGACATACCAAGTACCCATCATAAACTCTCATCTCTCGCATTATATTATTCTCCATTCACCTCTTGTTTTCCTCTCCCCCACTTCTAAAACGACTTTCGAAAAGATTTGCCATTTTCTTCGCCCTTCTTCCGTTCGTCTTTTCGTTTGCTTGTGTTGCCATGTGCCTCCTTTTTGCTTGCATCTTTGCTTGCTAAAAAACTATTGTTATGGATCCTCATCCACTTGCTAATATTTTTAAGAGATCCAATTATGATGAATCTAATGCTAGTGAGTTGAGTGCACTAGATTATCTTTATGAGGTTTTGCTTGAAATTCGTGAATCTGAAAATTGCGATGAAGTGTTGAAAGATGAAATTTATGAAGTGATTCATGATAGCTCCTTTAATGAAAAATATGATTGCAATGATATTATTATAAATTGTATTAATGTCAATTGTGTTAATGATATGCAAAACCCTAAGCTTGGGATGCTAGTTTTGCTATGTCCACTACTTGTTGCAATGATCATGATTGGGGTGATTCTTATAATCTTGAAAATTTATTTAAGCCCCATGATGAATATGAGATTGATAATAATGTTTGCAGTAATACTAAAAGTGGGTTTGGAAGAGTGTCAACTTTAGATCCCACATATTTGGATAATGTTCAATCTTATGAAGTTTTTGATAAAAGTGGGTTTGGAGAGGTCTTGACTTTATTTAATGATATTCCCACTATTTTGGAAGAGTGTCAACTTTGAATGCATGTGGATCATGTAGAAATTTTTTGATGTGATAGAGATATTGTTGAATTTGAATATGATCCCACGTGTAATTATTATGAGAGAGGAAAATATGGTTGTAGAAATTTTCATATTACTAAATTACCTCTCATTATGTTGGGATTGCTATTGTTTCTTTCTTCTTCCTTGCATATGGTGGTTTTTGCTTGCGTTGATAATTTGTTTGCTTATAAAATGCCTGTGCATAGGAAGTATGTTAGACTTAGATGTGTTTGCCACATGTTTTATGATGCTCTCTTTGTGCTTCAATTCTTGTCTTTCATGTGAGCATCATTAAAATTATCAATGCCTAGCTAAAAGGCTTTAAAGAAAAGTGCTTGTTGGAAGACAACCCAATATTTTTCCTTGATGTTTTTTAATAAATATTTCATCTAGCCTCTGGTTAGATTTGGTTTGTGTTTTAATTAGTGTTGGTTCAACAAACCCTGGGTCTGTTGCAAAGACTATGCATAGGCACTAGAACAGGACTGAGGCACCAACCCAAGTCAGACTACAAGAGACCAAGAGCTTCGAAGGACCAACATGCAAACCAGGAGGACCAAAGTCAAGCCAGGGAAGCAAGATACCACCAGGAGAAAATCCTTCCTTGCCGGGTAGGCGATCTCGGCAAGGACGGGGCCACCACCAGAAGAAGACGTCCAAGACGTCCGACAGGGCTTGTCGGGACACACGGTGGAAAAAACACCTCACCCAACCACTCCACCACGACCCGCATCATCAATCAGTGCGGTGTCAAGCCGCAAAGTGACTAAGTGGCAGCCATTCGCCACTTGGCAACCTTTCTCTATGGAAGATGCCCAAGAACGACACCCGTCCTGCGACGTGTCAAGCGAGCAGGTGTGATGCTGGCAAAACAGCCCGGCAAGGCTTGCCGGGCAACCAATGATGTGACGTTAAGTGGTGCATTTAATGCACCCTATCGGCATGCAGAGTTAGGTATGATAGCACTGCTTGCTATCTTATTAGTGCATAATGACTACTTTGTGTAACACCCCGGATGTAACTTGCCATATTTGTACTCCGACGCTTGCCATTTTCAGCTTTAAGTTATGAGATTCCCTCGTGGTTGGGTTTTGTCTTCGTTTTGCATTTTGTTCATGTCATGCATCTCATATCATGTCATCATGTGCATCGCTTTTGCATACGTGTTCGTCTCATGCATCCGAACATTTCCCCGTTGTCCGTTTTGCAATCCGACACCCCTACGTCCACCGGCGCCCCCTTTTCGCCTCTTTTTGTGTGCGGGTGTTAAACTTTCTCGAAATGGATCGAGATTTGCCAAGCGGCCTTGGTACACCACCGGTAGACCGCCTATCAAGTTTCGTTCCATTTGGAGTCCGTTTGATACTCCAACGGTTAACCGGGGACTGTAAAGGCCTCGTGTGTGTTGCAGCCCAACACCCCTCCAAAGTGGCCCAATAACCCATCCAAACCTCTCCCATGTCCTCCGTCGTGGGATCACGATCGTGTGGTCGAAAACTACACCTCATTTTGACACTCCCACCTCCTTCTAGGTATAAATATGTGATCCCCATCCAAATCTCGCAGTCCAACCCTAGCCTTCTTCCACCCCGCACCGCCGGGCACATCCGGTCCGGCCGGACAAAGCCGCGCCGCCGCTGTAACACCCCGGATATGACTTTCCCAATTTGTACTCCAACTCTTGCCGTTTCCGGTGTTAAGTTTTTCTATTTTCTCGGGTTCGGGTATTTGTCTCCACGTGTTGTGGTCGTTGTCATGCATCTCATATCATGTCATCATATGCATTGCATTTGCATACGTGTTCATCTCATGCATTCGAGCATTTTCCCCGTTGTCCGTTTTGCATTCCGGCGCTTCGTTCTCCTCCGGTGGTCATTTCTACCTTTCTTTCGTGTGTGGGGATTAAACATTTCCGGATTGAACGGCATTGGTTTACTACCGTAGACCGCCTGCCAAGTTTCGTGCCATTTGGACTTCGTTTGATGCTCCAACAGTTAACCGAGGGACCGAAAAGGCCTCCTGTGTGTTGCAGCCCAACACCCCTCCAATTTGGCCCAAAACCCACCTAAACCCTCTCCATCATCTAGAGCGTTCGATCACGATCGCGTGGCCGAAAACCGCACCTCATTTGGACTCTCCTAGCTCCTCCTACCTATAAAACTAGCCTCCCCCAAAAATTTCGGATCATTCTACCCTAACCCTAGCCCCCCTCGTCTCTCCGCGCGCCGGACGTGTCCGGGCACGCTGGACATCCCCGCCACCGCCAACCAGAGTCCGCCACCTGTCGCCACCGCAGCCCGCGGAAGCCCGCGGCCGGCCCTCCCGCGCCACCACCGGGCCGCGCCCCGCCGCGCCTCTCCTCCGCCCTAGCGCCGCCCATCCGCCTCCGCCGCTCCACCGCGCAGCCGCCGACGCCCCTCGCTGGTGACCGCCGCCCTTCACCGCCCGACGACGTCCGCCGCCTTGCCGCTTCCTCCGACCACCGGCTTGCGATGTTGTGAAGATTGCCTAACTTGCGACATATGCCTTCAATGCGATTATGCCTCTAAGTCGTGCCTCGACACATGGGAGATATAGTCGCATCGAGGGTGTTACAAGTTGGTATCAGAGCCTTCCCCGACCTTAGGAGCCCCATTGCTTGATCGTTTTTAGCGGCCGAGTTATGTTTAGAAAAATGTTTTGAGTCATTTAGGAATTATATATCGGAGAGTTTAGGAATTATTTTTGCTTCCCAGTCTCCTCATCGCTCTGGCAAGGCATCTCGACGTAGAGTTTTGACTCTTCTCTTCTCAAATTTCACTAAAAAAAATTTAGGATCACGCAGGTATCTTGGAATCGTTCCGATGGTTTTATGATGAGAACATTGTCTTGGTGCCTCCTGTCAGGGGTTTTGTGGAAGTGTCCCGGGGAGTTGAGCTCTGAGGTGTTGTCGTCATAATTTTATCGTTGCAGTTCTGGAATACCTGAGTTTAGTACGCCGACATCAAAAATCTCTTTTATGCAGTTCATTGGTGAGATAACCTCGACGCCACCCAGTACTGGGGCGGGAGTTCGGGAGTATCGCCATAACTTGTATAACGGATGCTTTTCGAAGGTTGAGGTAGATGGTTTCCGAAGTTTTCTCGGTTATGTGTTGAAGGATGGATACACCTGGATGTAGGATTTGCTAGATTTGGGTGAGATATTATGCTTCCCCTGTATCCCCAACACCTGATTGCATAACCGGAAAGGTTCGGGAGTTTCATAGGTGGGAATTCTCGTAGCTCTAGTTCTTCTTCCACGGATAGTTGGTTTGAGATTGGGATTTCTTACCGATTATTCGTTCTTGATCCGTACCTTGTTGATTTATTTCTCTACCTAAATTCTACATGTCTTCTCAATTTATGGATATGTGACCATTTCAAGAGGAATGCATTTGTTCATTTTGTTCGGATGTGAAGACTACATGTTGCAATTTTCATTCCGTTGGATTCAGCTTCAATATTTATCTATCAATGTGCTAATGGATGTCAACCTCTTCAGGATGGATCCTCCAACGCGCACTACTCCGAATCCTGATCCGCCACCACCTCCACCTCCTTCGGAGGCATGGCAAGCTATGATGGCCGCAACCAATGCAAACACACAGTTGATCATGCATATTCTCCAAGAGCGTAATCAAGGCAACCAAGGGAACCAAGGCAACAATCAGAATCACTTTGCTACACTCAACCAGTTCCTTGCTAACGGGCCAAAGACTTTCAGCAATTGTGTTGAGGCACGAAGCTGACGATTGGCTTGTGGATCTGTGCACGCATTTCGAGTGCAGTAACGTCAAGCCTAAGGACTTTGTCAAGTTCGCTTCCTTCCAACTCAAAGATCAAGCTGCAGAATGGTTCCAGCAATACAAGGATTCCAGAGGTGGACGTGTTATCACTTGGGATGAATTCCGTCAAGATTTCAGAGCTCACCATATCCCTCAGAGCGTGGTTGAAAGCAAGCATGAGAAATTCCGCAACCTGAAGCAAGGCTCTTTGTCTGTCTATGACTACAACAAGTTGTTTTAGAAGCTCGGCCGCTTTGCCAAGCAGGACGTCCCTGATGAGAAGAGCATGATATACCAGTTCAGGGGTGGTCTCAGGGAAGAAATTCAGCTCGCTCTTGTTCTCTTTGAGCCCTTGAGGTACGATGAGTTCTACAACATGGCATTGAAGCAAGAGGCTGCTCAATTGAGGTGTGATGCTTCCAAGAAGCGAGTCAGAGATGCTACTCCTTCTTCCTCTACTCAAGTGGCCAAGCAGCAGAAGTATTGGCTTCCTCCTCCTCCGTTCCGTCAGCCGTATCAGCAGAAGAGCAAAGGTGGCAGTGGATCTTCCCACCCACCCAACCCTGGCTTTCAGAACAAGACTTCGTCTCAAGCTCCAAGATCGAGTGCTCCGTATCACCGTCCGCTTTCAGAGGTCACGTGCAACAAGTGCCAACAGAAGGGTCACTATGCCAACAAGTTTCTCAATCAGAGGCGTCTCCCTCCTCCTCCTGTGAGATCGGCAAGTACAACTATGGTCAAGCATAACCCCAAGCACGCCAAGGTCAATTTGATGAATGCAGCTCAGGCAGAGGACTCGTCAGATGTCATCATGGGTAACCTTCTAGTTAACGATATTCCTGCAAAAGTACTTTTTGACTCTGGTGCATCGCATTCCTTCATGTCATTCCCATTTGCATCGGAGAACAATTTTAGTACTAAGGCTTTACCTACAGCTATGCAAGTCGTCTCTCCGGCTAAGCGTCTGAGTTCTAGTATGATGGTTCCGGATATTTCTATCTTGATGGGTGATTTCGAGTTTCTCTCTTCTCCGGTGGTTCTTGGTAACTTGGATATTGATCTTATTCTCGGAATGGATTGGCTTTCTAAGAACAAGGATCAGCTTGATTGTGCATCCAGACAGATTCAATTGACTCGTTCGTCTGAGGATGTAATTGTTTTTGCCGCTCAGGATAATACCATCCGTCTGTTTTCTCTCAATGAGAAGGGTGAACTGGATGCTATCTCGCAGATTCCAGTTGTTTGCGAATATCAAGACGGCTTTCCAGAAGAGCTTCCAGGAATGCCTCCGCACCGGCCAGTTGAATTCGTTATTGATCTTGAGCCTGGCACGGAACCAGTGTGCAAGCGTCCTTACAAGCTCGGACCTGAAGAGTTGAAGGAGCTGAAGAAGCAACTTGATATTCAAGAAAGAATGGGTCTCGTCCGGCCTAGTTCTTCCCCGTGGGGTTGTGGTGTTCTTTTTGTGAAGAAGAAGGATGGAACGGACAGACTTTGTGTTGATTACCGTCCATTGAACAAGAAGACCATCAAGAACAAATACCCACTTCCTAACATCAATGAGCTGTTCGAACAACTCAAAGGTGCTCAAGTTTTTCTCCAAGCTTGATCTCCGTATGGGTTATCATCAGATTCGAATCCGTGAGCAAGATATTCCCAAGAGGGCTTTCAGGACAAGCTATGGTTCATATGAATACACTGTCATGTCTTTTGGCCTCGTCAACGCTCCTCCGACGTTCTCTCGCATGATGAACTTCATCTTCAACGCCTACACCAATGACTTCGTTTTGGTCTATCTCGACGACATTCTGGTTTTCTCAAAGGACAAGGAAGATCATGCCAAGCACTTGCGTTTGGTACTCGATAAGCTCAGGGAACACCAGTTCTACGCCAAGTTCTCCAAGTGTGAATTTTGGCTCGATGAGGTTCTTTATCTTGGTCATATCATCTCTGCCAAGGGCATTGCCATGAATCCTGAGAAGGTGTCTGCAATTGTGAATTGGGAACCTCCTCAGAACGTGAAGCAACTCCGTAGCTTCCTCGGTCTCGCAAGCTACTATCGAAGATTCGTTGAAAACTTTTCTAAGATCGTGAAGCCTCTCTCAGATCTTCTCCAAAAGCACGTCAAGTACGTTTGGTCTCCGGAGTGTGACATTGCTTTCAACACTTTGAAAGAGAAATTGATCACTGCTCCAGTTCTGACTCCGCCTGATGAATCCAAGCCATACGAGGTCTTTTGTGATGCCTCTCTTCAAGGTCTTGGTGCAGTGTTGATGCAAGAGAAGAAAGTTGTTGCTTATACCTCTCGCCAGTTGAAGCCCAATGAGAAGAACTACCCCACTCATGATCTCGAGTTGGCGGCAGTTGTGCATGCTCTTTTGACTTGGAGACTTCTCTTATTGGGAAGAAAAGTGGACATTTTCACTGATCACAAGAGTCTCAAGTACATCTTCACTCAGCCTAATCTCAACCTCAGGCAAACTCGATGGGTCGAAATGATTCAAGAGTATAACTCGAGTATCGAGTATACTCCAGGCAAGGCCAATGTGATTACTGACACATTGAGCAGGAAAGCTTATTGCAACAGTCTGATTCTCAAGCCTTATCAACCCGAGCTTTGTGAAGCTTTCCGCAAACTTAATCTGCAAGTTGTTCCTCAAGGTTTCCTCGCCAACCTTCAAGTCTCTCCTACCTTGGAAGACCAAATTCGCCAAGCCCAGCTTCTTGATGCTATGGTGAAAAAGGTGAAGATTGGGATTGCCAAGAGTCAACCCAAGTACAAGTGCTACCGCCTTGATGACAAGGACACTCTCTTCTTCGAGGATCGTATTGTTGTGCCCAAAGGTGAACTTCGTAAAGTGATCATGAACGAGGCTCACAATTCTCTCCTCTCCATCCACCCAGGGAGTATGAAGATGTATCAGGACCTCAAGCAGGCTTATTGGTGGACTCGAATGAAGCGCGAGATTGCTCAGTTCGTGAATGAGTGTGATGTCTGCAGAAGAGTGAAGGCAGAACACCAAAGGCCAGCTGGTCTCCTCCAACCTCTTGCCATTCCAGAATGGAAGTTTGACCACATTGAGGTGAACTCCGTGACTGGGTTTCCAAAGTCCAAGCGTGGCAATGATGCTATATTCGTTGTCATTGACAAACTCACCAAAGTGGCTCACTTTCTGCCTATCAAAGAGTCAATCACTGCAGCTCAATTGGCGGAACTCTATACCTCTCGAATTGTCTCTCTGCACGGTATTCCTCAAGTGATCTCTTCAGATCGTGGCAGCATCTTTACCTCCAAGTTTTGGGATTCTTTTCAGAAGGCCATGGGCACCAACATCCATTTCAGCATAGCTTTCCATCCTCAAACTAACGGTCAAGTCGAGCTTGTCAACCAGATTCTTGAAGATATGCTCAGGGCTTGTGTGATCTCCTTTGGCATGAAGTGGGAGGATTGTCTTCCTTATGCTGAATTCTCCTACAATAACAGTTTTCAAGCAAGTTCAGGCAAGGCCCCATTTGAAATTCTGTATGGCAGGAAGTGCCGTACCCCTCTCAACTGGTCTGAAACCGGTGACCGCCAGCTTTTGGGTAATGACTTAATCACAGAGGCAGAGGAAATGTGCAAAGTCATTCGAGATAACCTCAAAGCAGCCCAATCCCGCCAGAAGAGCTACTACGATAGTAAGCACCGTGATTTGGCTTTCGAGATCGGAGATCATGTTTACCTCCGCGTCTCTCCAATGAAAGGTTCTCGTCGCTTCGGTATCAAAGGGAAGCTTGCCCCTAGATACGTGGGACCTTTCAAGATTGTCAGCAAGAGAGGCGATCTCGCCTATCAACTCGAGCTTCCTTCAAACTTTGCAAATGTTCATGATGTGTTCCATGTCTCTCAGCTCCGAAAGTGCTTCAAGACTCCTGACCGCACCGTCAACTTCGAGGACATTGAGCTCCAAGAAGATCTCTCTTATCGTGAGCACCCAGTGGCTATTCTTGAAGAGATTGAACGCAAGACTCGCAACAAGTCAATCAAATTCCTCAAAGTCAAGTGGTCACACCATTCCGACTGTGAAGCTACCTGGGAACGCGAGGATCACCTCCGTTCTGAGTACCCGGTGTTCTTTCAGTCCTAGATCTCGGGACGAGATCCTTTCATAGTGGTGGAGTGTTGTAACACCCCGGATATGACTTTCCCAATTTGTACTCCAACTCTTGCCGTTTCCGGTGTTAAGTTATTCTATTTTCTCGGGTTCGGGTTTTTATCTCCGTGTGTTGTGTTCGTTGTCATGCATCTCATATCATGTCATCATATGCATTGCATTTGCATACGTGTTCATCTCATGCATTCGAGCATTTTCCCCGTTGTGCATTTTGCATTCCGGCGCTTCGTTCTCCTCTGGTGGTCATTTCTACCTTTCTTTCGTGTGTGGGGATTAAACATTTCCGGATTGAACGGCCTTGGTTTACTACCGGTAGACTGCCTGCCAAGTTTCGTGCCATTTGGACTTCGTTTGATGCTCCAACGGTTAACCGAGGGACCGAAAAGGCCTCGTGTGTGTTGCATCCAACACCCCTCCAATTTGGCCCAAAACCCACCTAAACCCTCTCCATCATCTAGAGCGTTCGATCACAATCGCGTGGCCGAAAACCGCACCTCATTTGGACTCTCCTAGCTCCTCCTACCTATAAAACTAGCCTCCCCCCAAAAATTTTGGATCATTCTACCCTAACCCTAGCCCCCCTCGTCTCTCCGCGCGCCGGACATGTCCGGGCGCGCCGGACATTCCCGCCACCGCCAACCAGAGTCCGCCACCTGTCGCCACCGTGGCCCGCGGAAGCCCGCGGCCGGCCCTCCCGCGCCGCCACCGGGCCACGCCCCGCC
>NC_041382.1:427055877-427076924 GCF_002162155.2 Triticum dicoccoides
CAACGTCCGCCGCCTTGCCGCTTCCTCCGACCACCAGCGCCGCCCCGCTGTCGGCCAGATCCGGCGCCCCACGCCTGGATCCGGCGCCCGCGCCCCTCTCCGGCGAAGATCCGGCCCGACTCCGGCGACCCCCCATTTCCGACGAACTTTGATCTCCGTGCTGCTACAGTACCCGATCTGGATCCAGATCCGGAACCCTAATCCTCGGTTAACTTTTTGCCCCATTTCAGTAATATTTTGCATTATTCATCGCACAATAACTTTGCATCCGTAGCTCCGTTTTGGGAATATAGCATATCAAAATGTTCATCTCAGAGAGTACATCATTTCATTCTATTGCGTCATTTTTATTTGAGTTCATATTTATGGCCTAAATGCTGTTAGAAGAGTGCTACTTGGGATAATTGTCAGATCTGCTGCTCCATTTAGATATTTGTCATTTTTGCCATGATTATTGTGTGCATGGTATGCCCATGAGTTCTACATATGTTTTGTTAAGGGTTTTGCCATCTTTCTATAGGTGCAACCCATGTATTTTTGTGATGTGTGTGGTGACTAGCACAAGCTTGCAAAGTGAGGCACTTGGTAACGCTGATTTCAGGGACTTAGCATTTCCACTAAGTCCTTGAGCTGTTTATTTCATATGGCCATATGTTCATGTTGTTTCCTAGTGATCCGTGCCTCGTTTGAGGATGATCAGTAAGGATGTTTTGTTAATCTTAGAGTGCTCTATCCATCCATGTCTTTGTTTGCAATTATGGAGCACCCTAGCTTGAGTCAATCGAGCTCTACTTTTACTACTTCGTGAATCTGGGCAGATTATCTACTTGTTAGCGATTTTGCCGATGATGTTGTAGTTGATCCGTGCATGCTATGTTATTGGTCTTGCCATGTCTAGCTTGCATAATGTGTATTCTTGATGGATGTATGCTTAGATTGTCATGACTTGCTCTGTGGTGAGTGCATCAAGCTCGTAAACATGCCTACGTGATATCTGTTTTCAGCATGCTCCAGTTTTCACTAAGTCTGAGAACTGATTATGTTTTTGCCATGTTCACATGCTTGCAATTGTATTTTCTGATCCCTTTTGGCTCAAGGTCACTAAGGGACTTTTGTTAAGCTCTTTGAGTATCCCCATGCCATGATTTACTTTGCTATGTTCAGGTCCTGTAGCATGTAGTTTTGTTGCTCCGAAGAGTGCTATCTAATCTGAAATTCCAGACAAGTGTTAATTTCACTAAGTCTGAAATCTGTTCGTCAAATGCATTTTTGCCATGCTTGTTTGAACCTGTTAATGGATGAATTGGCCGTAGCTCAGTGCTAGACTTTTGTTAAGCATCTTGAATACATCCCTGAAATGTATTTTGATGCCATGTTTGGGTGCTGTAGCTTGTTCATCTCTTTGTATTTAGATGGCTACTTGCTGTAAATTGCAGACCGGTGTCATATTTGAATTGCTTGCCATTTCCAAACCGTAACTCCGATTCCGGCGTTCTTTATATCGTTTTCAAGCGATTTCATCTCATCTTTCCAGTGGCACACTTGGATTTCCAAGTTGAGGCCAGGTTCATGCATTCCTTGTCAAATCTTGCATATGCATCCCGCATCGCATCCCGCATAACATACCATCCTTGCATCATATTGTTTGATCCTTGCACGTGGATGATTGTGTCCTTGTTGCTTGTTTGTCTTGTTTGGGTAGAGCCGGGAGACGAGTTCGCTAACGAGGAGCCCGTTGAGTTTGCTTTCGAGGATCCAGTCAACTCTGACAACTTTGCAGGCAAGATGATCATACCCTCGAAATCACTACTATCTTTGCTATGCTAGATTGCTCGCTCTTTTGCTATGCCAATGCTACGATGCCTACCACTTGATGCCAAGCCTCCCAAATTGCCATGTCAAACCTCTAACCCACCATGTCCTAGCAAACCGTTGATTGTCTATGTTACCGCTTTGCTCAGCCCCTCTTATAGCGTTGCTAGTTGCAGGTGAAGATTGGAGGCCGTTCCTTGTTGGAACATTTATTTACTTGTTGGGATATCATTATATTGCCATGTTATCTTAATGCATCTATATACTTGGTAAAGGGTGGAAGGCTTGGCCTCTTGCCTAGTGTTTTGCTCCACTCTTGCCGCCCTAGTTTCCGTCATATCGGTGTTATGTTCCCGGATTTTGCGTTCCTTATGCGGTTGGGTTATAATGGGAACCCCTTGATAGTTCGTCTTGATTAAAGCTTTTCCAGCAATGCCCAACCTTGGTTTTACCATTTGCCACCTAGCCTCTTTTTTCCCTTGGGTTTCCGAAGCCCGAGGGTCATCTTATTTAAACCCCCCCGGGCCAGTGCTCCTCTGAGTGTTGGTCCGACCGAGTAGACTGCGGGGCCACCTCGGGGCAACTTGAGGGTTGGTTTTACTCGTAGGATGTCTCATCTGAGTGTGTCTTGAGAACGAGATATGTGCAGCTCCTATCGGGATTTGTCGGCACATTCGGGCGGTGTTGCTGGTCTTGTTTTAACCTATCGAAGTGTCTTGAAGAACCGAGATACCAAGTCTGATCGGAACGTCTTGGGAGGAGGTCTATTCCTTCGTTGACCGTGAGAGCTTGTCATGGGCTAAGTTGGGACTCCCCTGCAGGGATTTAAGCTTTCGAAAGCCATGCCCGCGGTTATGGCAGATGGGAATTTGTTAATGTCCGGTTGTAGATAACTTGAACCTTAACTTAATTAAAATGAATCAACTGAGTGTGTTACCGTGATGGCCTCTTCTCGGCGGAGTCCGGGAAGTGGACACGGTGTTGGAGTAATGCTTGCGCAGGTTCCTCTCTAGTTTCTCGCTCGCGCTTTGCCTCCTCTTCTTGCTCTCTTTTGCGAACAGGATAGCCACCATATTTGCTAGTCGCTTGCTGCAGCTCCACATATTTACCTTGCCTTACCTATAAGCTTAAATAGTCTTGATCGCGAGGGTGCGTGATTGCTGAGTCCGTGTGGCTCACAGATTACTATTACACCAGATGCAGGGCCTGATGATTCCGCTCCAGGTGACGCGCTTGATCTCAAGTGGGAGTTCGACGAAGACTCTCAACGATACTATGTTTCTTTTCCTGATGATCAGTAGTGGTGCCCAGTTGGGGGTGATCGGGACCGTGTCGCTTGTTGGGTTATCTTCTATTTTGGCGCCGTAGTCGGGCCATGAGTGTTTGACTGATGTAATGTTATTTATGTACTTGATTGACGTGGCGAGTGTAAGCCAACTATGTTATCTCCCCTTTTATTATCTATTTTACATGGGATGTTGTGAAGATTGCCTAACTTGCGACATATGCCTTCAATGCGATTATGCCTCTAAGTCGTGCCTCGACACGTGGGAGATATAGTCGCATCGAGGGTGTTACAAGTTGGTATCAGAGCCTTCCCCGACCTTAGGAGCCCCATTGCTTGATCGTTTTTAGCGGCCTAGTTATGTTTAGAAAAATGTTTTGAGTCATTTAGGAATTATATATCGAAGAGTTTAGGAATTCTTTTTACTTCCCAGTCTCCTCATCGCACTGGTAAGGCATCCCGACGTAGAGTTTTGACTCTTCTCTTCTCAAATTTCACTAAAAAAAATTTAGGATCACGCGGGTATCTTGGAATCGTTCCGATGGTTTTATGATGAGAACATTGTCTTGGTGCCTCCTATCAGGGGTTTTGTGGAAGTGTCCCGGGGAGTTGAGCTCTGAGGTGTTGTCGTCATAATTTTATCGTTGCAGTTCTGGAATACCTGAGTTTAGTACGCCGACATCGAAAATCTCTTTTATGCAGTTCGTTGGTGAGATAACCTCGACGCCACCCAGTACTGGGGCGGGAGTTCGGGAGTATCGCCATAACTTGTATAACAGATGCTTTTTGAAGGTTGAGGTAGATGGTTTCCGAAGTTTTCTCGGTTATGTGTTGAAGGATGGATACACCTGGATGTAGGATTTGCTAGATTTGGGTGAGATATTTTGCTTCCCCTGTATCCCCAACACCTGATTGCATAACCGGAAAGGTTCGGGAGTTTCATAGGTGGGAATTCTCGTAGCTCTAGTTCTTCTTCCACGGATAGTTGGTTTGAGATTGGGATTTCTTACTGATTATTCGTTCTTGATCCGTACCTTGTTGATTTATTTCTCTACCTAAATTCTACGTGGCTTCTCAATTTATGGATATGTGACCATTTCAAGAGGAATGCATTCGTTCATTTTGTTCGGATGTGAAGACTACATGTTGTAATTTTCATTCCGTTGGATTCAGCTTCAATATTTATCTATCAATGTGCTAATGGATGTCAACCTCTTCAGGATGGCTCCTCCAACGCTCACTACTCCAAATCCTGATCCGCCACCACCTCCACCTCCTCCGGAGGCATGGCAAGCTATGACGGCCGCAACCAATGCAAACACACAGTTGATCATGCAAATTCTCCAAGAGCGTAATCAAGGAAACTAAGGGAACCAAGGCAACAATCAGAATCACTTTGCTACACTCAACTAGTTCCTTGCTAACGGGCCAAAGACTTTCAGCAATTGTGTTGAGGCAACTGATGCTGACGATTGGCTTGTGGATCTGTGCAAGCATTTCGAGTGCAGTAACGTCAAGCCTGAGAACTTTGTCAAGTTCGCTTCCTTCCAACTCAAAGATCAAGCTGCAGAATGGTTCCAACAATACAAGGATTCCAGAGGTGGACGTGTTATCACTTGGGATGAATTCCGTCAAGATTTCAGAGCTCACCATATCCCTCAGAGCGTGGTTGAAAGCAAGCGTGAGGAATTCCGCAACCTGAAGCAAGGCTCTTTGTCTGTCTATGACTACAACAAGTTGTTTCAGAAGCTCGGCCGCTTTGCCAAGCAGGACGTCCCTGATGAGAAGAGCATGATATACCAGTTCAGGGGTGGTCTCAGAGAAGAAATTCAGCTCGCTCTTGTTCTCTTTGAGCCCTTGAGGTACGATGAGATCTACAACATGGCATTGAAGCAAGAGGCTGCTCAATTGAGGTGTGATGCTTCCAAGAAGCGAGTCAGAGATGCTACTCCTTCTTCCTCTACTCAAGTGGCCAAGCAGCATAAGTATTGGCTTCCTCCTCCTCCGTTCCATCAGCCGTATCAATAGAAGAGCAAAGGTGGCAGTGGATCTTCCCACCCACCCAACCCTGGCTTTCAGAACAAGACTTCGTCTCAAGCTCCAAGATCGAGTGCTCCGTATCACCGTCCGCTTTCAGAGGTCACGTGCAACAAGTGCCAACAGAAGGGTCACTATGCCAACAAGTGTCTCAATCAGAGGTGTCTCCCTCCTCCTCCTCCTGTGAGATCGGCAAGTACAGCTATGGTCAAGCATAACCCCAAGCACGCCAAGGTCAATTTGATGAATGCAGCTTAGGCAGAGGACTCGTCAGATGTCATCATGGGTAACCTTCTAGTTAACGATATTCCTGCAAAAGTACTGTTTGACTCTGGTGCATCGCATTCCTTCATGTCATTCCCATTTGCATCAGAGAACAATTTTAGTACTAAGGCTTTACCTAGAGCTATGCAAGTCGTCTCTCCGGCTAAGCGTCTGAGTTCTAGTATGATGGTTCCGGATATTTCTATCTTCATGGGTGATTTCAAGTTTCTCTCTTCTCCGGTGGTTCTTGGTAACTCGGATATTGATCTTATTCTCAGAATGGATTGGCTTTCTAAGCACAAGGCTCAGCTTGATTGTGCATCTAGACAGATTCAATTGACTCATTCGTCTGAGGATGTAATTGTCTTTGCCGCTCAGGATAATACCATCCGTCTGTTTTCTCTCAATGAGAAGGGTGAACTGGATGCTATCTCGCAGATTCCAGTCGTTTGTGAATATCAAGACGGCTTTCCAGAAGAGCTTCCAGGAATGCCTCCGCACCGGCCAGTTGAATTCGTTATTGATCTTGAGCCTGACACGGAACCAGTGTGCAAGCGTCCTTACAAGCTCGGACCTGAAGAGTTGAAGGAGCTGAAGAAGCAACTTGATATTCAAGAAAGAATGGGTCTCATCCGGCCTAGTTCTTCCCCGTGGGGTTGTGGTGTTCTTTTTGTGAAGAAGAAGGATGGAACAGACCGGCTTTGTGTTGATTACCGTCCATTGAACAAGAAGACCATCAAGAACAAATACCCACTTCCTAACATCAATGAGCTGTTTGAACAACTCAAAGGTGCTCAAGTTTTCTCCAAGCCTGATCTCCGTATGGGTTATCATCAGATTTGAATCCGTGAGCAAGATATTCCCAAGACGGCTGTCAGGACAAGCTATGGTTCATATGAATACACTGTCATGTCTTTTGGCCTCGTAAACGCTCCTCCGACGTTCTCTCGCATGATGACCTTCATCTTCAACACCTACACCAATGACTTCGTTTTGGTCTATCTCGACGACATTCTGGTTTTCTCGAAGGACAAGGAAGATCATGCCAAGCACTTGCGTTTGGTACTCGATAAGCTCAGGGAACACCAGTTCTACGCCAAGTTCTCCAAGTGTGAATTTTGGCTCGATGAGGTTCTTTATCTTGGTCATATCATCTCTGCCAAGGGCATTGCCGTGAATCCTGAGAAGGTGTCTGCAATTATGAATTGGGAACCTCCTCAGAACGTGAAGCAACTCCGTAGCTTCCTCGGTCTCGCAAGCTACTGTCGAAGATTCGTTGAAAACTTTTCTAAGATCGGGAAGCCTCTCTCAAATCTTCTCTAGAAGCACGTCAAGTACGTTTGGTCTCCGGAGTGTCACATTGCTTTCAACACTTTGAAAGAGAAATTGATCACTGCTCCAGTTCTGACTCCGCCTGATGAGTCCAAGCCGTACGAGGTCTTTTGTGATGCCTCTCTTCAAGGTCTTGGCACAGTGTTGATGCAAGAGAAGAAAGTTGTTGCTTATACCTCTCGCCAATTGAAGCCCAATGAGAAGAACTACCCCACTCATGATCTCGAGTTGGCGGCAGTTGTGCATGCTCTTTTGACTGGGAGACATCTCTTATTGGGAAGAAAAGTGGACATTTTCACTGATCACAAGAGTCTCAAGTACATCTTCACTCAGCCTAATCTCAACCTCAGGCAAACTCGATGGGTCGAAATGATTCAAGAGTATAATCCGAGTATCGAGTATACTCCAGGCAAGGCCAATGTGATTACTGACGCATTGAGCAGGAAAGCTTATTGCAACAGTCTGATTCTCAAGCCTTATCAACCCGAGCTTTGTGAAGCTTTCCGCAAACTTAATCTGCAAGTTGTTCCTCAAGGTTTCCTCACCAACCTTCAAGTCTCTCCTACCTTGGAAGACCAGATTCGCCAAGCCCAGCTTCTTGATGCTATGGTGAAAAAGGTGAAGATTGGGATTGCCAAGAGTCAACCCAAGTACAAGTGCTACCGCCTTGATGACAAGGACACTCCCTTCTTCGAGGATCGTATTGTTGTGCCCAAAGGTGAACTTCGTAAAGTGATCATGAATGAGGCTCACAATTCTCTCCTCTCCATCCACCCAGGGAGTACGAAGATGTATCAGGACCTCAAGCAGGCTTATTGGTGGACTCGAATGAAGTGCGAGATTGCTCAGTTCGTGAACGGGTGTGATGTCTGTAGAAGAGTGAAGGCAGAACACCAAAGGCCAACTGGTCTCCTCCAACCTCTTGCCATTCAAGAATGGAAGTTTGACCACATTGAGATGGACTTCATGACTGGGTTTCCAAAGTCCAAGCGTGGCAATGATGCTATATTCGTTGTCATCGACAAACTCACCAAAGTGGCTCACTTTCTGCCTATCAAATAGTCAATCACTGCAGCTCAATTGGCGGAACTCTATACCTCTCGAATTGTCTCTCTGCACAGTATTCCTCAAGTGATCTCTTCAGACCGTGGCAACATCTTTACCTCCAAGTTTTGGGATTCTTTTCAGAAGGCCATGGGCACCAACATCCGTTTCAGCACAGCTTTCCATCCTCAAACTAGCGGTCAAGTCGAGCGTGTCAACCCGATTCTTGAAGATATGCTCAGGGCTTGTGTGATCTCCTTCGGCATGAAGTGGGAGGATTGTCTTCCTTATGCTGAATTCTCCTACAATAACAGTTTTCAAGCAAGTTCGGGCAAGGCCCCATTTGAAATTCTGTATGGCAGGAAGTGCCGTACCCCTCTCAACTGGTCTGAAACCGGTGAACGCCAGCTTTTGGGTAATGACTTAATCACAGAGGCAGAGAAAATGTGCAAAGTCATTCGAGATAACCTCAAAGCAGCCCAATCCCGCCAGAAGAGCTACTATGATAGTAAGCACCGTGATTTGGCTTTCGAGATCGGAGATCATGTTTACCTCCGCGTCTCTCCAATGAAAGGTTCTCGTCGCTTCGGTATCAAAGGGAAGCTTGCCCCTAGATACGTGGGACCTTTCAAGATTGTCAGCAAGAGAGGCGATCTCTCCTATCAACTCGAGCTTCCTTCAAACTTTGAAAATGTTCATGATGTGTTCCATGTCTCTCAACTCCGAAAGTGCTTCAAGACTCCTGACTGCACCGTCAACTTCGAGGACATTGAGCTCCAAGAAGATCTCTCTTATCGTGAGCACCCAGTGGCTATTCTTGAAGAGACTGAACGCAAGACTCGCAACAAGTCAATCAAATTCCTCAAAGTCAAGTGGTCACACCATTCCGACCATGAAGCTACCTGGGAACGCGAGGATCACCTCCGTTCTGAGTACCCGGCGTTCTTTCAGTCCTAGATCTCGGGACGAGATCCTTTCATAGTGGTGGAGTGTTGTAACACCCCGGATATGACTTTCCCAATTTGTACTCCAACTCTTGCCGTTTCCAGCGTTAAGTTATTCTATTTTCTCGGGTTCGGGTTTTTGTCTCCGTGTGTTGTGTTCGTTGTCATGCATCTCATATCATGTCATCATATGCATTGCATTTGCATACGTGTTCATCTCATGCATTCGAGCATTTTCCCTGTTGTCCGTTTTGCATTCCAGCGCTTCGTTCTCCTCTGGTGGTCATTTCTACCTTTCTTTCGTGTGTGGGGATTAAACATTTCCGGATTGAACGGCCTTGGTTTACTACCGGTAGACCGCCTGCCAAGTTTCGTGCCATTTGGACTTCGTTTGATGCTCCAACAGTTAACCGAGGGACCGAAAAGGCCTCGTGTGTGTTGCAGCCCAACACCCCTCCAATTTGGCCCAAAACCCACCTAAACCCTCTCCATCATCTAGAGCGTTCGATCATGATCGCGTGGCCGAAAACCGCACCTCATTTGGACTCTCCTAGCTCCTCCTACCTATAAAACTAGTGTCAGGACCCCGACTCAATGCCACATCGATCTAGCATGTAACACCTCATATCACTTTGCGGCCTCACGCACGGTATTCCCACGGGTGTCGCCTTACCTTTGCCCGGGACCGTTTGCGCCTTTTGGCTCACGTATATGATGATGTCGCTAGCATCCATATGATAAAGAGCCCGGGCTGACATGACTAGTCGTAAACCCAAAGTGGCATAGACTTACAGGGACAGGCATCCATGACCCAGCATCGAACGTGTCGGTCATCAGCAAGTGGGTCCGGGCTGTAGCACTGGGCTAGCAGGACTCCGGTAAACCTGGCTGTAGTGGGCTAACAGGGCTCCGGTACTCAATGCGTGACATTTCCCCAAAGGGACAGACACAGGAACGAAGAAGGACACATGCCGGCCAGCCTAAGTGTTTCGGAGCAGTAGCAAGCTACCATGGCTCGGTGGAAACACTAGGAGACATTTCCCGGTAAGAGAGGCTACCAAAGATAAACAACTAGATGGTCAGATCCCACACATACCAAGCATTTCAATATCATACACACAATATGCTCGATATGTGCAACTACAACATGGCATCACAACATGACTCTACGACTCAAGTAGTTTATTCAGTAGGCTCCGAGGAGCGAGATATTACAAACAGGGGTCTCACGTCCCAACATTCAGAGCATACAAATCAAAGCACAAGCGGAAGCTATCATGTCTGAGTACAGACATCTATAAATGAAAAAGGCTGAGAAGCCTGACTATCTACCAAATCCTGCCGAGGCACAAGATCGTAGCTGAGGTAACAAGCTAAACGTTGAAGTCCACGCGAAACTACTAGTGAGACCAAAGTCTCTCTGCAAAACATAAAATAGGCAAACATGAGTACAAATGTACCCAGCAAGACTTACATCAGAACTAACTACATATGCATCATTATCAACAAAGGGATAGTGGGGTTTAACTGCAGCAAGCCAGCTTTGACTCGGTGGCTAACCTGAACTACGACTGCAAGTAACTCTTTTGAGGTGGCGCACACGAGTCCACATATTCACCAACCAATACACCACTATGGAACCGCTCCCGTCTCCCTACGAGAACGCCATCCATAGCACTCACGCTTATCTTGCGTATTTTAGAGTATCCACTTTCACTTGTCTATGAACTGATATAAGCAACCCAGAAGTCCTTTACCGCGGACACGGCTATTCGAATAGATGATGTTAACCCTGCAGGGGTGTACTTCTTCATACATGTTTCCACCACTTAGCGTCTGCACACGACATGTGCTCGGCAGACTTCAAGCGAAAGCCGACGTGGGTGTAGACCACGACCTACCTAAACACTCAAGTCTCTAGTCCAGGTTTATTGCCTATTCGGGTTCCATCCATGAGGAGATCCGGCCGGAGTTTCGCTCACAGCCCCAAACGATGTGAACAGGGTTCCGTGACACCAAACGGGCGCCCGGTATATCCGGCCACGTGCCTACCGCATCACAGCCCACCCCTACGGTCAGCGCTGTCCACGGCCTCCAGCATACTACAAACACCAGAAACTACTTGCAACTCCTGGACAGAGGACAAGGGTGAATAAGAAGTCGAGCGGGGTCATATTTCAGGGCCCAATGCATGGTAGTAGCTGAATCATGGATCACAAACACAGAACTCAGTTCCTAAGGACGGTTTCAATGAGACAACCCACCATGTACTCCTACATGGCCTCTCACCGCTACCTTTACCAAATCGTGTTCACACACTTAGCTCACACACAGTCGGACATATTCTTACACCTCTGATTCATCCTCGATGAATCAGACCTGACTCAACTCTAAGCAGTAGCAGGCATGACAAACAAGCATGAATGAGTAGGCACATCAGGGCTCAAACAACTCCTACTCATGCTAGTGGGTTTCATCTATTTACTGTGGAATGACAGGTCATGCAAAGGATAAAGGGGTTCAGCTACCGCAGCAAGTAACAGATGAATCGTTGTTGTCCTAATGCAGTAAAAGAGAGCAGGAGCGAGAGAGTGGGATTGTATCGGAATGAACAAGGGGGTTTTGCTTGCCTGGCACTTCTGAAGATAACATTGAGTCTTCATCAGTGTCAACGATCACATCGTCGGTACAACGTCTACCGAGGGGGAACAACACCGGCAAACACAGAAGAAACACGATCAATGCAATGCACAATATGATGCATGCTATGACATGGCAATATGAATGTGTTTTGGGCTAGTGCATCTAGCTATGATTTAAATGAAGTTGGTTTGAACACATGATTCAATTTCCAACTCCATATATGATTATTTAAATGCCCTTTATTTGTTTTGTCCAAAACAGACGACAAACATTGTTCAAACATGCATGAAAATGGTACAGATGGATTCCTTGAATTTTTCTGATAATTTTTCATATATAAATTTTAGAAGTTTTAGGCATTTTTTGGAATTTCCTGAATATTTAGAATTAAAATAATTCCAGAAAATGATTTATGGCGTCAGCACCACGTCACTGTGACGTCAGCAGAGTCAACTGGGCTGGTCCGGTCAAACCTGGCCAGTGGGGCCCACTGGTCAGTGTCTCAGGTCTGGATTGAGTGAATGACAAGTGGGACCGGTCAACGATGACTGGGCCAGAGTCAAAGCTGACACGTGGGGTCCACGGCACTAACACTAATTTAACAGAATAATTATATTAACCTAATTAAGCGCAGGGGCCCACATGGCAGTGGCTCTGGGGGTGTTTAGCGGGGTTATTAGCACTAATTAACCGGCGCCACGTCAGCAGGTGACGCCGGCGACCACAACAGCGGCGGGAACTCGCCGGAGTTGGTCGAGGCGGTGCTACAGGCTGCGGTTGGGCACCCTGAGGGCACCAGGAGGGAGCCCGTGTTCCCGCGCGTCTAGGGGCGCACGCAGCTGGGCACAGGGAGGCCGGGGTCGACGGCAGCGACCAGAACGGCGGCGGCCGGAGCTACGGGTTCGAGCGGCGCGGGGCTGCAGCTTGCAAATGAACAAGCTAGGCGGTTGGGAAGCATCTGTGGGACGTGTCAAACTCGTCCAGGTGCTCTTCATGGTCAGCGGGGGTCGCTAGCAACGGCGAGCTTCACGGCGGCGGCAGCGAGCTCTCGGCCATCACAGAAACAACGGCTAGGGGATGCAGTCGATGGTGGGGAGAGGGGGAGAACGTAGAGGAGCTCACAGCGGTGAAGGGGAGCAACTCGGTGTAGCCGGGGACGCGCTGAGGCCGCAAATTGACCGGAGGGGGCCGTCGGATCCGGAGGTTGAAGACGGCGCGTTGGTGGCGATGCAGGGCTTCCGGAGGGTCGTGGATCGGTGGGGAGGAAGAGGGGGTCAAGGCGGAGCTCCTGGGCGCATCGGCGAGGCTAGGGGTGGCCGGTGGCCACGGGTACGGCGACGATGACGGCGAGCTCCGCTCGGTGGTGTGCGCGAGAGGGAAGCAGAGGAGAGGATGGGGTCCAGGGGGAGAGAGGAGAGGTGCAGGGGGCGAGGGGGAGTGCGTGGCTCCCTCGGGTGCCTCCAGCGGCGAGCAGGTAAGCAGGAGGTGGCCGGAGCTCTCGGGCGCGCGCCACGCCTTGCCTCTGCCTACTGGCAGAGGAAGACGACAGGGGGGGGAGTAGCGATGGCGGGCTGGGCCGGAAGTGTTGGGCCGTCCAGGTGGCTTCTGTGAGCGCCAGGTGAGTCCAGGTAAGTTTCTGTTCTTTTTCTTTTTTTTTATTTCTGTTCTGTTTTGTTTTTTTTATTTAATTGCCACTGAATTCAAATTCAAACAAATTTGAAAACAGTGCCAAAACTCCCCTGGATATTTTAAGTCACTTAATGGACTTTTTCACAAATACAAAAAATATCTCAGGTCATTTGAAAATATATTCATTATATATTAGGAATATAATTCCAAATTCAAATAGAATATGATTTAAATTCAATGCTCAAAATATTCCTCAAAAATGTTCATTATTTTTGGTTTGGTGTAAACCCTGGCCAAAATATAACCAACATTAGTTAAGGCCACTTTGGGATCATTGAATGCATTTTCCCAGGGTTCTTTTGCCCTGCTTTTAATTAAAGTTTTGAGGCTTCAACAATCCTCAATTCATGTTTCAGAAATTTAAATATGATGCCTGGATGAAGATGCAACTATTTACAAACAATATTCTAGGGCTGTGACAACTCACCCCCACTAAACATAAATCTCGTCCCGAGATTCAAGCGTAGGGTAAGGTGAAGGGGGAACGCAAACTAGCACAATCTTCACGATCCAGGTTGCACTTCAATTGAACGTTGATTCGTTCACCATCATCGTCTCGACGTCTTGTTCTGAGAACTCCAGCCAACAGGACAACGAGAGGAGAAGGAGACTCTAGAAGGATCGATCTTCTAGAAGACCGAACACCTCAGGATCAACTCACAAAATGAGACATCGCAGCATCTCTTGAGCTGAGAGACGAAGCACACCTCTAGAGGGATGGAGTGGAATAGATGACGAGGGTTCACTAGGTAGACAACAATTTCACGCTTAAAAAGGTGGTAATCGATTGTCAACGTAGCGAGGAGTTGAGTTTCCATGAAACCACAACGAGGCACCTTAGGGAAGGTGACTCGTGGAAATATCCCCTTAAGTGGCAAAAAGAATTACCTTTGATTCATAGATCATTGAAACTCTTTAAACCAGCTTAAGACAATTCTCGAGCGATCGTTTGGAGGGGGTCAGTAGAATGGCATACTCGGACTTGGATGATGTGGATTACCTTGTTGAAGACAACGTAATGGATGAATTTTCTTATCACCGGAAATGGAAGAGACCCATGGTAGAATGGCACATTGGCGGTGCAAGCTGGGAACAAAATGCAAATGCTGGGAATGATTTTGGTAACTAGGAAAGAAACCAACAATAGAGGGTGAACTCATTGTTTGAAAAGGTCATAGCATTGCCGAGGAAACTGAGAGGAATCCAGTTAGAGCCGATGGTAACACGTAGCGCTTGTGCGTGCTCTCAAGAACTTGAGCATTTCCATATTCATCAGGGTTTTACCAACATCCGTGTCAAGGATCCTGGCAACACATCATACTACCATGGTGAATGATGATGGATGATGCAGATGCAAAGGAAGATAACACTTTCTCAGATTTCACCTTAGCGAGGCCAAGGAAACAAAATCTGGATGATCGACCGAGAGACACTTAGCACTCCGCTTCTAATATTCTCCTTGATGTGCTAGCGTAATCCACCCATAGATATGGTTTGATATCTAGAACATCAAGTAAAAGGTCGGACTTCGGGATCTCAAAAATCCATAGGGCAACTAGGGAGTAAATCCTACGAAATCCCTATGGGGAGGTGGCCAACTTCTCCAGTCAAGATACTACAATATTAGGTCTCCCGGCGGGGTGTGTTGGCCACGACATCCACTTTACCGGTTTTCGAGGGACTGATATTATAGTTCTTGGGGAAATGTTCCAAACCATCATATCTGCCTGAGATTCAGATCTGGTTGGTGTCAGGATATTCCAGACTCATCGAGTCTAGGAAGAAAAACGAAAGTTTGCAACACAAATCGACGAGAAGACGTTGCGAGATTCTCGGGGAATGAACTACGATAGTAAGCTCCAAAACATGAGCTGGTTCTGCTACGCACGTGTGAACACGATGTTCCAGGCAAACATGATCATAGGGTAGTCTTACAATAAAACACTAGCGAGTTCTGGTAGGGAACCATCATTGAGGATATCGAAGTTCTTTCATAAGTCCGGATTAGCTCTTATGAAGGAACTCCCTCTCCTTGAACAAATCAATTAGTGGCTTGGGGTGCTACGGAATACATATGGAGTGGAGGTAATTAATCTACCAAACCATAGTATACTTTGCACGTGCATGACTGACTTGGGACGATTCCAGAGGAAACGAAACAAACCTTTCTCAATTCACGACGGCAACTTACACCAAATGCACATGAATTAGAGGAAGCCACTTCTTCCATCCAAGCATAGGCTTCATGAACGGAACATGAAGGCATTGCTTACAAAGTTTCCAACACTAGGTTGATGTTCAACATGAATCATGGGGGAGACAAAATGCTGCTGATGGCTCAACAGCAACTCATCGGAATTTCCATATCACTGGACTTCCACCATCATGTGAACAAGGTGATAGTATTGGTCAGACCAAAAGATATAACTGTGTATGCTCGAGGGACAGCCACGAGTAAGACAACATTACAAACATCGTTGGTTCTGATTTGATTTGACGATAGCCCATACTCAAATCAAAGGATTGATAAGACAATAGGTCCAGCAACTGATCACAGGGACCAATCGATGAAGATATCATCTTTCTTCAACTAACACACCAACACTAGGATATCCCTTTGAAACGAACTAAGTTAGGTAAGCTTTTATCTTCCAACTCTCCAAGTTGTTGTCTAGCTTAACCAACTAGCTCAGGGATATCCAACACAGATTCTTGGAGAAGGGTGGTTCACAAGAAACCAACTTGATCACGAGCTCAACATAACGGTCAGGTGACGACCTGGTGATACTTCCGAGAAGATATTCAGAAAATCACGAACCACCGGTATGTTACTAAACTTGGGAACAATCTTGCCTTTGAGGGCAAGACGACATGATCAAATGAGTGAGGACTTGAAATAATTCCTAACTCATTGGTCGAGGAGTGCACCAGAAATAGGGACTAGGTAGCACAATCAGTCTTAGGGTGACGATTCAACAATCAACACGCTAAGAATGAGGTTATCGTCCATTTAACTACCAAGCAATAGAGTTGCTAGCAGTATTGACTTCATACACCATAATTCATTTGTCGGCATTCCGGTTACAATAACACAGGATCCGAGGAATGAACAATGATGGCAAGAAGTATCACTGTACCAAGAGTTCATAGGATGGTGTGCAATTCCTATAACAATCTCGATATAAAATAAGGTAATACTCCAAGGTAGAACAGAACAAAAGCTGGATTAGCAATTTGATCTGCGGAGCACAACTTCTTTGACCCAATCCTGGATATGGAAGAGGTACTGGAGTTTGTTTCTCCTAGTCATTCTGCGATAGAATGGCTTGACGGACCACAAGAGTAATAGGCATCGATGAACGATTGCACGCATACTCTTGACTATCAATTGATAGATGAAGGTCAGTAGACAGCTAAATAGGGACAACTCAAAGGAACATATAACTTTCTGAGTTGTGGATGCATAGATTAGTATGTTGAACCAAGTTCAACAAGTTTCTTCCGAATAACCCATGCAGAAAAGTAGAACTGGCAGGGTCACAATATATAATGGAGAACTCATCAAAAATAATCCTGTTGTGATATTTCAGTTCAACGAGGATCTTCTGCCATAAGTAGTTCATGGTATTTGGAAGAAGAAGATACCACGGACTTCAAGGACTATCGCAAAGGTTATTAATATCCTAAAGGAACTAGCAAACACTATCAACATGAGGTAAGTAGGGTGAGTCTCGGGTTCAAAACCCAGGAATAGAATACCTACTACTAAGTAGCATCACGGGATGCTTTCGAGAATAAAGGCCAGAAGCATCACACTGGGAACACAAATCATGGCTAAATTACTAGATGATCCCCTAAGACACCTAGGGTCATAATAATATCTCCAACATATATGTCAAGGTAACAGAGTACCTCAACTCACTGATTAGTGTGGTTAATCTGGCCCAAAGGAACATTGAAACCAGAGGAAAAGGATTTTGCAAATGCGTCAGACTCTTTGGAAACCTGGGATGACTCGGACAGCATAACGACTGTAAATGCGCAGAAAAGATTTGAGACATTCACAAAAATGGTGGCATAGCCACTCAGAAGCACAATATCAAGGTCTTGAGATCAATAACTAACATACGGAAGTCGTAGGAACCGAACTCAAGCTTAAGTCCAACAATCTTGTAAGTCTACGGATTAGTAACACGTGATCCGGATAGAAAGAAGAGATAGCCTAGTTCTTAATCCCCGTAGGAAAGATAAGATGACTCAGATCAGAAGGGCATAAAGTATAAGGAGTAAAAAGAGCCTTACGTTCCATCCCACAATCAATTCCCTTATATAACTAAAGAATTTCTAGACTCAACTTCGACCAGTTTGGCTTGGTAATCCTACAGGCAGTCAAGCTCTGATACCAACGCTGTCAGGACCCCGACTCAATGCCACATCGATCTAGCATGTAACACCTCATATCACTTTGCGGCCTCACGCACGGTATTCCCACGGGTGTCGCCTTACCTTTGCCCGGGACCGTTTGCGCCTTTTGGCTCACGTATATGATGATGTCGCTAGCATCCATATGATAAAGAGCCCGGGCTGACATGACTAGTCGTAAACCCAAAGTGGCACGGACTTACAGGGACAGGCATCCATGACCCAGCATCGAACGTGTCGGTCATCAGCAAGTGGTCCGGGCTGTAGCACTGGGCTAGCAGGACTCCGGTAAAACGGGTTGTAGCGGGCTAACAGGGCTCCGGTACTCAATGCGTGACATTTTCCCAAAGGGACAGACACAGGAACGAAGAAGGACACATGCCGGCCAGCCTAAGTGTTTCGGAGCAGTAGCAAGCTACCATGGCTCGGTGGAAACACTAGGAGACATTTCCCGGTAAGAGAGGCTACCAAAGATAAACAACTAGATGGTCAGATCCCATACATACCAAGCATTTCAATATCATACACACAATATGCTCGATATGTGCAACTACAACATGGCATCACAACATGACTCTACGACTCAAGTAGTTTATTCAGTAGGCTCCGAGGAGCGAGATATTACAAACAGGGGTCTCACGACCCAACATTCAGAGCATACAAATCAAAGCACAAGCGGAAGCTATCATGTCTGAGTATAGACATCTATAAATGAAAAAGGCTGAGAAGCCTGACTATCTACCAAATCCTGCCGAGGCACAAGATCGTAGCTGAGGTAACAAGCTAAACGTTGAAGTCCACGCGAAACTACTAGTGAGACCGAAGTCTCTCTGCAAAACATAAAATAGGCAAACGTGAGTACAAATGTACCCAGCAAGACTTACATCAGAACTAACTACATATGCATCATTATCAACAAAGGGATGGTGGGGTTTAACTGCAGCAAGCCAGCTTTGACTCGGTGGCTAACCTGAACTACGACTGCAAGTAACTCTTTTGAGGTGGCGCACACGAGTCCACATATTCACCAACCAATACACCACTATGGAACCACTCCCGTCTCCCTACGAGAACGCCATCCATAGCACTCACGCTTATCTTGCGTATTTTAGAGTATCCACTTTCACTTGTCTATGAACTGATATAAGCAACCCAGAAGTCCTTTACCGCGGACACGGCTATTCGAATAGATGATGTTAACCCTGCAGGGGTGTACTTCTTCATACATGTTTCCACCACTTAGTGTCTGCACACGACATGTGCTCGGCAGACTTCAAGCGAAAGCCGACGTGGGTGTAGACCACGACCTACCTAAACACTCAAGTCTCTAGTCCAGGTTTATCGCCTATTCGGGTTCCATCCATGAGGAGATCCGGCCGGAGTTTCGCTCACAGCCCCAAACGATGTGAACAGGGTTCCGTGACACCAAACGGGCGCCCGGTATACCCGGCCACGTGCCTACCGCATCACAGCCCACCCCTACGGTCAGAGCTGTCCACGGCCTCCAGCATACTACAAACACCAGAAACTACTTGCAACTCCTGGACAGAGGACAAGGGTGAATAAGAAGTCGAGCGGGGTCATATTTCAGGGCCCAATGCATGGTAGTAGCTGAATCATGGATCACAAACACAGAACTCAGTTCCTAAGGACGGTTTCAATGAGACAACCCACCATGTACTCCTACATGGCCTCTCACCGCTACCTTTACCAAATCGTGTTCACACACTTAGCTCACACACAGTCGGACATATTCTTACACCTCTGATTCATCCTCGATGAATCAGACCTGACTCAACTCTAAGCAGTAGCAGGCATGACAAACAAGCATGAATGAGTAGGCACATCAGGGCTCAAACAACTCCTACTCATGCTAGTGGGTTTCATCTATTTACTGTGGAATGACAGGTCATGCAAAGGAT
This sequence comes from Triticum dicoccoides, assembly GCF_002162155.2. NCBI lineage: Eukaryota > Viridiplantae > Streptophyta > Magnoliopsida > Poales > Poaceae > Triticum > Triticum dicoccoides. The sequence goes on from NC_041382.1 coordinate 427,075,272, forward strand.
AAAGGGGTTCAGCTACCGCAGCAAGTAACAGATGAATCGTTGTTGTCCTAATGCAGTAAAAGAGAGCAGGAGCGAGAGAGTGGGATTGTATCGGAATGAACAAGGGGGTTTTGCTTGCCTGGCACTTCTGAAGATAACATTGAGTCTTCATCAGTGTCAACGATCACATCGTCGGTACAACGTCTACCGAGGGGGAACAACACCGGCAAACACAGAAGAAACACGATCAATGCAATGCACAATATGATGCATGCTATGACATGGCAATATGAATGTGTTTTGGGCTAGTGCATCTAGCTATGATTTAAATGAAGTTGGTTTGAACACATGATTCAATTTCCAACTCCATATATGATTATTTAAATGCCCTTTATTTGTTTTGTCCAAAACAGACGACAAACATTGTTCAAACATGCATGAAAATGGTACAGATGGATTCCTTGAATTTTTCTGATAATTTTTCATATATAAATTATTTAATTTGGAGTTACGGTTGAATTTCTATGAATTTTAGAAGTTTTAGGCATTTTTTGGAATTTCCTGAATATTTAGAATTAAAATAATTCCAGAAAATGATTTATGGCGTCAGCACCACGTCACTGTGACGTCAGCAGAGTCAACTGGGCTGGTCCGGTCAAACCTGGCCAGTGGGGCCCACTGGTCAGTGTCTCAGGTCTGGATTGAGTGAATGACAAGTGGGACCGGTCAACGATGACTGGGCCAGAGTCAAAGCTGACACGTGGGGTCCACGGCACTAACACTAATTTAACAGAATAATTATATTAACCTAATTAAGCGCAGGGGCCCACATGGCAGTGGCTCTGGGGGTGTTTAGCGGGGTTATTAGCACTAATTAACCGGCGCCACGTCAGCAGGTGACGCCGGCGACCACAACAGCGGCGGGAACTCGCCGGAGTTGGTCGAGGCGGTGCTACAGGCTGCGGTTGGGCACCCTGAGGGCACCAGGAGGGAGCCCGTGTTCCCGCGCGTCTAGGGGCGCACGCAGCTGGGCACAGGGAGGCCGGGGTCGACGGCGGCGACCAGAACGGCGGCGGCCGGAGCTACGGGTTCGAGCGGCGCGGGGCTGCAGCTTGCAAATGAACAAGCTAGGCGGTTGGGAAGCATCTGCGGGACGTGTCGAACTCGTCCTGGTGCTCTTCATGGTCAGCGGGGGTCGCTAGCAACGGCGAGCTTCACGGCGGCGGCAGCGAGCTCTCGGCCATCACAGACACAACGGCTAGGGGATGCAGTCGATGGTGGGGAGAGGGGGAGAATGTAGAGGAGCTCACAGCGGTGAAGGGGAGCAACTCGGTGTAGCCGGGGATGCGCTGAGGCCGCAAATTGACCGGAGGGGGCCGTCGGATCCGGAGGTTGAAGACGGCGCGTTGGCGGCGATGTAGGGCTTCCGGAGGGCCGTGGATCGGTGGGGAGGAAGAGGGGGTCGAGGCGGAGCTCCTGGGCGCATCGGCGAGGTTAGGGGTGGCCGGTGGCCACGGGTACGGCGACGATGACGGCGAGCTCCGCTCGGTGGTGTGCGCGAGAGGGAAGCAGAGGAGAGGATGGGGTCCAGGGGGAGAGAGGAGAGGTGCAGAGGGCGAGGGGGAGTGCGTGGCTCCCTCGGGTGCCTCCAGCGGCGAGCAGGTAAGCAGGAGG